>NC_143046.1:54084285-54413928 GCF_057628025.1 Oncorhynchus mykiss | reverse complement strand
TTATTCAAAAAAAGAAAAGGGATACCTTATTTACCTTATTTATTCAGACACTTTGCTATGAGACATGAAATTGAGCTGAAGTTCATCCTGCTGTTTCCGTTGATCATCCTTGAGATGTTTCCACAACATGATTGTGGTAAATTCGATTGGACATGATTTGGAAAGGCACACATCTGTCTATATAAGGTCCCACAGTTGGTGAAGCATGGTGGTGGCAGCATCATGCTGTGGGGATGTTTTTTAGCGGCAGGGACTGGGAGACTAGTCAGGATCGAGGGAAAGATGAACGGAGCAAAGTACAAAGAGATCCTTGATGAAAACCTGCTCCAGAGCACTCAGGACCGCAGACTGGGGAGAAGGTTCACCTTCCAACCGGACAACGACCGGCCAAGACCACGCACACAGCCAAGACAACGCAGGAGTGGCTTCGGGACAAGTTTCAATGTCCTTGAGTGGCCCATCCAGAGCCCGGACTTGAACCCGATCAAATATCTCTGGAAAGACCTGAAAATAGCTGTGCAGCCTGACAGAGCTTGAAAGCATCTGCAGAGAAGAATGGGAGAAACTCCCTAAATACAGGCGTGCCTAGCTTGTAGCATCATACCCAAGAACACTCGAGGCTGTAATTGCTGCCGAAGGTGCTTCAACAAATTACTGAGTAAAGGGTCTGAATACTTACGTAAATGTGATATTTAAGTTTTTTTACAATTATAAATTAGCAAAAATGTGTAACTTGTTTTTGCTTTGTCATTATGGGCTATTTTGTGTAGATTGATGGGAAAACAATTTTATTCCATTTAAGAAAAAGGCTGTAACATAACAAATTGTGCAAAAAATAAAGCGGTCTTTATTGTTTCCGAATGTACTGTATGACATGTAGAAATTACACTGTTAGTGTGTTGTAGTCAGAATGACTGCTCATTAGCTTGAAGGGGGGTCCCTAGAGGCTCAGCGGTTCTAGTGTTAAATCCACCAACTAATTCCTTTTAATTTAGTGTTAAATGACAATTTTTTTGTGAGCAAATGTTTCATTTTGGCATTATAATAAGATTGGTAGCTAGCAGATGTACCTTGACACAATAATGCGAAACAAATTGTGCAAAAAGTAAAGCGGTCTGAATAGTTTCCAAATGCACTGTATGAAATGTAGAAATTACTGTTAGAATGTTGTAGTCAAAATCCACCCACTAATTCATTTTAATTTAGTGTTAAATAACACAATTTTTTGTGAACAAATGTTTCATTTTGGCGTTATAATAAGATTGGTAGCTAGCAAACGTACCTAGACACAATAATACCAAAGACAAATATCAGCGTGGAAAGTAGCTAGTTAGCTGTAAAATCACCTAAACAAACTGCACTATCAATTTAGGAGTCTACAATCTCAGCATGTTCAACCTGCTGATTGATGTGCCTCACAGAGTAGTGTTTGACATTTGCAACGGCAGATATACTTTTGAGGAGATGGGGAAGTGTTGCCCATGCTACGTCCATGGGCCGTGCGGTGCATTCTGGGACAAGGAGCTCTACTTCAAAGAGTGAATGGGAGTCTATTGGGTGCTTGCTCAAAACCCAACATTAGCAAGAATTTTGTCAACAAGAAGTACAACGTTACAAATCTTTTCAGAGATGTGAGAAACTTGCTGTCTGTAATATTGTATAGCTTTGGAATCATGACATTACGAGGAAAATAGGCACATTTCTCGACATTGAGACAGGACAGCTGTAGCCAGCTTAGCAACCGTGTGACGCAGCATGACACCGTGAACGCGATTGGTCGACAGTCTGCTGGGTGGGGCATTATATGTTCCTTCATTCATTGGATTCCAATATCTGGCAACAGCACCATGCAATGCACTCTGGACTATATTATTCATTTTTATTTAACCCTTATTTAACCAGGTAAGTTGACTGAGAACACATTCTCATTTACAGCAACGACCTGGGGAATAGTTATGGGGAGAGGAGATGAATGAGCCAATTGTATGGTGTGGATGATTAGGTGGCTATGATGGCCAGATTGGGAATTTAGCCTGGACACCGGGGGGTTAACACCTCTACTCTTACGATAAGTGCCATGGGATCTTTAGTGACCACAGAGAGTCAGGACACCCATTTAACGTCCCATCCAAGAGACGGCACCCTAAACAGGGTAACGTCCCCAATCACTGCCCTGGGGCATTGGGATATTTTTTAAAGATAATGGGCATAATGCCAACACCCAGAGTTGGTGCAAGTGGGCCTCCAGCGCCACTTCCAGCAGCATCTGGTCTCCCATCCAAGGACTGGCCCTGCTTAGCTTCAGAAGCAAGCCAGCAGAGGGATGCAGGGTGGTATGCTGCTGGCCTAAAGAGGCAGACAAATATGAAAGATGTGATAGAACCTCCATTTAAAATACACATTTCTTGAGGTAGGAATATCGCAAAAATGTGATCAATGGCTCATTCGAGAGAAGACATCCTCCCAAGTTATGATATATGCCAATATTAAAATCTTTTTTTAATTTTTACGATCTAAAAGTCGTATTACTATTAACTTGGAGTGTAATGAGCGACTTTATCACAGTGCTGCGTCATACCAGCCAAATTTCTTCCTGTTTGAACGCCAATAACTCGCATAAACATGAAATGACCTAGGGAATCGATAGAACATCACTCAGAGATGCACAAAAACAATGTAACATTCAAAATGGGTCAACCTTTTCTTTAACAAGAACTCCATTGTGAAGATGGGATCAGTGCAATATAAAGCAGGGCAATATAACAATACCTGAAGTGAGCAGGGGGCACTTCACATTTGGTTCTGTGGACTTTTTAAGTATACTGTATGTATGTATGGTTTGCATATTATAAAATATTTAAGGGATATCTATGTTCAGCATACAAACCTTGTCTGCTACGTAGTTCCAAGATCCCAGTTATGGCTGATTTTATCTCATGGCTTGCTAACCCAACCCAACCTTACCTAGACACCGACCCAGCCTTCCCAAGCACACTTTCTATAACAGATGTAGGGCAGTGGCCACAGCTGTTGTCTTGTCTATTACCCTGTCTTTATTGGTGGGACTTTGACATGAAGGCAGTTTTGAAGTGTAGCCTTTGTTTTCCTTTTTAGGATAATGTTCTCCCCATTGATGGTTCTCATCAATGATAGTGTGTGTTGCAATAAAATGGGGCGTATCTAGTTTGCTGGAAATAAATAAAATCAAAGTTTATTTGTCACGTGTGTCGAATAGAACAGATGTAGACCTTAAAGTGAATTGCTTACTTACAGGCTCCAACCAACAGAAAGTAGCAGTAGCTTAAAAGAGGGGTTGGCGGGTGGCGGGACACAATACCTGGATAGCTAATATGCGGGAGCACTGGTTGGTCGGCCCAATTGAGGTAGTATGTACATGAACGTATAGTTAAAGTGACTATGCATATATGATAAACAGAGAGTAGCAGCAGCGTAAAAAGAGAGGTTGGTTGGGGGGGGCACACAATGCAAATAGTCCGGGTAGCCTGTTCAGGAGTCATATGGCTTGGGGGTAAAAACTGTTGAGAAGCCTTTTTGTCCTAGACTTGGCACTCTGGTACCACTTGCCATGCGGTAGTAGAGAGAACAGTCTATGACTGGGGTCTTTGACCATTTTTAGGGCCTTCCTCTGACACTGCCTGTTGTAGAGATCCTGGATGGCAGGCAGCTTAGCCCCAGTGATGTACTGGGCCATACGCACTACCCTCTGTAGTGCCTTGCGGTCAGAGGCTGAGCAATTGCCCTACCAGGTAGTGATGCTCTTGATGTTGCAGCTGTAGAACATTTTGAGGATCTCAGGACCCATGCCAAATCTTTTTAGTTTCCTGAGGGGGAATAGGCTTTGTCGTGCCCTCTTCACAACTGTCTTGGTGTGTTTGGACCATTCTAGTTTGTTGTTGATGTGGACACCAAGGAACTTGAAGTTCTCAACCTGCTCCACTACAGCCCCGTCGATGAGATTGGGGGTGTGCTCGGTCCTACTTTTCCTGTAGTCCACAATCATCTCCTTAGTCTTGGTTACATTGAGGGATAGGTTGTTATTCTGGCACCACCCGGCTAGGTCTCTGACCTCCTCCCTATAGTCTGTCTCGTCGTTGTCGTGATCAGGCCTACCACTGTTGTGTCGTCGTCAAACTTGATGGTGTTGGAGTCGTGGGTGAACAGGGAGTACAGGAGGGGACTGAGCACGCACCCCTGGGGAGCTCCAGTGTTGAGGATCAGTGTGGCAGATGTGTAGCTACCTACCCTCACCACCTGGGGGCGGCCTGTCAGGAAGTTCAGGATCCAGTTGCAGAGGGAGGTGTTTAGGTCCCAGGATCCTTAGCTTAGTGATGAGCTTTGAGGGTACTATGGTGTTGAACGCTGAGCTGTAGTCAATGAAGAGCGTTCACACATAAGTGTTCCTTTTGTCCAGGTGGGAAAGGGCAGTGTGGAGTGCAATAGAGATTGCATCATCTGTGGATCAGTTAGGGCGGTATGCAAATTGCAGTGGGTCTAGGGTTTCTTGGATAATGGTGTTGATGTCAGCCATTACCAACCTTTCAAAGCACTTCATGGCTACGGACGTGAGTGCTACGGGTCGGTAGTCATTTAGGCAAGTTGCCTTTGTGTTCTTGGGCACAGGGACTATGGTGGTCTGCTTGAAACATGTTGGTATTACAGACTCAATCAGGGACATGTTGAAAATGTCAGTGAAGACACCTGCCAGTTGGTCAGCACATGCCCGGAGCACACGTCCTGGTAATCCGTCTGGCTGTTTAAAGGTCTTACTCACGTCGGCTATGGAGAGCATGATCACACAGTCGTCCGGAACAGCTGATGCTCTCATGCATGCCTCAGTGTTGCTTGCCTCGAAGCGAGCATACAAGTGATTTAGCTCGTCTGGTAGGCTCGTGTCGCTGGGCAGCTCGCGGCGGTGCTTCCCTTTTGTAGTCTAATAGTTTGCAAGCCCTGCCACATAAGACGAGCGTCGGAGCCAGTGTACTATGATTCAATCTTAGCCCTGTATTGACGCTTTGCCTGCTTGATGGTCATTCGCAGGGCAAAGCAGGATTTCTTATAAATAATGAATTGGTTGCGCCAATGTCCTCCATGTTTTCAGGGGGGGTGGTTATTGTTTTGGGTTCAAAAACACTCCAGGCCACTCTTGAACGTCTCAAACTATACTAAACAAAAATATAAACCCAACATGTAAAGTGTTGGTCCCATCTTCCATGAGCAGAAAGAAAATATCCCAGAAATGTTCCATATGCACGAAAAGCATATTTATCTTGAATTTTGTGCACAAATTTGTTTACATCCCTGTTATCTAGCATTTCTCCTTTGCCAAGATAATCAGCATGATAATTACACAGGTGTACCTTGTGCTAGGGACAAAAGGCCACTCTAAAATGTGCAGTATTGTCACACGACACAATGCCACTGACGTCTCAAGTTTTGAGGGAGCATAAAGTTGACATGCTGACTGCAGGAAGGTCCACCAGAGCTGTTGCCAGAGAATTTAATATTAATTTTATAAGATACCTTTAACGTAATTTTAGAGAATTTGGCAGTACGTTCATTCAGCCTCATAACTGCAGATCATACGTATATAACCACACCAGCCCAGGAACTTCACATCTGGCTTCTTCACCTGCGGGATCGTCTGAGACCAGCCACCCGGACAGTTGAAGAAACTGTGGGTTTGCACCTGTACCCGCCTTCAAATCAAATTGTATTTGCCACATACGCCGAATACAACAGGTGTAGACTAGAGGTTGACCAATTATGATTTTTCAATGCCGATACCGATTATTGGAGGACCAAAAAAAGCTGATACCGATTAATCGGCCGATTTAAAAAAATAAATAAATAAATAAATACAAAAAAATTAAAAAATTATATATATAATTGTTAATAATTATAATTAAATATATATATATATATATTTGTAATAATGACAATTACAACAATACTGAATGAACACTTATTTTAACTTAATATAATACATCAATAAAATCAATTTAGCCTCAAATAAATAATGAAACATGTTCAATTTGGTTTAAATAATGCAAAAACAAAGTGTTGGCGAAGAAAGTAAAAGTGCAATATGTGCCATGTTAGAAAGCTAACGTTTAAGTTCCTTGCTCAGAACATGAGAATATATGAAAGCTGGTGCTTCCTTTTAACATGAGTCCCAGGTAAGAAGTTTTAGGTTGTAATTATTATAGGAATTATAAGACTATTTCTCTTTGCAATCTCTGCCCTCTGACATTTTACATAAATCTCACAAACTAATTGGATAGCTGAGCCAAGGGTTAGTTCTGTATGGGAACCCTACACCATAGGATTACCAATTAATGGTTGGTAAAGTGTACGGTACAGCTATCAGCACTATCGTATGTGTTGGGTGTGCTTGTTGATGATTTGCATGGAGTATGAATGTCGAAGTCAATCCATGTTTGGATGTTTTATTTCATTTATATTTTTGATGAATGGCTCTGGTGCACACAGTTGTTTCTTAACTCTAGCATTGGAAAATAATTGTAAGCCTCTGCATGGTGACACTGCCAAATGATGACACACTGTAGCCCTATGTTAGGAACAAAATTGATTTTGCCTGTGTCAAACCAACTACAGAACTGACCTAATACGGTCCACGTACTCATAGGACCTACATTCGTAGATTTACTGTAGGCCTAAACTTAGTCTGCTTTTGAGTTCATCTCCATGCCCAAGCTAACAGGCATTGTTGATCTAATCACTAAGTGATTGGCCAAGCGTAAGCTGAATAATTAACAAGTGCACTGGAAGAATCTCCCAGGCCTCCATGCTGTATCTGGGTCACTGCCAAACACCCAGCAAGCCCTCTGTGTCCTGAGAAAACACACACACACACACACACACACTGTCTGGTCTGGGAAGCTGCTAGCTAGGAGAACAATCACTGAGTGATGCTGTACAATGGAACTCTCCAGTCACCCCTCACACAGACAGATCAAACCTCTAGGGGCTGGTGTGACGGGGTGTATTTCACGCTCCTGCTCTGACTACTGCTGTTGGGAGTCATTGTTACGCCACCATCAACAGCTGGTATATGCTTGGCTCCCTCAGTTCACCCACTAAAATCATTTTTGAAATATAATTGGTCTCAAAATAGGCCAAATAGTAACTATTCGTAACTAACTTTAGGTGACCAGAAGTGTTTAGCGTTAGTCCTTGATATACAGTGTAATCGCACCATTGTTAGCAGCACTCAATAACTATTTTGCCAAGCAAAAACTGCACTTCACTCTTGATTGTACACTTTCAGTTTGTGAGAGCCCAAGTTTTACTGAAGTCCCCTCCTTTGACTCCCTTCTGGTGTCAAAATGACTCAAGCTCTGCTCTCAAGTGGAGAGTCTCTCTGGAGATATACCTAGGTCCTGTTCCCTCTATATGGCAAATCCACTTTTACAATCAAGGGAATAACAAGATAATGGAATGGAAAAGTAGCACAAGCTAGGGTTGCACACACTTACATGGTTGGATGAATGCTGCCATACAATTTTGTATATGTCTATACATGTTTATCCAAATGAAGTATGGAGCATGGCATGTTTATTCAATCAGGGATGTACAGAAGGTAGACTTGTAGATAGATGAATAGCTTCATACTTTATTAAACTACCCCACAAGGGGAAGTTAAGTAGTATTTTGTTGTTGGCATGCATATCATCAGGCTTCTACCTCCTGACTCTTCTCCTCTCTCCATGTTGTGCAGAGCCCACAGGGTAGCTGTAGTTAACCATGGAGGATGGGAAACCAGTGTGGGCACCCCACCCCACCGATGGGTTTCAACTGGGCATGATCGTGGACATTGGAGCTGGCGCCCTCACCATCGAACCATTCAACCGGAAGGGCAAGGTCAGTCAGACTCGGCACAGTTTAGAACACGTGTAAAACCCATTCCATGGAGGGCCGAGTGTATGCAGGTTTTAGCTTCTCCCTTGTACATATTGATCAATTAAGGTTATTGATTATTTAGGAACTCCCCTCACCTGGTTGTCTAGGTCTTAATTGGACACAAATTGAAAGGAAATAACAAAAAACAGCATATACTCGGACTCAGCCCTCCATGGAATGAGTTTTACACCCGTGATTTAGAATGTGTCTGCTTATGTTCTGTATTACATACGCGTCACACAATCACTCCAACCTGTATTTTATTTATTAATATTTTTTTGTATTACCTTTTTACCCCTTTTTCTCCCCAATTTCGTGATATCCAATTGGTAGTTACAGTCTTCTCCCATCGCTTCTCCCATCGCCCAATCATTGTTATTGGGTTACTAGGTGAATAACGTAATGTCATAATTAGGGCTGTGACGATACCAGTATCGCAATATTTTTTACAAGGCAAAAATTAAAACACGAAGCAGATCAAACTCTTTGGTCGTTTAAAAACCTGCTGTATGTCAAATAATGTGTGCTAAAGCTTGGAAAATAAACAAAATGTGACTGGATTTCAACATGTTTGTTTTCAACATTAAGGTTGTTTTCCAAAGAAGTTAAATCCACTTTATTTCTTGTTTCCTTCCAACGATACTAACGAGTATCATGATGCTGGTATCGTTCCGGCCCTAATCGAAAGTGGCTGGTACACTGCAGCATGTTCCCCTTTCAGAAAGCACTTGACCTGAATTACAGAGATGTTTGAACAGATAATATGATAAATGTAAGAGTATGTAAAACAGTCCTGCGCTATATCAGTGTCACTAACAGAGGCCATCAATAAGTAATGGGAGCAACAGCAGAAGAAGGTGTGGTGATTGCGTTACCTGGCGGGAAAGGTCATTAGAGGAAAAAGAGCCACCTCATGCACTATACCTTATGTCACTCCCCAGTGCATTGCTTTCACTGAATTAATTCACCAAAGCCTGAGTGTATATACTGTTGAAGGCAGAAGTTTACATACACTTTAGCCAAATTGCCTTTAAATTGTTTAACTTGGGTCAAAAGTTTTGGGTAGCCTTCCACAAGCTTCCCATAATAAGTTGGGTGAATTTTGGCCCATTCCTCCTGACAGAGCTAGTGTAACTGAGTCAGGTTTGCAGGCCTCCTTGCTCACACACGCTTTTTCAGTTCTGCCCACAAATTTTCTATAGGGTGGAGGTTAGGGTTTGTGATGACCATGCCAACACCGTGACTTTGTTGTCCTTAAGCCATTTTGCCACAACTTTGGAAGAATGCTTGGGGTCATTGTGCATTTGGAAGACCCATTTGCGACCGAGCTTTAACTTCCTGACTGATGTCTTGAAATGTTGCTTCAATATATGCACATAATGTTCCTACCTCATGATGCCATCTATTTTGTAAAGTGCACCAGCCCCTCCTGCAGCAAAGCACCCCCACAACATGATGCTGCCACCCCCATGCTTCACGGTTGGGATGGTGTTCTTCAGCTTGCAAGCCTCCCCCTTTTTCCTCCAAACATAATGATGGTCATTATGGCCAAACAGTTCTATTTTTGTTTCATCAGACCAGAGGACATTTCTCCCAAAATTACGATCTTTGTCCCCATGTGCAGTTGCAAACGGTAGTCTGGCTTTTTTATGGCGGTTTTGGAGCAGTGGCTTCTTTCTTGCTGAGAGGCCTTTCAGATTATTTAAAAATATATATATATATATTTTACTAGAAAAGTCAGTGAAGAACAAATTCTTATTTTCCATGACGGCCTAGGAACAGTGGGTTAACTGCCTTGTTCAGGGGCAGAACGACAGATTTTTACCTTGTCATCTTGGGGATTTGATCTTGCAACCTTTTGGTTACTAGTCCAATGCTCTAACCGCTAGGCTACCTGCCGCCCTATTATATCGATATAGGACTCGTTTTACTGTGGATATAGATACTTTTGTACCTGTTTCCTCCAGCATCTTCACAAGGTCCTTTGCTGTTGTTCTGGGATTGATTTGCACTTTTCGCACCACAGTATGTTCATCTCTCGGAGACAGAACGTGTCTCCTTCCTGAGTGGTATGACGGCTGCGTGGTCCCATGGTGTTTACACATGCGTACTATTGTTTGTACCGATGAATGTGGTACCTTCAGGCGTTTGGAAATTTCTCCCAAGGATGAACCAGTCTTGTGAAGGTCTACAGTTGTTTTTCTGAGGTCTTGGCTGATTTCCCATGATGTCAATCAGAGGCACTGAGTTTGAAGGTAGGCCTTGAAATACATCAACAGGTACACCTCCAATTGACTCAAATGATGTCAACTAGCCTATCAGAAGCTTCTAAATCCATGACATCATTTTCTGGAATTTTCCAAGCTGTTTATAAACACAGTTAACTTAGTGTATGTAAACTTCTGACCCACCGGAATTGTGATACAGTGAATTATAAGTGAAATAATCTGTTTTTAAACAATTGTTGGAAAAATTACTTGTGTCAAGCACAAAGTAGATGTCCCAACCGAATTGCCAAAACTATAGTTTGTTAGCAAGAAATTTGTGGAGTGGTTGAGAAACTAGTTTTAATGACTCCAACCTAAGGTTATGTAAACTTCCGACTTAAACTGTAGCTAGCTGACAGCGTGGTTAGTTAGCTAACTCTTGTTCATATTGGCAGTTTGAAGTGACTCAAATATAATTGTTTTGCATATCTGATTCAAATCTTCTTCTTTTTTGTCCTGCAGTCTGAACAGCCAAAATGCAAATGGAATCAGATATTTCAAGCCGACCTATAGGTGGTTTGAAATAAGATACAAATCTGAATCCTGGTCATGTAACTTGTCTGAAAGGTCCAATCTGATTTATTTTCCCTCAAGTGGTTTTTAGACTAATATTTGGCATATCTTGTTGCTTGCTAGCGACTCTGTTGACAGTTTTGAGAAGAACATGTGGTAGCCAACTAGCTTGTTAATTGTGTACAAATAAATTACTGAATGTGCAAGCTAAACATTTGACTGCTGTGGCTAGAAAAAATGACTTGTTTATAATGTTGGATCTTCTTATGCTTTGAGTCTTTAAAAGTGTTCTTACACTATGATTTTGAACATTCAAAGCTTGGAAACGGCCATGGAAGGCATTGTTGTCACCTTAGCTTGCTACATAACTTCTGAGTGATAGGATGCACGAGCACCACCACCAATCAGGCTAAACCACTGTACACACACCCGTTGTTACCATGACAACTAGCATAGCCATGTCAGCAAATGAGTGCTGTCTGAACACACACACACACACACATCTGATTTGATCACTTCTAACATACTGTTTGGACAGTCAGTATTCCAGTATTTTCAACGGTAAAGGAAAGGTTCACCCATTCTTAATATTTTATCTGAATGATGATCTATCGATTCCCTGGGTAATTTCATGTTATGTGTATCTGATAGTCCCAAAATAATATCAAAGGAAGTTTGTTCTGAAGTGTCTCTCCTATATCCGAGAGATATAAGAAAGATCAGGAAACATTTGTTATTTTTTTTTTTTACAGGTATTTAACCCTATATGTTTGGTAACAGGCTCCATATACGGTGCATTCTGAAAGTATTCAGACCTCTTCACGTTTTCCACGTTTTGTTACGTTACAGCTTTATTCTAAAATTTATGAAATCGTTTTTTCCCTCATCTACACACAATACCCCATAATGAGAAAGCAAAAACTGTTGTTTTTTTTAAAGATTTTTGCAAATGTATTTAAAATATCACATTTACATAAGTATTCAGACCCTTTACTCAGAACTTTGTTGAAGCAGCTTTTGGCAGCGATTACAGCCTTGTCTTCTTGGGTATGACGCTACAAGCTTGGTACACCTGTATTTGGGGAGTTTCTCCCATTCTTCTCTGCAGATCCTCTCAAGCTCTGTCAGGTTGGATGGGGAGTGTCACTGCACAGCTATTTTTAGGTCTCTCCAGAGATGTTAGATCGGGTTCAAGTCCGGGCTCTGGCTGGGCCACTCAAGGACATTCAGACTTGTCGCAAAGCCACTCCTGCATTGTCTTGGCTGTGTGCTTAGAGTCGTTGTCCTGTGAACCTTTGCCCCAATCTGAGGTCCTGATTGCTCTGGAGCAGGTTTTCTTCAAGGATCTCTGTACTTTGCTCCATTCCTTTCCCTCGATCCTGACTAGTCTCCCAGTCCCTGCTGCTGATAAACATCCCAACAGCATGATGCTGCGACCACCATGCTTCGGTACAGACGCTACAGACAGACGATGGCAGATCGTCTGTACAGACTTCAGACGAGTCTCCTGACACTTATGGAGGTCATAGAGCAAAATAAACACCATTGTTTTTGTGACAGTAATAGAGAGGTTTGTAGGCCATAGTTTGTAGCCAAACCGTTTGGACGCTACAGACAGTTTTGTGAGAACAGCGATTTTCGGGATGTCTCATGGTTTGACAAACACCGCTCTACCCCTGTCACATTTCACTGCAGATCCGGAAGTGCGACATAGGCGGAGCGGGGGATTGAGACGCATCCAATGCAAAAATAACATATCTCTATTTTAAACTAACAGATTTTTATGGGGATTTTTTTATTAGCAAATTAGAATTCCACGGGGTTGTGATTTTAAGGGCTGCATTATGAACAAGGCTTTATTACCCTCCCTGTTTACTTTTTATCCTTAACCAGAAACCATTATGAACTGTTTAACAGCAAAACAGGCCCAGAACCAGTCATTAAGGGATACAGGGCCTAATTGAACAACTTTCACTGCTCACTTCTGCTCATTAAATCATAGCTCTGCCTATGACCCTCTGTCAGCCCGGGGCTAGAGCATCCTGGCTATGTCTTGTTAGCAGGGAGTAATGCTCCCATTGTTGTTGGGGTTGGCAGCTCTTTATTAGCCGCTGCACACAAAGCTTATTCTGTTTTTGCTTACATCCTGTTTGTGCCAGTGGGGTAAGCAGCTTAGACATACATATACACACACAGACGCGCACATACCTATACATACGTAGAGCTCATAAAATGATCTGGGCAGGAGTGGGTTTAGGCCTGTCAGAGTGTGTATAAGGTGTCGTAAATATGTAAATACACGGCTGTGTTCCCACAGTAAAAGTACAGAATCAAGTCTGAGCTCATATCGCTAGCCAGGACACACACAGCTCATATCCTGTTTCCCTCCCACTAAATTATTCATCAGCCTGCCATGTCCCTGGCCTTGTTTCTCGTACAAGCAGCTTGTTCCTTTCAATTTACAGTGCTTTCAGAAAGTGTTCATATCCCTTGACTTATTCCACATTTTGTTGTTACAGTCTGAGTTCAAAATGGATTAAATGGGATATATTTTCTTATCCATCTACACACAATTCCCAATAATGACAAAGTGAAAACATGTTTTACATTTTTTTGCACATTTATTGAACATTTAAATACAGATCTCATTTACATAAGTATTCACAGCCCTGAGTCAATACTTTGTGGAAGCACCTTTGGCGATGGTTACAACTATGAGTTTTTTTGGTTAAGTGTCTAAGAGCTTTGCAGACCTGGATTTTACAATATTTGCCCATTCATTCTTAAAAGGATTCTTCAAGATGTTTAAGCCGATTTTAAGTCAAAATCGTAACTGTGCTTATAGCTGTATACCGTTTATTTTTATCCCCCCAAAATCCTAATCCTTGCCGATGACAAGCATACCCATATCATGATGCAGCCACCACCATGCTTGAAAATATGAAGTGGTACTCAGTGATTGTGTTGGATTTGCCCCAGACATAATAATTTGTATTCAAGACAGAAAGTTAATTTCTTTGCCATTTTTTTTTGCAGTATTACTTAAGTGCATGTTTTAATCTGTATAGGCTTCCTTCTTTTCACTCTATCATTTAATTTAGTATTGTGGAGTAACTACAATGTTGTTGGTCCATCCGGAGTTCTCTCATATTACAACCATTAACCTCTGTAACTGTTTTAAAATCACCATTGGCCTCATGGTGAGATCACTGTGCAGTTTCCTTCCTTGCCGGCGAGTTAGGAAAGACACCTGTATCTTTTTTAGCAGGCTTTCTGTTCGGAAAATGTGGCACCGTGACCGGGAAGATTTAAATTTACCAGTCATTTCAGAAATGTGCATCTTAACAGAATATGCAACTCATGTAATGAGGGTAATTTGTGGGAAAACACTATTCTAAACAGCACACCTGGGGGAAAAAATATTCTAAACAGTGCACCTGATAGCGCATGACAGAGATGGGGAATCTAAAGATGCAACAACTAGGATGGGTTGCTAATATGACTAGGATTGTGCCTTTGGCTTCTGAACAACAAAAGAAGGTTCATATAAAAACCAATAGAGCAAGAGAGAAATGACATGGGTCCAATGCAGTGGGTCCAATAGGGAAGTAAATGGAAATACATTTGCCAGAATTATATAATTACGACTGTCTATGGAAATAAATCAAATAATTAAAAATACTTTAGCTTAGTATTAGCTCATTTAATTTTAAAAAACAACGCTGTTGTTTGTTTCAAATTGCAAGCTCGTAGGCCTATGCCTGTTTTGGAAGGTCGCAATTTGCGCAGTGCGCCTGGCAGTAGGCCTAGCTGATTAAATGGTAACTGTCAGTGAAAAGCATCTAAAATATGTGTGAAGATAATGTTTCTTGAGTATAATATAAAATGTTAAGAAAAGAAGGGTAGGTGTGTGTGGCGAAGAATTAGGCGAGTCTCCAGAATGGCTCAGCTGTCTCCCGCCAATTCTTACGCATTCATTGTGTGAATTGTTTGGACTTTGATAGATATTTTTTGAATCAATTCCCCTTATACAGTATGTCACTAATAGTAAATGTACTGTTAATCCCCTTCATTTGGTTACATTAATTACAGTCATTTGCCGTTCTCATTCTCTGAGTGGAAACATTGTTTGCACAGTTCACAACCTGCTACACTTGTGAGAAACAAGTTTTGGTTTATTTCATTACCATAAATTTTACGGGATTTGTCAATTTGTTGTATTTTGTTTGGAGTGCTCCATATGAGCAATGAGTGTGTTTGGTTTCTCTGTCCTGATAATGTTGCGGGAGTGCACGCACCTAGCATTACATCCATTATCAATGAAAATATAGTAAAACTATAGTTCCTCACAGTAGACTATTTGAAAAATCTTTCCAACAATCTCTCCCTCGATAATCACCAATCCCCGATGTGAAAGAGTGATGGAAGGCCTACTGCTGCATAGGGCTGGGCGACATACTGTATTTTACTATATACCGGTATTTTTTGCACAGACTGGTTTTGGTTTTTATTTTACCTTCTAACGGTATTTTAATGGTTGGTTTGTTAAATGTGATACGCCTTGTGTAACATCCATTTTTATAGTTTACTCTGCTACTTGAGTCATCCCTCTCAGCTCTCTCTCTCTCTCCTTGCCGCTTTCCACACAGACCTAGTCCCACCTCCTGTCACAGAAGCGCATTTGTTGTTGCTTGACCACGAGTCATTTTCATTCAGTCTGCATGGTCAATGCAGCACATGCAACAATGTTGATGACAACGATGTTGTTTCCACTTTGATCTTAATATAAATTCACAAGCGTTCTATAATTACAATATTAGTTTGTTTCTTACATCTGCAAACAGCTAGTTTGTATTTTCTTAGCAAGTTAACCTTTCTAGGGCAGGCGTTCTGCTAGTGTAACCCCTCGACAACATTCCGCTGAAATAGTAGCACGCGAAATTCAAAAATATTATTTTGAAATATGTAACTTTCACACATTAAGTCCAAGTCCAATACAGCTAATGAAAGATAAACATATTGTTAATCTACCCATCGTGTCCGATTTCAAAAATGCTTTACAGCGAAAGCACAACATATGATTATGTTAGGTCATAGGCCAAGTAAAAAAAAAACTGCAATTTTTCCAGCCAAAGATAGGAGTCACAAAAAGCAGAAATATAGATAAAATGAATCACTAACCTTTGATGATCTTCATCAGATGACACTCATAGGACATCATGTTACACAATACATGTATGTTTTGTTTGATACTGTGCATACTTATATCCAAAAATCTCAGTTTACATTGCCGCGTTACGTGCAGTAATGTTTTGATTCCAAAACATCCAGTGATTTTGCAGAAATACTCATAATAAACATTGATAAAAGATACAACCTTTATTCACAGAATTAAAGTCAGACTTCTCCTTAACCTCTCTGGGATAGGTGGGACGCAATCGCCGATAGCCAGGGAAAATGCAGAGCACCAAATTCAAATAAAATACTATAAAAATCAAACTTTAATTAAATCACACATGTAAGATACCAAATTAAAGCTACACTAGTTGTGAATCCAGCCAAATAAGGCCTAGTTTTTTGCCCATATCGTGGCAGTGTGGACGTTATCTCAAATGAGTGCAGGAAATGCAGAAGTTGATGGAAATACAGCAAATTATTTTAGGTTGAAGTTGAATTGAAACGTATAAAACAATCAGAATGGAGAAACACCAATTGAAACCATTAAGAAAATATGTGTTGCCACCCGTGGGTCACGCACTACACTTAAAATAAATGTAGAACTTTTATTAAGAAAAAAAATGAAAAATACCATGATATTTTAGCCATATCACCCAGCCCTACTGCTGCATTGGCATATAAAGGCTATGAATTCCACACACTAATTTTTCTAGCATCAAATGGATCACAGCGTATCAACGTGTCTACAGTGGGGCAAAAAAAGTATTTAGTCAGCCACCAATTGTGCAATTTCTCCCACTTAAAAAGATGAGAGAGGCCTGTAATTTTCATCATAGGTACACTTCAACTATGACAAAATGAGAAAAAAAATCCAGAAAATCACATTGTAGGATTTTTTTATGAATTTATTTGCAAATTCTGGTGGAAAATAAGTATTTGGTCACCTACAAACAAGCAAGATTTCTGGCTCTCACAGACCTCTAACTTCTTCTTTAAGAGGCTCCTCTGTCCTCCACTCGTTACCTGTATTAATGGCACCTGTTTGAACTTGTTATCTATCAGTATAAAAGACACCTGTCCACAACCTCAAACAGTCACACTCCAAACTCCACTATGGCCAAGACCAAAGAGCTGTCAAATGACACCAGAAACAAAATTGTACACCTGCACCAGGCTGGGAAGACTGAATCTGCAATAGGTAAGCAGCTTGGTTTGAAGAAATAAACTGTGGGAGCAATTATTAGGAAATGGAAGACATACAAGACCACTGATAATCTCCCTTGATCTGGGGCTCCACGCAAGATCTCACCCCGTGGGGTCAAAATGATCACAAGAACGGTGAGCAAAAATCCCAGAACCACACCTAGTGAATGACCTGCAGAGAGCTGGGACTAAAGTAACAAAGCCTACCATCAGTGACCCACTACGCTGCCAGGGACTCAAATCCTGCAGTTCCAGACATGTCCCCCTGCCTAAGCCAGTACATGTCCAGGCCCGTCTGAAGTTTGCTAGAGAGCATTTGGATGATCCAGAAGAAGATTGGGAGAATGTCATATGGTCAGATGAAACCAAAATATAACTTTTTGGCAAAAACTCAACTCGTCGTGTTTGGAGGACAAAGAATGCTGAGTTGCATCCAAAGAACAGCATACCTACTGTGAAGCATGGGGGTGGAAACATCATGCTTTGGGGCTGTTTTTCTGCAAAGGGACCAGGACGACTGATCGGTGTAAAAGAAAGAATGAATGGGGCCATGTATCGTGAGATTTTGAGTGAAAACCTCCTTCCATCAGCAAGGTCATTGAAGATGAAACATGGCTGGGTCTTTCAGCATGTCAATGATCCCAAACACACCGCCCGGGCAACGAAGGAGTGGCTTCGTAAGAAGCATTTCAAGGTCCTGGAGTGGCCTAGCCAGTCTCCAGATCTCAACCCCATAGAAAATCTTTGGAGGGAGTTGAAAGTCTGTGTTGCCCAGCAACAGCCCCAAAACATCACTGCTCTAGATGAGATCTGCATGGAGGAATGGGCCAAAATACCAGCAACAGTGTGTGAAAACCTTGTGAAGGCTTACAGAAAACGTTTGACCTCTGTCATTACCAACAAAGGGTATATAGCAAAGTATTGAGATAAACTTTTGTTATTGACCAAAAACTTATTTTCCACCATAATTTGCAAATAGATTCATTGCAAATCCTACAATGTGATTTTCTGGATTTTTTTTCTCATTTTGTCTGTCATAGTTGAAGTGTACCTATGATGAAAATTACAGGCCAAGTGGGAGAACTTGCACAATTGGTGGCTGACTAAATACTTTTTTGCCCCACTGTATTTCCAGTGACTGGTATTTCCAACAATGAATAAAAAGCATTATTTTGCACCATCCAAAGCCTAGTTAATTAATAACCATGCTCAAAGGGATTATATTCAACGTCTGCTTATTGTATTTTGAAACATCTACCAATCGGTGCCCTTCTTTGCGAGGCATTGAAAAACCTCTGTGATCTTTGTGCTTGAAAAAGTCTGTGCTTGAAATTCACTACTCAATTAAGGGACCTTAGGTATGAAAGGGGTTGACTCAAGACATTTCAGCTTTTAATGTATATTGTATGTATATGTGTATATAACAATATTACACTTTGACATTATGGGGTATTTTGTGTAGATTGATGAGGGGGGGAGGCATTGAATCAATTTTAGAATAAGGCTGTAACAAACAAAATGTGGAAAAAGTGAAGGTCTGACTACTTTCGAAATGCACTGTATATATGTAAAAAATTATATATATAATAAAAATGTAAACTCAGAAAAAAAGAAACATCGCTTTTTCAGGACCCTGTCTTTCAAAGATACAGTGGGGAGAACAAGTATTTGATACCCTGCCGACTTTGCAGGTTTGCCCACTTACAAAGCATGTAGAGGTCTGTAATTTTTATCATAGGTACACTTCAACTGTGAGAGACGGAATCTAAAACAAAATCCAGAAAATCACATTGTATGATTTGTAAGTAATTCATTTGCATTTTATTGCATGACATCAGTATTTGATACATCAGAAAAGCAGAACTTAATATTTGGTACAGAAACCTTTGTTTGCAATTACAGAGATCATACGTTTCCTGTAGTTCTTGACCAGGTTTGCACACACTGCAGCAGGGATTTTGGCCCACTCCTCCATACAGACCTTCTCCAGATCCTTCAGGTTTCGGGGCTGTCGCTGGGCAATACGGACTTTCAGCTCCCTACAAAGATTTTCTATTGGGTTCAGGTCTGGAGACTGGCTAGGCCACTCCAGGACCTTAAGATGCTTCTTACGGAGCCACTCCTTAGTTGCCCTGGCTGTGTGTTTTGGGTCGTTGTCATGCAGGAAGACCCAGCCACAACCCATCTTCAATGCTCTTACTGAGGGAAGGAGGTTGTTTGCCAAGATCTCGCGATACATGGCCCCATCCATCCTCCCCTCAATACGGTGCAGTCGTCCTGTCCCCTTTGCAGAAAAGCATCCCCAAAGAATGATGTTTCCACCTCCATGCTTCACAGTTGAGATGGTGTTATTGGAGTTGTACTCATCCTTCTTCTTCCTCCAAACACGGCGAGTGGAGTTTAGACCAAAAAGCTCTATTTTGTCTCATCAGACCACATGACCTTCTCCCATTCCTCCTCTGGATCATCCAGATGGTCATTGGCAAACTTCAGACGGGCCTGGACATGCGCTGGCTTGAGCAGGGGGACCTTGCGTGCGCAGCAGGATTTTAATCCATGACGGCGTAGTGTGTTACTAATGGTTCTTCTTCTTTGAGACTGTGGTCCCAGCTCTCTTCAGGTCATTGACCAGGTCCTGCCGTGTAGTTCTGGGCTGATCCCTCACCTTCCTCATGATCATTGATGCCCCACGAGGTGAGATCTTGCATGGAGCCCCAGACAGAGCGTGATTGACCGTCATCTTGAACTTCTTCCATTTTCTAATAATTGTGCCAACAGTTGTTGCCTTCTCCCCAAGCTGCTCGCCTATTGTCCTGTAACCCATCCCAGCCTTGTGCAGGTCTACAATTTTATCCCTGATGTCCTTACACAGCTCTCTGGTCTTGACCATTGTGGAGAGGTTGGAGTCTGTTTGACTGAGTGTGTGTACAGGTGTCTTTTATACAGGTAACGAGTTCAAACAGGTGCAGTAAATACAGGTAATGAGTGGAGAACAGGAGGGCTTCTTAAAGAAAAACTAACAGGTCTGTGAGAGCCGGAATTCTTACTGCTTGGTAGGTGATCAAATACTTATGTCATGCAATAAAATGCAAATTAATTACTTAAAAACATACAATGTGATTTTCTGGATTTTTTTCGATTCCGTCTCTCACAGTTGAAGTGTACCTATGATAAAAATTACAGACATCTACATGCGTTGTAAGTAGGAAACACTGCCGATTTTGCAGGTTATCAAATACTCCCTACTGTAATTAGTCAAAATCCAAATAACTTCACAAATCTTAATTGTAAAGGGTTTAAACACTGTTTCAATCAACCATAAACAATTAATGAACATGCACCTGTGGAACGGTCGTTAAGACACTAACAGCTTACAGACGGTAGGCAAATAAGGTCACAGTTAAGAACACTTACGACACAAAAGAGGCCTTTCTACGACTCTGAAAAACACCAAAAGAAAGATACCCAGGGTCCCTGCTCATCTGCGTGAACGTGCCTTAGGCATGCTAAAAGGAGCCATGAGGACTGCAGATGTGGCCAGGGCAATACATTGCAATGTCCATACTGTGAGACACCTAAGACAGCACTACAGGGAGACAGGATGAACAGCTGATCGTCCTCGCAGTGGCAGACTACATGTGACAACACCTGCACAGGATCGGTACATTCGAACATCACACCTGCGGGACAGATGGCAACAACAACTGCCGGAGTTACACCAGGAATGCACAATTCCTCCATCAGTGCTCAGACTATCCGCAATAGGCTGAGAGAGGCTCGACTGAGGGCTTGTAGGCCTGATGTAAGGCAGGTCCTCACCAGACATCACCGGCAACAACGTTGCCTATGGGCACAAACCCACCGTCGCTGGACCAGATAGGGCTGGCAAAAAGTTCTCTTCACTGTAGACGTCAACCGATTATGATTTTTCAATGCCAATACCGATTATCGGAGGACCAAAAAAAAGCCGATACGGATTAGTCGGCCGATTTAAAAATGAAAAAAAGTATTTATTTATTTATTTGTAATAATAACAATACTGAATGAACACTTATGTTTAACTTTAATATAATACATCAATAAAATCAATTTAGCCTCAAATAACTAATGAAACATGTTCATTTTGGTTTAAATAATGCTAAAACAAAGTGTTGGAGAAGAAAGTAAAAGTACAATATGTGCCATGTAAGAAGTTCCTTGCTCAGAACATGAGAACATATGAAAGCTGGTGGTTCCTTGTAACATGAGTCTTCAATATTCACAGGTAACAAGTTTTAGGTTGTAGTTATTATAGGAATTTTACGACCATTTCTCTCTATACGATTTGTATTTCATATACCTTTGACTATTGGATGTTCTTATAGGCACTTTAGTATTGCCAGTGTAACAGTATAGCTCCCATCCCTCTCCTCGCTCGAACCAGGAACACATCGACAACAGCCACCCTCGAAGCAGCGTTACCCATGCTGAGCAAGGGGAACACCCACTCCAAGTCTCAGAGCGAGTGACGTTTGAAACGCTATTAGCACGCACCCCGCTAACTACCTAGCCATTTCACATCGGTTACACCAGCCTAATCTCGGGAGTTGATAGGCTTGAAGTCATAAACAGTGCAATGCTTGAAGCACAGCGAAGAGCTGCTGGCAAAACACACTAAAGTGCTGTTTGAATGAATGCTTACGAGCCTGTTGCTGCCTACCACCACAATGTTATGTCATAATTACGTAAAATTCTGGCAAATTAGTTCGCAATGAGCCAGGCGGCCCAAACTGTTGCATATACCCTGACTCTGCGTGCAATGAACGCAAGAGAAGTGACACAAATTCACCTGGTTAATATTACCTACTAACCTCGATTTCTTTTAGCTAAATATGCAGGTTTAAAAATATATACTTCTGTGTATTGATTTTAAGAAAGGCATTGATGTTTATGGTTAGGTACACGTTGGAGCAACGACAGTCCTTTTTCGCGAATGCGCACCGCATCGATTATATGCATCGCAGGACACGCTAGATAAACTAGTAATATCATCAACCATGATAACTAGTGATTTTGATTGATTGTTTTTTATAAGTTAAGTTTAATGCTAGCCAGCAACTTACCTTGGCTTTTTACTGCATTCGCGTAACAGGCAGGCTCCTCATGAGGCAGGTGGTTAGAGCGTTGGACTAGTTAACCGTAAGGTTGCAAGATTGAATCCCTGAGCTGACAAGGTAAAAATCTGTCGTTTTGCCTGAACAAGGCAGTTAGCCCACCGTTCCTAGGCCATCATTGAAAGTTAAATAAAGGTATAAAAAATTACAGATTTCCGATTGTTATGAAAACTTGAAATCGGCCCTAATTAATCGCCCATTCCGATTAATTGGTCGACCTCTAATTACAACCTGTATTTTAAATGGATTTTTATTTGGATTTCATGTAATGGACATACACAAAATAGTCCAAATTGGTGAAGTGAATTGAAAAAAATTACTTATTCAAATAAATAAAAACGCAAAAGTGCACCATGATGACCAAGGAGCTCTCCAAACAGGGCTGGGACAAAGTTGTGGAGAAGTACGGATCAGGGTTGGGTTCTAAAAAAATATCAGAAACTTTGAACATCCCACGGAGCACCATTAACCTCTCTAGGGTATGTGGGACTCTAGTGGCAACAAAATAGGAAAAATAGCCAAGGAGGGTGAATACTTTCGCAAGCCACTGTATTTTATAAACTGTCAGCAGAGTAGCTAGAAAGCAACAAGTTATACCAAATAAATCAGATTTGTCCCGTGGCCAGGAATCAGATTTGTATCTTATTTCAAACCACCTACGAAGGTGGCTTGAATTATCTGATTCTATTTGCTTTTTGACCGTTCAGACTGGAAAAAATAAAGAAAAAAGATTTGAATCAGATGTGCACTTCAATCTGCCAATGTGAACAAGGCTTAAGACTTAGCTAACTAACCACGCTGTTAGCTATATATATATATACATACATACATACACACACACACACACACACACACACACCGTTGAAGTCGGAAGTAAAATAAAATATATTTTGATTTAACACTTTTTTGGTTACTACATGATTCCATATGTTATTTCATTTTTTTGATGTCTTCACTATTATTCTACAATGTAGAAAATGGTAAAAAAAAGAAGAAAGAAAAACCCTTGAATGAGTAGTGTATATCTATATACACTACTCAAAAAAATAAAGGGAACACTTAAACAACACAATGTAACTCCAAGTCAATCACACTTCTGTGAAATCAAACTGTCCACTTAGGAAGCAACACTGATTGACAATAAATGTCACATGCTGTTGTGCAAATGGAATAGACAACAGGTGGAAATTAAAGGCAATTAGCAAGACACCCCCAATAAAGGAGTGGTTCTGCAGGTGGTGACCACAGACCACTTCTCAGTTCCTATGCTTCCTGGCTGATGTTTTGGTCACTTTTGAATGCTGGCGGTGCTTTCACACTAATGGTAACATGAGACGGAGTCAACAACCCACACATGTGGCTCAGGTAGTGCAGCTCATCCAGAATGGCACATCAATGCGAGCTGTGGCAAGAAGGTTTGCTGTGTCTGTCAGCGTAGTGTCCAGAGCATGGAGGCGCTACCAAGAGACAGGCCAGTACATCAGGAGACGTGGAGGAGGCCGTAGGAGGGCAACAACCCAGCAGCAGGACCGCTACCTTCGCCTTTGTGCAAGGAGGAGCAGGAGGAGCACTGCCAGAGCCCTGCAAAATGACCTCCAGCAGGCCACAAATGTGCATGTGTCTGCTCAAACGGTTACAAACAGACTCCATGAGGGTGGTATGAGGGCCCGTCATCCACAGGTGGGGGTTGTGCTTACAGCCCAACACCGTGCAGGACATTTGGCATTTGCTAGAGAACACCAAGATTAGCAAATTCGCCACTGGCGCCCTGTGCTCTTCACAGATGAAAGCAGGTTCACACTGAGCACATGTGACCGACGTGACAGTCTGGAGACGCCGTGGAGAACGTTCTGCTGCCTGCAACATCCTCCAGCATGACCGGTTTGGCGGTGGGTCAGTCATGGTGTGGGGTGGCATTTCTTTGGGGGGCCGCACAGCCCTCCATGTGCTCGCCAGAGGTAGCCTGACTGCCATTAGGTACCGAGATGAGATCCTCAGACCCCTTGTGAGACCATATGCTGGTGGGGTTGGCCCTGGGTTCCTCCTAATGCAAGACAATGCTAGACCTCATGTGGCTGGAGTGTGTCAGCAGTTCCTGCAAGAGGAAGGCATTGATGCTATGGACTGGCCCGCCCGTTCCCCAGACCTGAATCCAATTGAGCACATCTGGGACATCATGTCTCGCTCCATCCACCAACGCCACTTTGCACCACAGACTGTCCAGGAGTTGGCAGATGCTTTAGTCCAGGTCTGGGAGGAGATCCCTCAGGAGACCATCCGCCACCTCATCAGGAGCATGCCCAGGCGTTGTAGGGAGGTCATACAGGCACGTGGAGGCCACACACACTACTGAGCCTCCTTTTGACTTTTTTTAAGGACATTACATAAAAGTTGGATCAGCCTGTAGTGTGGTTTTCCACTTTAATTTTGAGTGTGACTCCAAATCCAGACTTCCATGGGTTGATAAATTTGATTTCCATTGATAATTTTTGTGTGATTTTGTTGTCAGCACATTCAACTATGTAAAGAAAAAAGTATTTAATAAGAATATTTCATTCATTCAGATCTAGGATGTGTTTTTTTAGTGTTCCCTTTATTTTTTTGAGCAGTGTATATCTCCTAAATTGAACTAGAACATGTTATGGCTCTTAGTACACCGCTACTGGTGGAGGATGTCATGTTGTCTTGTCTCTGTCCTTTCCCTTCACCCTGTCTCCCTCTGCTGGTCGTGTCAGGTTACCTTTTCTCCCCTTCTTTCCCCCAGCTGTTCCCTGTCTCCTCCTAACTACCCATTCACCCCGTTCCCCACCTGTTCCCTTTTTCCCTCTGATTAGGTCCCTATATCTCCCTCTGTTTCTGCTCCTGTCCTTGTCGGATTCTTGTTTGTTTGTGTTTCATGCCTGAGCCAGACTATCGTCATGTTTGCTGTAACCTTGTCCTGTCCTGTCGGAATCTGCCGGTCTATCTGAGCCTACCTATGTTTTGTTATTAAAGAAGCTCTGTTTAAGTTAGTTCGCTTTTGGGTCCTCATTCACTCACCGTAACAGAAGAATCCGACCAAGAATGGACCCAGCGACTTCGGATCCTCTCCACTCAGCCGTCGGGATCCAGGGAGCGATGCTAGGCAGACACGAGCAGGAAGTGTCTGCTGCTCGACATGCCGTTGAGACCCTGGCCACCCAAGTCTCCAACCTCACAGAACAGGTTCACCATCTCCGCCTCGATCCACCGGCCACTTCCAGGGCTTTCGAATCTCCGGAGCCCAGAATCAATAACCCGCCGTGTTACTCTGGGGAGCCCACTGAATGCCGCTCGTTCCTCACCCAGTGTGATATTGTGTTTTCTCTCCAGCCCAACACTTACTCCAGGAGCACTGCTCGTGTCGCCTACGTCATATCTCTCCTTATTGGACGGGCTCGTGAGTGGGGCACGGCAATCTGGGAGGCAAGGGCTGAGTGTACTAACCAGTATCAGGACTTTAAGGAGGAGATGATACGGGTTTTTGATCGATCTGTTTTTGGGGAGGAGGCTTCCAGGGCCCTGTCTTCCCTATGTCAAGGTAATCGATCCATAACAGACTACTCTATTGAGTTTCGCACTCTTGCTGCCTCCAGTGGCTGGAACGAGCCGGCTTTGCTCGCTCGTTTTCTGGAGGGTCTCCGCGCAGAGGTAAAGGATGAGATTCTCTCCCGGGAGGTCCCTTCCAGCGTGGATTCCCTGATTGAACTCGCTATTCGCATTGAGCGACGGGTTGATCTGCGTCACCGAGCTCGTGGAAAGGAGCTCGCGTTCTCCGTTGCCCCCCTCTCCGCATCACTACCATCTTCCTCTGCCGGCTCGGGAGCTGAGCCTATGCAGCTGGGAGGTATCCGCATCTCGACTAAGGAGAGGGAACGGAGAATCACCAACCGCCTCTGTCTCTATTGCGGTTCTGCTGGTCATTTTGTCACTTCATGTCCAGTAAAAGCCAGAGCTCATCAGTAAGCGGAGGGCTACTGGTGAGCGCTACTACTCCTGTCTCTCCTTCAAGATCCTGCACTACCTTGTCGGTCCATCTACGCTGGACCGGTTCGTCAGCTTCCTGCAGTGCCTTAATAGACTCTGGGGCGGAGGGCTGTTTTATGGACGAGACCTGGGCTCGGGAACATGACATTCCTCTCAGACAGTTAAGGGAGTCCACGGCCTTGTTCGCCCTGGATGGTAGTCCTCTTCCCAGGATTCAGCGTGAGACGCTACCTTTAACCCTCACTGTTTCTGGTAATCATAGCGAAACCATTTCTTTTTTGATTTTTCGTTCACCTTTTACACCTGTTGTTTTGGGCCATCCCTGGCTAGTTTGTCATAATCCTTCCATTAATTGGTCTAGTAATTCTATCCTCTCCTGGAACGTCTCTTGTCATGTGAAATGTTTAATGTCTGCTATCCCTCCTGTTTCCTCTGTCTCTTCTTCACAGGAGGAGCCTGGTGATTTGACAGGGGTGCCGGAGGAATATCACGATCTGCGCACGGTGTTCAGTCGGTCCAGGGCCACCTCTCTTCCTCCACACCGGTCGTATGATTGTAGTATTGATCTCCTTCCGGGAACCACTCCCCCCCGGGGTAGACTATACTCTCTGTCGGCTCCCGAACGTAAGGCACTCGAGGATTATTTGTCTGTAGCTCTTGACGCCGGTACCATAGTCCCCTCCTCCTCTCCCGCCGGAGCGGGGGTTTTTTTTGTCAAGAAGAAGGACGGGTCTCTGCGCCCCTGCATAGATTATCGAGGGCTGAATGACATAACAGTTAAGAATCGTTATCCGCTTCCTCTTATGTCTTCAGCCTTCGAGATCCTGCAGGGAGCCAGGTTTTTCACTAAGTTGGACCTTCGTAACGCTTACCATCTCGTGCGCATCAGGGAGGGGGACGAGTGGAAGACGGCGTTTAACACTCCGTTAGGGCACTTTGAATACCGGGTTCTTCCTTTCGGCCTCGCTAACGCTCCAGCTGTCTTTCAGGCATTAGTCAATGATGTCCTGAGAGACATGCTGAACATCTTTGTTTTCGTTTACCTTGACGATATCCTGATTTTTTTCACCGTCACTCCAGATTCATGTTCAGCACGTTCGACGTGTCCTCCAGCGCCTTTTAGAGAATTGTCTTTTTGTGAAGGCTGAGAAGTGCACTTTTCATGCCTCCTCCGTCACATTTCTCGGTTCTGTTATTTCCGCTGAAGGCATTAAGATGGATCCCGCTAAAGTCCAAGCTGTCATTGATTGGCCCGTCCCTAAGTCACGCGTCGAGCTGCAGCGCTTTCTCGGCTTCGCGAACTTCTATCGTCGTTTCATCCGTAATTTCGGTCAGGTGGCAGCTCCTCTCACAGCCCTTACTTCTGTCAAGACGTGCTTTAAGTGGTCCGTTTCCGCCCAGGGAGCTTTTGATCTCCTCAAGAATCGTTTTACATCCGCTCCTATCCTTGTTACACCTGACGTCTCTAGACAGTTCGTTGTCGAGGTTGACGCGTCAGAGGTGGGAGTGGGAGCCATCCTTTCTCAGCGCTCCCTCTCTGACGACAAGGTCCACCCATGCGCGTATTTTTCTCATCGCCTGTCGCCGTCGGAACGTAACTATGATGTGGGTAACCGCGAACTGCTCGCCATCCGGTTAGCCCTAGGCGAATGGCGACAGTGGTTGGAGGGGGCGACCGTTCCTTTTGTCGTTTGGACTGACCATAGGAACCTTGAGTACATCCGTTCTGCCAAACGACTTAATGCGCGTCAGGCGCGTTGGGCGCTGTTTTTCGCTCGTTTCGAGTTCGTGATTTCTTATCGTCCGGGCTCTAAGAACACCAAGCCTGATGCTTTGTCTCGTCTCTTCAGTTCTTCAGTAGCCTCCACTGACCCCGAGGGGATTCTCCCTGAGGGGCGTGTTGTCGGGTTGACTGTCTGGGGAATTGAGAGGCAGGTAAAGCAAGCACTCACTCAAACTCCGTCGCCGCGCGCTTGTCCTAGGAACCTTCTTTTCGTTCCCGTTCCTACTCGTCTGGCCGTTCTTCAGTGGGCTCACTCTGCCAAGTTAGCCGGCCACCCTGGCGTTCGGGGTACGCTTGCTTCCATTCGCCAGCGTTTCTGGTGGCCCACCCGGGAGCATGACACGCGTCGTTTCGTGGCTGCTTGTTCGGTCTGCGCGCAGACTAAGTCCGGTAACTCTCCTCCTGCCGGCCGTCTCAGGCCGCTTCCTATTCCCTCTCGACCGTGGTCTCACATCGCCTTAGATTTTGTCACCGGACTGCCTTCGTCAGCGGGGAAGACTGTTATTCTTACGGTTGTCGATAGGTTCTCTAAGGCGGCCCATTTCATTCCCCTTGCTAAGCTTCCTTCTGCTAAAGAGACGGCACAAATCATCATCGAGAATGTTTTCAGAATTCATGGCCTTCCGTCAGACGTCGTTTCGGACAGAGGTCCGCAATTCACGTCTCAATTTTGGAGGGAGTTTTGCCGTTTGATTGGGGCTTCCGTCAGTCTCTCTTCCGGCTTTCACCCCCAGTCTAACGGTCAAGCAGAACGGGCCAATCAGACTATTGGTCGCATCTTACGCAGTCTTTCTTTTCGCAACCCTGCGTCTTGGTCAGAACAGCTCCCCTGGGCAGAATACGCCCACAACTCGCTTCCTTCGTCTGCGACCGGGCTATCTCCTTTTCAGAGTAGCCTCGGGTACCAGCCTCCGCTGTTCTCATCTCAGTTCGCCGAGTCCAGCGTCCCCTCCGCTCAGGCTTTTGTCCAACGTTGCGAGCGCACCTGGAAGAGGGTCAGGTCTGCACTTTGCCGTTATAGGACGCAGACTGTGAGGGCTGCTAATAAGCGTAGAACTAAGAGTCCTAGATATTGTCGCGGTCAGAGAGTTTGGCTCTCCACTCAGAACCTTCCCCTTAAGACGGCTTCTCGCAAGTTGACCCCGCGGTTCATTGGTCCGTTCCGTATTTCTCGGGTCATTAATCCTGTCGCAGTTCGACTTCTTCTTCCGCGATACCTTCGTCGCGTCCACCCGGTCTTCCACGTCTCCTGCATTAAGCCCGTTCTTCGCGCCCCCGCTCGTCTCCCCCCCCCCCCCCCATCCTTGTCGAGGGCGCACCCATCTACAGGGTCCGCAGGATTTTGGACATGCGTCCTCGGGGCCGTGGTCACCAGTACCTTGTCGATTGGGAGGGGTACGGTCCTGAGGAGAGGAGTTGGGTTCCCTCTCGGGACGTGCTGGACCGTGCGCTGATCGAGGATTTCCTCCGTTGCCGCCAGGTTTCCTCCTCGAGTGCGCCAGGAGGCGCTCGGTGAGTGGGGGGGTACTGTCATGTTGTCTTGTCTCTGTCCTTTCCCTTCACCCTGTCTCCCTCTGCTGGTCGTGTCAGGTTACCTTTTCTCCCCTTCTTTCCCCCAGCTGTTCCCTGTCTCCTCCTAACTACCCATTCACCCCGTTCCCCACCTGTTCCCTTTTTCCCTCTGATTAGGTCCCTATATCTCCCTCTGTTTCTGCTCCTGTCCTTGTCGGATTCTTGTTTGTTTGTGTTTCATGCCTGAGCCAGACTATCGTCATGTTTGCTGTAACCTTGTCCTGTCCTGTCGGAATCTGCCGGTCTATCTGAGCCTACCTATGTTTTGTTATTAAAGAAGCTCTGTTTAAGTTAGTTCGCTTTTGGGTCCTCATTCACTCACCGTAACAGAGGACTTCTCATTAAAATGTTTAGATGGTGTAAATGTTTATAACAGAAGTGCTTTTGATGTTGCAGACCTTTCTGGCTTCTATGAACCAAGTGTTCCCTGCTGAGGAGGATGTCAACAAACATATGGAGGATAACTGTAAGTTCACACATTACTTTTGTCTATCCTCAAGTTGGCTTGACTGGTATGGACTTTATGTTGGTGTATGTAACTTAATGTGCAGATGTTTTTAAAGACATGCTCCGGTACTTGGGTGACTAAGATTATTATCTTTAAACCTCCCGCTTTGGGCTAGAGGTGTCAATGTGTAGTTCATACAGTGGTTGCTCCACTAAAAGTTTTTGCGATTATGCTGCAGGACTTAGAGGTCATTTGTGGTTTTGTACGGTACTCTGCGTCACCACTTCATTGCTTCATACCAGCACAACGGGGAGTTAGAGCACTGATTATGCTTTCGGGTCCTACTGTGTCTCTGACAATGAATGGGTGACATAAACCTAAATAGAAACTGATACTTGTGCACGACTTCAGTATTACTTACTAAAACTGTTGTTACGCTAAGGCTTTTATTCTTATATTTTGTTAAGATTATTTAGCTCTTACTGTAGCCCACTCCTGGCCGGTCATGTTATTTATTTGTGACATTGTGGTTACAATAATGAAATGTAAACAAGATGCTGTGTTTTTATTTACAGTAGTGGCCCGATTAGCACTTGTGGCCCGATTAGCAGGACAATAGACTCTTAATAGCCTGGCTACAGTAGGTGTGAACTTCCACCTGCCTGCAATGTATTCAATGATTAAGTACTCTGAAGTGTTACATTTCTAACTCAAAACAGCAGTACAGTATTTCTTCATCAATATCTTTATGCTTTCGTTAATATAATTATGATAAAAATACTCTTTCAAAATGCTGATGTTTATTTAGTTATGGATCCATTACAAATTACTATGGGAATAAACATCACTGAATTACAGAAATATTAGAACCAAGTTGTCTAATGAAGGTAAACAAATGGTTGCTTACTGGAAAATACTCTTTCAAACACACACAGTCACATTGTACAGCGCCATTATATCTATTAGCAGGTAGCTGGAGAATAGACTTGCCTAGAAGGAGGGTAGGGGAGAATTCTATCGTCAAATGTATTTCTAAGTTAGGTTGGCTGTATCACAACCGGACGTGATTGGTTGCAATTTCAGTTTAATCCACCAGAAAAGACCAAACAAATAATACAACAAAAACTATTATTATGTATCACAGCTTACCGTGATTGGGAGGCACATAGGGCAGCGCACAATTGGTCCAGCGGTAAAAACAGAAATAAATGTTTTGGCCTTTACAAATACAATTTTTACCTTTATTCAGATTACAATCGCTCACTTTCGTTTTTTTTCATATGAAATCACCTCCAAAATATCGTTATACAGTGGGGCAAAACAAGTATTTAGTCAGCCACCAATTGTGCAAGTTCTCCCACTTAAAAAGATGAGAGAGGCCTGTAATTTTCACCATAGGTACACTTCAACTATGACAGACAAAATGAGAAACAAAATCCAGAAAATCACATTGTAGGATTTTTAATTAATTTATTTGCAAATTATGGTGGAAAATAAGTATTTGGTCACCTACAAACAAGCAAGATTTCTGGCTCTCACAGACCTGTAACTTCTTCTTTAAGAGGCTCCTCTGTCCTCCACTCGTTACCTGTATTAATGGCACCTGTTTGAACTTGTTATCAGTATAAAAGACACCTGTCCACAACCTCAAACAGTCACACTCCAAACTCCACTATGGCCAAGACCAAAGAGCTGTCAAAGGACACTAGAAACAAAATTGTAGACCTGCACCAGGCTGGGAAGACTGAATCTGCAATAGGTAAGCAGCTTGGTTTGAAGAAATCAACTGTGGGAGCAATTATTAGGAAATGGTAGACATACAAGACCACTGATAATCTCCCTCGATCTGGGGCTCCACGCAAGATCTCACCCCGTGGGGTCAAAATGATCACAAGAACGATGAGCAAAAATCCCAGAACCACACGGGGGGACTTAGTGAATGACCTGCAGAGAGCTGGGACTAAAGTAACAAAGCCTACCATCAGTAACACACTACGCCGCCAGGGACTCCTGCAGTGCCAGACGTGCAGTGCCAGACGTGTCCCCCTGCTTAAGCCAGTACATGTCCAGGCCCATCTGAAGTTTGCTAGAGAGCATTTGGATGATCCAGAAGAAGATTGGGAGAATGTCATATGGTCAGATGAAACCAAAATATAACTTTTTGGTAAAAACTTGTCGTGTTTGAAGGACAAAGAATGCTGAGTTGCATCCAAAGAACACCATGCCTGCTGTGAAGCATGGGGATGGAAACATCATGCTTTGGGGCTGTTTTTCTGCAAAGGGACCAGGACGACTGATCCGTGTAAAGGAAAGAATGAATGGGGCCATGTATCGTGAGATTTTGAGTGAAAACCTCCGTACATCAGCAAGGGCATTGAAGATGAAACGTGGCTGGGTCTTTCAGCATGACAATGATCCCAAACACACCGCCCGGGCAACGAAGGAGTGGCTTCGTAAGAAGCATTTCAAGGTCCTGGAGTGGCCTAGCCAGTCTCCAGATCTCGACTCCATAGAAAATCTTTGGAGGGAGTTGAAAGTCCGTGTTGTCCAGCAACAGCCCCAAAACGTCACTGCTCTAGAGGAGATCTGCTTGGAGGAATGGGCCAAAATACCAGCAACAGTGTGTGAAAACCTTGTGAAGACTTACAGAAAACGTTTGACCTCTGTCATTGCCAACAAAGGGTATTTAGCAAAGTATTGAGATAAACTTTTGTTATTGACCAAATACTTATTTTCCACCATAATTTACAAATAAATTCATAAAAAATCCTACAATGTGATTTTCTGGATTTTTTTTCTCATTTTGTCTATAATCGTTGAAGTGTACCTAATGATGAAAATTACAGGCCTCTCATCTTTTTAAGTGGGAGAACTTGTGCACTTGGTGGCTGACTAAATACTTTTTTGCCCCACTGTATACAATTATGGTGTAGAAATGTTATGCTCTTAGTGTAACCTTTATTTAACTAGGCAAGTCAGTTAAGAACAAATTCTTATTTACAAGGACACCCTACCCCTTCCTCCCAGTTGGGGAATTGAACCCCTGTCCCGCACAACACAGGGATTCTTTAGCTAAATAGCCAAGTACTGTAGCCTACTCCCAACTGTCACGTTGTACAGCACCATATTTTCCTTTCCATCCTAACAGAAACCCAGAGGGTTTTTAGTTTTTCTTGAATTAGAAACCCCGTAATATTAAGCAAATTAATGAAGCAAAATTTCTTAAAATCAGTCCCATATACTATGTTCTTACAAAAAAGGTTTTAAAATGTTCTAGTACAGCTTCTATTGATGGCTATCAAATGCTTCTCAAAGGTGCCCTCTGTTGGTCAAACTAGCACTAACTAGCATTAATGGTACCAGTGGTTGGCACTTAAATAACGTTCCGTAGAATTCTGCGGCACCATGCAAGCTGTGCCGCCATGCAAGCTGCACATACAGTATCTGCACATATGTGACATAGTAAGCAGTTTTTGGGGACCACTTCTGGCTCGTGAGTGCTACTTTCATAACTACTGGCTAAAAAGTATTCAAAAGTACCGGAGAATCTCTTTAAAGGATGCTTTCTCATGAGTGACTGTTTTTCTCTCTTTCAGGTTCTCTTATGTACCTGAATGAAGGCACACTCTTAAACAACGTCCGAGTGCGGTACAGTAAAGACAAGATTTATGTAAGATGTCCTCATCTCATTACAAATCAATTGTAGATTAATCCTAGGCCTTTAAGATAGACCATTCTCTTCCTGTAAGAGACATCTGTTGGTCATATGCCTAGTTGTGAAATTCAGATGCTCTAGCTCTCGGGTGTCAAACTCATTCCACGGAGGGCCGAGTGTCTGAGGATGTTTGTTTTTTTCCTTTCAATTAAGCCCTAGACAACCAGGTGAGGGGAGTTCTTTACTAATTAGTGACCTTCATTTCTCAATCAAGTACAAGGGATGATTGAAAACCCGCAGACACTCGGCCCTCCATGAAATGAGTTTGGCCACGTGTGCTCTAGCTCATGTGATGATTAAAAATGTGACTTTTTGCTACACAGACTTATGTGGCCAACATCTTGATTGCGGTGAACCCTTACTATGACATACCCAAACTGTACGCTCCAGAGACCATCAAGTCTTATCAGGGCCGGTCCCTGGGCACTCTACCACCTCACGTCTACGCTATCGGTGAGGGCAGACATCTCTATTACATCAGTGGCTGCTATACTGCCTGGTTACTGGTCATAAATGTAGTGTGTTTAAATGTAAAGCAATGGCTACATTTGACATACATTTGAATAAAGCCTAGGACTATGTCATGTAAAAGTGTTGCCAAAGCATCAGATCATTACTTGATTGATTGTGTTTTCTTTGGCTTTCTGTCTTTCAGCGGACAAGGCTTACCGGGACATGAGGGTGCTGAAGATGAGCCAGTCTATCATAGTGTCTGGAGAATCTGGGGCCGGGAAGACAGAAAACACAAAGTTTGTCCTCAGGTCTGGCCTAAAATACTACTGACTACTATGATCTTGTTAGTTACTACAGACAACCTTTTAAAATATTAAAGATAGACTGAGCGAGATAACATTTCACGGCGAAAACAATGGGTCAATTTCCGCAACAATTAAGAGTGTTGTAGCGCGAGACTAAACTTCTCAGCTGTTTTGGCCCTGTAGCTATCACGTTGAAGCAGTATGAAGCGCACCCTTGCATGTGCACAGTAACTCTGTGTGACTCTGGGTCTCAAAAGGCTGTTATTAGTGATTTTTAACAGTCTTCTGTTATGCTGTGAGCTGTTCCACACGACAACCAGTTGAGAGCTGTGCACTCTTGCCCAACAGATTTTCCGCTCAAAATAGGCAATGTGTACTGTGCGTTCGTGATAAATAATCTACAGACCTAATAGCTTTAGGAATTTCTTTATTTGTTTTATCAATTATTATATAGCCTAAATTGAAAATAGCATTATTACAATATTTGTATCACTGGCACAAGTGGGCCACTGACGTGGATGATTGACAGATCCAGAGGGTTTCCTCAACCCCCCTGGGCCAGCGGGTAGCCCTGTATGTCGAGCCCTGATGTTGTGTAATGACGTTGGTCGTCAGTGTATAAGCCATGTTTTCTGTAATTTCACTGATCTAAAAGTAGGGCTGTCAAACAATATACAGTGCCTTGCGAAAGTATTCGGCCCCCTTGAACTTTGCGACCTTTTGCCACATTTCAAGCTTCAAACATAAAGATATAAAACTGTATTTTTTTGTGAAGAATCAACAACAAGTGGGACACAATCATGAAGTGGAACGACATTTATTGGATATTTCAAACTTTTTTAACAAATCAAAAACTGAAAAATTGGACGTGCAAAATTATTCATCCCCTTTACTTTCAGTGCAGCAAACTCTCTCCAGAAGTTCAGTGAGGATCTCTGAATGATCCAATGTTGACCTAAATGACTAATGGTGATAAATACAATCCACCTGTGTGTAATCAAGTCTCCGTATAAATGCACCTGCACTGTGATAGTCTCAGAGGTCCGTTAAAAGCGCAGAGAGCATCATGAAGAACAAGGAACACACCAGGCAGGTCCGAGATACTGTTGTGAAGAAGTTTAAAGCCGGATTTGGATACAAAAAGATTTCCCAAGCTTTAAACATCCCAAGGAGCACTGTGCAAGCGATAATATTGAAATGGAAGGAGTATCAGACCACTGCAAATCTACCAAGACCTGGCCGTCCCTCTAAACTTTCAGCTCATACAAGGAGAAGACTGATCAGAGATGCAGCCAAGAGGCCCATGATCACTCTGGATGAACTGCAGAGATCTACAGCTGAGGTGGGAGACTCTGTCCATAGGACAACAATCAGTCGTATATTGCACAAATCTGGCCTTTATGGAAGAGTGGCAAGAAGAAAGCCATTTCTTAAAGATATCCATAAAAAGTGTTGTTTAAAGTTTGCCACAAGCCACCTGGGAGACACACCAAACATGTGGAAGAAGGTGCTCTGGTCAGATGAAACCAAAATTGAACTTTTTGGCAACAATGCAAAACGTAATGTTTGGCGTAAAAGCAACACAGTTGAACACACCATCCCCACTGTCAAACATGGTGGTGGCAGCATCATGGTTTGGGCCTGCTTTTCTTCAGCAGGGACAGAGAAGATGGTTAAAATTGATGGGAAGATGGATGGAGCCAAATACAGGACCATTCTGGAAGAAAACCTGATGGAGTCTGCAAAAGACCTGAGACTGGGACGGAGATTTGTCTTCCAACAAGACAATGATCCAAAACATAAAGCAAAATCTACAATGGAATGGTTCAAAAATAAACATATCCAGGTGTTAGAATGGCCAAGTCAAAGTCCAGACCTGAATCCAATCGAGAATCTGTGGAAAGAACTGAAAACTGCTGTTCACAAATGCTCTCCATCCAACCTCACTGAGCTCGAGCTGTTTTGCAAGGAGGAATGGGAAAAAATGTCAGTCTCTCGATGTGCAAAACTGATAAAGACATACCCCAAGCGACTTACAGCTGTAATCGCAGCAAAAGGTGGCGCTACAAAGTATTAACTTAAGGGGGCTGAATAATTTTGCACGCCCAATTTTTCAGTTTTTGATTTGTTAAAAAAGTTTGAAATATCCAATAAATGTCGTTCGACTTCATGATTGTGTCCCACTTGTTGTTGATTCTTCACAAAAAAATACAGTTTTATATCTTTATGTTTGAAGCCTGAAATGTGGCAAAAACTCGCAAAGTTCAAGGGGGCCGAATACTTTCGCAAGGCACTGTATATATATTTTTTATGGAGTGTTTTTAAAAAAAATGTTTTTAGCTGTATAGATGATGTATTTTGGATGTTTTCAGTGTATTTTGAACGCTTTCAGACAATGCGATAAATCATGGTGAAAAAATGTGTCCACTCAAATTACAAAAAGTTAACTTGAGTTGATAGCCCTAGTCCAAAGATTAACGTCATATACTGTAGCATCATTGCTATTCTTCATCCTATAGATATTTAACAACATCATACGGAACGGGTCAAGATATTGATGAGAGAATTGTTCAAGGTAGGATTTAACAAATAACTTCACCAATAACTTCCAAATCGTACTTTGGCCATCCAAAGTAGAAGAGATCCCAATACTTATTTTGTGCCTGTACATTTCAGCAAACCCCCTGCTTGAGGCCTTTGGAAACGCCAAGACAGTCAGAAATAACAACAGCAGTCGGTTTGGGAAATTTGTGGAAATCCACTTCAATGAAAAGGTTAGACATCATTTTCTGTGGCTAATACATTTTCAAATAATGCATATTTTGGTCAATTTCATTGTTGCTTCATTGGCCCACATTGTGTGTGTGTGTGTGTGTGTGTGTGTGTGTGTGTGTGTGTGTGACAGAGTAAAGTGGTGGGTGGCTTCGTGTCTCACTACCTGCTGGAGAAGTCAAGGATTTGCATGCAGAGTAAAGAGGAGAGGAACTACCACATCTTCTACAGGCTATGTGCCGGAGCATCTGAGGACATCAGACAGAGGCTGCACCTTGACTCCCCTGACAGCTTCAGGGTCAGTGGTACACACACACACACTATGCATACACAAGCGGGCATACTGCACAATCTATAGGGTGACCTGTGTATTACTGTGGAGTGTAACTAGAGAGCATCTTTCGATACCAGGTTGGGTGGATGGAAGGATGAGTCCTTTCAAAGAATGCTGCAAATAGCACTCGCGTGTGAACTCCCTGTTCCCCATGCCTGACTGGGTTCTTTGCGAGAGAGATATTCTGTGTCCCTCTCCCTACCTAATGAAGTAACAAACATCTTCCAGGCAAATTCTTCCACCATGATGCAAATTGTGTCAATTGGAAAATTCTATTGTATCTTTGGTGAAAATGTTCCAGTGTGTTCTGTTTTAGTCTGACATTTTCCACCAACATTTTTCCCTTTTGACATAATCTTGCTGCCAAGTGGTGTGAAAGTAGTTATAGACAACGATGAAGCTTTCGATTATGTCCACAACTGAACCAGATATAGGCATATCTCTGTTCATAAATGTAAATCTGTTCTCTATATGACCACTAGATGTCATGTGTGTTATATATAATATACAAAGCCTCTAATTTATATTGTGGAGAGATTCTGCACACCTACTTACCATTTGTTTTTCATTTCTCAGTTTCAGCTGTGCCCCCAGTAAAACTAAGCTCACCTTTGTGAACTTGGGATTTGTAATGTAATTATAATTACGATCAGTGTTCTAGAACCAACACCCACACTAAAGGTGTTAGGGGATTGCCTAAATTAGTTGGTTCATTTCACCTGCGCTCTAAATAACTCTATAATAACACTAATATAATAATATACCATTTAGCCGACTCTTTTATCCAAATCGACTTAGTCATGAGTACATACATTTTATTTAAATATATTTAACCCTTTACACTCATACCCGTATACGGGTTGAAAATGGCAGATTTGATAAGCGCCTAAATTGGAACACAGTGGCTGTACAGTAATGTGCTATACAGGACGTCAGAGCTCAGGGTCTCCGCTTGACAGCTCTGTATGGGTTTTGACTGACAGCCGTTCTGAACTTGAGCACCGCGTGTGACAAGAAGTTGCCCCCACATCCCTCCCGCTAATTGGGAAACTTCTGCAAATGCTTTGTTGTCTGAGTGAGGGAAATACTGTAAGTTACGAGGACTATGTATTTTGAAAGACGACGTGATGATTATAATAATTAGAACTTTGATGTTATACAAGCAAGCCAAGCACCTGTGAGTCCAAATGTGCACTTCATATTTCCATATCGTAAAACTCACATAGTATACAGTGTCAACATTTATGATCGATATGTTTGATGTACAGTTACAAGATGACATGGCATAATACCCTGGGTTGTCCTAAACAGAATGAGCCTTGGTTTGTTGTATTGTGAAGAAAATTGGCAACGGACCACACATCTGAATGCACTCCATTCTATGCGCACAAAAGCTACAATCTGTTTCTCGGAATTACCTTTTGAAAGCCTTGTATTTTATAATTTAGCTAGTCGTGTTGGCAACAGAACAAATTTTCAAATTATGTCCACCTGACCCAGATTATGATTAATAATGGACTGTTTTTGGATGGCGTAAACAGCCAGAATAATTGTGTAAAGGCAGGGATGCGGTTCTGTGGTCCAAACAAAACATCTACAAGTGTGCTCTCTCTAGTTCGTCAACGGCACAGTTCGGGGAGCTGAAAAAAAGCACCTTATAGTTTAAGACTCTTTCTTTGAGTCAGAAAAGGGCATTAGAATTACTTAGGAACTGGCACACTTTGGAGACAGTGTGTGGCCACTTTTAAACACCAGTTAGACCTCAATACAAACCTTGTAATATTTTTGTATTATGTTGCACCTACCCAAAATTTCCCAAGAACATTCTTATCGTGTTACTGAATGTATCCAGGTTATTTTCAGATTTTGTTATCAACAAATGCGGCTTAAAGTGTAGACAATTTCGACTGCACATAAAATCAAGAGTGTAATGTTTGGATTCAGTCTTGTTTCAGATGAACTGTTGTCCTCACCTTTAGTCAAATAATTTCCCCATAATCTCCAAACTGTTCCCTTTTAATTACCACGATGGTTATGCATATTCTTTCGATATTTCTTCTGTAAGAAATTTAGCCCTATCCGTATAGGCCAAGGGGGTTAAACGGAATGTTATTAAGACCAAGGCCTGATTTTCAAGGGAGCCCTGCACACAGTCATACAAATTCACAATATTTACAATTCTAACGCAATCAAAACATAGTATGTATAAGCAATTTAAAAGAAGTTACTTACAAAACACATTGGATTGGATGGTTGGATGTCGATCCAGAGCATCCCAAACATGCTCAGTGGGTGACATGTCTAGGTGAGTATGCAGGCCATGGAAGAACTTGGCCATTTTCAGCTTCCAGGAATTGTGTACAGATCCTTGCGACATGACCATGCATTTTCATGCTGAAACCTGATGGCGGCGGATGAATGGCACAACAATGGGCCTCAGGATCTCATCACGGTATCTTTGTGTATTCAAATTGCCATCTGTCGCTTATGCCTGCCCATACCATAACCCCACTGCCCACCATAGTGCCCTATGTTCACAATGTTGACATCAGCAAACCGCTGGCCCACAGGTGCTGTATGCCATCTGCCCAGTACAAACCAGGATTCATCCATGAAGAGCACACTTCTCCAGTGTGCCAGTGACTATTAAAGGTGAGCATTTGCACACTGATGTCGGTTACGACGCCAAACTGCAGTCCGGTCAAGCTCCCTCAACTTAAGACATCTGTGGTATTGTGTTGAGACAACTCCTTTACAGTGGTGCCTAGTGACTTGGATCTACAGTTGCGCTCAGCTCAACACTGGGATAGCTTTTGAGTAAGTTTGAGGGGACATTGTAACACATGGTAATGTGTGAAACTTACTGCTCAGCCTGAAGTGCCCCCCACTTGCACCAGCAAATAACAAACTTTTCATGTTGCAGTGACTAGTAAGACCTAGACACCTAATAGTCACAATGAACAGAGTAGGAAGTCACCTGTCAAAATATATATCTGAAACAGTGTTCCATCATGGCAGCAGAGCCATAGTAGTTGAGGAAAAAATATGTGACAAAAAATGTAAATTTACCATTGACAACAAGTTAAATGCAGCCCTCAATAGAGGAGTCTGAACAGCAGACAGAGCTGACAGATACCTCGTTAAAATATAGGGAGGGGGGGAATACAGAGATAACACTAGAGTATGGAATCTAATTTCAATAAATCAGAGAAGAGAGTACATGTTATTTTAGCCTGTAAGCTTTATTAATTTGACCTCCTGGGGAGAAATCCACAGACACTTCTCTGAAGCCCCCCGAGCAAAGCTGTCTACGCACCTGCATTGGACAATTCTCTCTCTGTAATGATGCATACGGAAGCTGTTTTAGGAAGTCCCCTGCTGGTGACTTTCCATCTCAAAGTACTCTCAAACAGCTCAGCCAAAACCTGTAGTCAAGGGTTGATGAACCCTGGCTCTCTGGAACTTTCCTCAACCTGTTATGATTGGTTGACAAGGTCACAACTTGGGACTTTGACACTGTGTACAGTCTCTGTTACAATATGCCATGACAATTTTAATTGCCAAATATTTTAATAAAGTTACTGTTCATTAGTAGTAAAGGCTTACATTTAATGACCGCCATTTTTAGTAACACAGTATGTTTTCTACATGAACACAAAGTTCAAATGTCATATGTCTTTGCGTGTTTTGCCATTATCTGTTGTCATAATACATACCTTCTGAAAGAGGTCATGCCATCTCTTCTGCCTCGGAGCTGGCCTGTTGCCCGATCGGCAGGCCAAACCCCTGTGGTGGCAAATGTTCCCAAGCGGGACATCTACTCCTTTATGGGGCTTTTTAAACGTCTGAAACCAACATGATGAGTGTGTCACACTACTGCAAGAACAATTAGCAATACATAGTAAACCTAATGTAAACAAGGCTAATACAGTCAGCTCGCGAAATTTGTCAGTATTCAAGCAAGTAGGCCAATCAAGCATCATGGCAAATTAGTCAACTTAGGCTATATCAGGGAGGCTATATCATGGACTGATTGATTTTACATAGGTAATGTTAGCTATGGCTAGAGACGTTTATAACCATAGTTTGTCCCCTGGATATCAAAGCATTGACATCAAAGCATTATCTAACTTAGCTGGCATAATAATATAGCTACCTAGCTAGCTAGTCAAAAGAAAATGAGGTGACGCTAACTATGAAAGCTCCCCCATTTGAAAAATAATGGTCCTGTAACATTACCAAATGATAAACATGACCATACTGTAAGCTGTTTTCTAGATAGCTAATGAACTTAGCGAGCTGAATAGCATTTACTAAAACGGACTAACTTAACCTTGGTAACATTAGCAGATTGCATTATATTTTAGATATAACCAACTTTGATAGTTCTCACTAACCTATGAAAATGAATGCTAGAGCTACTTTACTTTACTTTACTGTACTTTACTGCTACTTTAACTTTACTGTACCATTACCATGCCAGCTAGCTAGCTTGCCACCAGCTAAGTTAAGCAACAACTATTGACAACTATTGGCCAGTAACCGAAAGATTGCCGGATGGACTCTCCGACCTGACAAGGTAAACGTCGGTCGTTCTGACCCTGAACAAGGCAGTTAACTCCCTGTTCCCTGGTAGGCCGTCATTGTAAATAAGAATTTGTTCTTAACTGACTTTCCTATTTGAATGAAGGTTCAATTAAAAAAAGTATAATAGTAAATATCACCATTGCAGTAGCTTTCATGTTTTTACCTTGTGGTATGAAAAGCTGATAGGAGAAGGTTAGTTGGCTGGCTAGCTAGCTACAGTTCTGTCTCGATCGTGTAGTGTCTGGACGTCTCTATTTTATTTCCAGGTGGTTGTCTGAGTCAACCAATAGTGTCGCACCCCTCCATCTTTCGAAAGATGGAAAGATGGAGGTGTGCGACGCTAGAGGCTGTGTCCTTCTTCCAAATAATGAGAAGTTATACATGACTGGCTTTTGAAACATGCACAGGGAGATGATTGGACATGGTTGGCAGCCTAATGTGAGTAAAATAGCACCATGTTCTACCAAGTGAGCTACAGGGGTACAACACCAATTATAGTTGTTCTTTTGGGTATTTTTCACGGTATGATTATAGCAGGTCTACACAGTGACAAGCACATCAACAGAAGCAATAAACTAAACTCAGCAAAAGAAGAAACGTCCTCTCACGGTCAACTGTGTTTATTTTCAGCAAACTTAACGTGTAAATATTTGTATGAACATAACAAGATTGAACAACTGAGACATATACTGAACAAGTTCCACAGACATGTGACTAACAGAAATGAAATAATGAATCCCTGAACAAAGGGGGGTCAAAATCAAAAGTAACAGTCAGTATCTGGTGTGGCCACCAGCTGCATTAAGTACTGCAGTGCATTTCCTCCTCATGGACTGCACCAGAGTTGCCAGTTTTTGCTGTGAGACGTTACCCCACTCTTCCACCAAGGCACCTGCAAGTTCACTGACATTTCTGGGGGGAATGGCCCTAGCCCTCACCCTCTGATCCAGCAGATCCCAGACGTGCTCAATGGGATTGAGATCCGGGCTCTTCGCTGGCCATGGCAGAACACTGACATTCCTGTCTTGCAGGAAATCACACACAGAACAAGCAGTATGTCTGGTGGCGTTGTCATGCTGGAGGGTCATGTCAGGATGAGCCTGCAGGAAGGGTACCACATGAGGGAGGAGGATGTCTTCCCTGTAACGCACAGCGTTGAGATTGCCTGCAATGACAAGAAGCTCAGTCCGATGATGCTGTGACACACCGCCCTAGACCATGACAGACCCTCCAACTCCAAATCGATCCCGCTCGAGGGTACAGGCCTCGGTGTAATGCTCATTCCTTCAACGATAAACGTGAATCCGACCATCACCCCTGGTGAGAAAAAACTGTAACTCGTTAGTGAAGACACCTTGTTTCCAGGCCTGTCTGGTCCTGCGACGGTGGGTTTGTGCCCATAGGCGACGTTGTTGCCGGTGATGCCTTACAACAGGCCTACAAGCCCTCAGTCCAGCCTCTCTCAGCCTATTGCGGACAGTCTGAGCACTGATGGAGGGATTGTGCATTCCTGATGTAACCTGGGCAGTTGTTGTTGCCATCCTGTACCTGTCCCGCAGGTGTGCTGTTCGGATGTACCGATCCTGTGCAGGTGTTGTTACACGTGGTCCGTCCTGTCTCCCTGTAGCGCTGTCTTAGGCGTCTCACAGTTCGGACATTGCAATTTATTGCCCTGGCCACATCTGCAGTCCTCATGCCGCCTCGCAGCATGCCTAAGGCATGTTCATGCAGATGAGCAGGGACCCTGGGCATCTTTCTTTTGGTGTTTTCCAGAGTCAGTAGAAAGGCCTCTTTTAGTGTCCTAAGTTTTCATAACTGTGACCTTTAATTGCCTACCGTCTGTAAGCTGTTAGTGTCGACCGTTCCACAGGTGCATGTTCATTAATTATTTATGGTTCATTGAACACGCTTGGGAAACAGTGTTTAAACCCTTTACAATGAAGATCTATCAAGCTATTTGGATTTTTATGAATTATCTTTGAAAGACAGGGTCCTACAAAAGGGCCGTTTCTTTTTTTACTGAGTTTACAATGAAATTAAAGCGAAGTGAACTGTGAAGCCACGTTTGGATATTAGATAGTTCATCTTTGAACATGACAAAAACAATGCCACCATTCTTGCATGCATTGTTACCCTACAACATAATAATAAATATACTGGCTTATAGGTTGTGTCTACAGATGTGTCATTTCTGGAATGCTAATTGTTTGTGTATGCTCTCCTTTGTCCCTCATAGTATTTGAATCGAGGATGCACGAGATACTTTGCCAGCAAGGACACAGACAAACAGATCATGCAGAATCGCAAGAGTCCTGAGGTACTGTACCTTTCAGCGTATTGTCTTCCACCTCTCTTCAATGTAGAAAATAAATAACCCTGGAACTTTGACTGGTACTAATATACTAATATGTGTATATATATATATATATGCCCTATATTTTTCTTTAATTTGTACTTTTACTCCTTTTTCGTGATATCCAATTGGTAGTTGCAGTCTTGTCCCATCGCTGCAACTCCCGTACGGACTTGGGAGAGGCGAAGGTCGAGAGCTATGCGTCCTCTGAAACATGGCCCTGCCAAGCCGCACTGTTTATTGACACACTGCTCACTTTACCCGGAAGCCAGCCGCACCAATGTGCCGGAGGAAACACCGTACAACTGGCGACCGAAGTCAGCATGCATGTGCCCGGCCCACCACAGGAGTTGCTAGTGCGCGATGGGACAAGGACATCCCGGCCGGGCCAAACCCTCCCCTAACCCGGACAACACTGGGTCTCCCTGTTGCGGCCAGCTGTAACAGCTTGGGATAGCTGTAACAGCTTGGGATAGAACCCAGGTCTGTAGTTACGCTTCTGGCACTAAGATGCAGTGCATTAGACCGATGCACCACTCGGGTGGCTCTAAGACAAGATTTTTTTTAATGGAAAAACTGGTTTACTCTAGTAAAAGGAAGATAAACTGCACTGATTCCAGCAACAAAAAAATGTGCCTAGGCTCTGAAGACTGAGCTGCCTCATGCTAGCCAGCTGGAAAACAACAACATAGTTAAATACCAATACATTGAAAATGTGTCCTATGTTTTTGTCGATTGTAGGACTGTAGCCACCGAATTCTACATTCGTAAAAGGCTAATATCGGCCGATAACATCAGTCACCCAATAAATCGGTCGGGATTTAGTCATGGTATCGATATTAGTATTTTTGAGGCATCATTTCCAAATCAACCCAAAAGTAGTGTTGTCTGTACGATACCAGATTTTCCTTGGCAATTCGTTTTTATCTTGAAGCAGACTAAAATCTATGGTCCTTTTTAAAACCTACTTTTGTAAAATATTGTGTTCTATAGGTTGCAAAATAAACAAATGACTCTGGGTGACAAGGCTGTTTTTCCAACATTAGGACTGTTTTCTTCAAGATATGTATGTATATGTATTTTTTTGGCTTCCTTGCGAAAGTATCTAAAATGTATTGTGTCACTTATAGATGATTAGAACATACCAGTGTCTACATATATGAAAATGGAGCGTGGTTAACAAGATAAGAAGAAAGTTCCTGAAATATGCTTCTCTGTGTGATCACAGGGTAGGATTAAAGGAAGAAAAACACAGATTTTCAAAACTTGCAACAAGTTTCTAGCCAGAGAGAGGTCACCGCTAATCCCCACGTCACCGCTAATCTCATAGTATTTCAAAATCACTGTTTTAAATTTTTTTAATTTTTTTAATATTAATCGGGTATAACTTTCTTTGTAAAAATGCGCCATTTTCACATACAGTGCATTTGGAAAGTATTCAGACCCCTTGACTTTTTCCACATTTTGTTACGTTACAGCCTTCTAAAATTTATTTAAATTGGTGTTTTTCACCCTCAAATCTACTCGCAATGCTCCATAATGACAAAGCAAAAACTGGTTTTTAGAAATCATATTTACACAAGTATTCAGACCCTTTACTTAGTATTTTGTTGAAGCACCCTTGGCAGCGATTACAGCCTTGTCTTCTTGGGTATGACGCTACAAGCTTTGCACACCTGTATTTGGGGAGTTTCTCCCATTCTTCTCTGCAGATCTTCTTAAGCTCTGTAATGTTGAATGGGGAGTGTCGCTGCCCAGCTATTTCAGCTATTTGCCCCAGTCTGAGGTACTGAGAGCTCTGAAGCAGGTTTTCTTCAAGGATCTCTTTGGACTTCCACCAATTGGAGTAAACTAATAAACAATAACACTTAGGCTTCTACCTTCTTTTTATACATCTTATACACATTTTACAGACACAATCTATTTTACAATAGTTATATTTTGTTTATTTTTAAGTTCTTCCTCTATTTCTGATTTTTGTTTTCTATTTGTAACTGTGCTATTTCACAGAACTTCTGTACCTACAGTGCCTTGCGAAAGTGTTCGGCCCCCTTGAACTTTGCGACCTTTTGCCACATTTCAGGCTTCAAACATAAAGATATAAAACTGTATTTTTTTGTGAAGAATCAACAACAAGTGGGACACAATCATGAAGTGGAACGACATTTATTGGATATTTCAAACTTTTTTAACAAATCAAAAACTGAAAAATTGGGCGTGCAAAATTATTCAGCCCCTTTACTTTCAGTGCAGCAAACTCTCTCCAGAAGTTCAGTGAGGATCTCTGAATGATCCAATGTTGACCTAAATGACTAATGATGATAAATACAATCCACCTGTGTGTAATCAAGTCTCCGTATAAATGCACCTGCACTGTGATAGTCTCAGAGGTCCGTTAAAAGCGCAGAGAGCATCATGAAGAACAAGGAACACACCAGGCAGGTCCGAGATACTGTTGTGAAGAAGTTTAAAGCCTGATTTGGATACAAAAAGATTTCCCAAGCTTTAAACATCCCAAGGAGCACTGTGCAAGCGATAATATTGAAATGGAAGGAGTATCAGACCACTGCAAATCTACCAAGACCTGGCCGTCCCTCTAAACTTTCATCTCATACAAGGAGAAGACTGATCAGAGATGCAGCCAAGAGGCCCATGATCACTCTGGATGAACTGCAGAGATCTACAGCTGAGGTGGGAGACTCTGTCCATAGGACAACAATCAGTCGTATATTGCACAAATCTGGCCTTTATGGAAGAGTGGCAAGAAGAAAGCCATTTCTTAAAGATATCCATAAAAAGTGTTGTTTAAAGTGTGCCACAAGCCACCTGGGAGACACACCAAACATGTGGAAGAAGGTGCTCTGGTCAGATGAAACCAAAATTGAACTTTTTGGCAACAATGCAAAACGTTATGTTTGGCGTAAAAGCAACACAGCTGAACACACCATCCCCACTGTCAAACATGGTGGTGGCAGCATCATGGTTTGGGCCTGCTTTTCTTCAGCAGGGACAGGGAAGATGGTTAAAATTGATGGGAAGATGGATGGAGCCAAATACAGGATCATTATGGAAGAAAACCTGATGGAGTCTGCAAAAGACCTGAGACTGGGACGGAGATTTGTCTTCCAACAAGACAATGATCCAAAACATAAAGCAAAATCTACAATGGAATGGTTCAAAAATAAACATATCCAGGTGTTAGAATGGCCAAGTCAAAGTCCAGACCTGAATCCAATCGAGAATCTGTGGAAAGAACTGAAAACTGCTGTTCACAAATGCTCTCCATCCAACCTCACTGAGCTCGAGCTGTTTTGCAAGGAGAAATGGGAAAAAATGTCAGTCTCTCGATGTGCAAAACTGATAGAGACATACCCCAAGCGACTTACAGCTGTAATCGCAGCAAAAGGTGGCGCTACAAAGCATTAACTTAAGGGGGCTGAATAATTTTGCACGCCCAATTTTTCAGTTTTTGATTTGTTAAAAAAGTTTGAAATATCCAATAAATGTCGTTCCACTTCATGATTGTGTCCCACTTGTTGTTGATTCTTCACAAAAAAATACAGTTTTATATCTTTATGTTTGAAGCCTGAAATGTGGCAAAAGGTCGCAAAGTTCAAGGGGGCCGAATACTTTCGCAAGGCACTGTATATACATTTTACAGACCCCGTATGTTTTACATTGGTTACCTTGTTATTAGTCTCACCCTTCAGCTCCATTCAACCCCTCCCATCTATCTCTTAACCAACCATTTTGGATTTCTATTTGCCATATATTTTTTAACTGAGCTGAGCTTCACAAAAGTACTGAATCTTTCTATTCTCATAGCTTCTACAGATTGTAAATTGAAGATAAACATTTTTGCAAAAAATGACTATGGCTTTTCAAATCACCCAGTATTGCTATCTGCAGTGTTAGTTCTAGGCATATGTTGCAATTCTTCAGCTATTCCTGGACCGGTCACCAAAAACAAGCTACATTTGCTCCATTCATCTTTCCCTCGATGACTAGGGAACTAGTCATCGACTAGTCTCACCGTCCCTGTCGCTCAAAAACGTCCCCACAGCATCACCGTAGGGATGGTGGTAGGTTTCCCCCAGACTTAATGCTTGGCATTCAGGGAATCATCAGACCAGAGAATCTTGTTTCTCATGGTCTGAGAGTCCTTTAGGTGCATTTTGGCAAACACCAAGTGGGCTATCATGTGCCTTTTACCGAGGAGTGGCTTTCATCTGGCCACTCTACCATAAATGCCTGATTGGTGGAGTCCCTCTGGAAGGTTCTCCCATCTCCACAGAGGAACTATGGAGCTCTTTTAGAGTTACCATCGGGTTTTTTGGTCACCTCTCTGACCAAGGCCCTTCTCCCCCGATTGCTCAGTTTGGCCGGGCTCTAGAAAGAGTCTTGGTGATGATGGAGGACACTGTGTTCTTGGGAACCTTCAATGCTGCTGAAATGTTTTGGTACCGTTCCCCAGATCTGTGCCTCAACACAATCCTGTCTCGGAGTTCTACGGACGATTCCCTCAACCTCAGCTTGGTTTTTGCTCTGACATGCACTGTCAACTGTGTGACCTTATATAGACAGGTGTGTGCCTTTCCAAATCATGTCCAATCAGTTGAATTGACCACAGGTGGACTCCAATCATGTTGTAGAAACATCTCAAGGATGATCAATGGAAACAGGATGCACCTGAGCTCAATTTCGAGTCTCATAGCAAAGGGTCTGAAGGCTTATGTAAATAATGTATTTCAGTTTTCCAATATTTTATACATTTGCTTAAAAATGTTTGCTTAGTCGTTATGGGGAATTGTGTTTAGATTGATGAGGGGGAAAAATTATTTAATCAATTTTTGAATAATGTGGGAAAAGTCAAGGGGTCTGAATACTTTCTGAATGTACTGTATGTAGACACTGGTATCGTACTGGATATGATGAAAATAAGGTTAAAAAGTGGTGGAATTGCCCTTCAAGACTAGTTAAAAGTTATGTACTAGATATTCATAACAGTATATTTCCCAAATATTCAAATATCCTAAGAAGTTGTTGGCACTTTCAAAAAGAACAAGAATGAAAGTCTTATTCTATAGGCCTAGGCATCTTCTCAATCATATCTTTATGAGAGATTGAACAAACAATATTAAGATAGGAGGATGCAAATAAAGCCGTTATTATCTAGTTCTGAAGACTGTCTAGACTTTTCTTCTATCTAGCCCTTGATTTATAGCCTAACTTTCTGCGGCAAGACAGCCCGTTCATCAGTTGACTGTCACTTTGCGCCGTCATGTGTGTGCCACATTGACACAGACAGACACACACAAACCTCTTCCATGCTGAAGCTTCACCAGAAAGAAATATTAAAAAAGGTTTGCTTGCACTTAGCCTCTGCCCAGGCTTTCAACATTATCTTTCGTCATGATTCGCCCAGTTGTTAGCATGCAATTTCGCACTATAGGCCTACGGTGGTTTTTAACAGAGTTTAAAAACACTCACATTATTACACTTTTTGGGTTTGGCCAATAGGGAGCAATACCATCATATATCATGAGGTTTTATGAGTACATAATCACAATAGGACAAAAGTTGACATCGCCCAACCTTAGATATAGGGTATAGGAAGTATTCATGCCAAACTGTATCAAGGATTGTCTTTCAAAATAAATAACTTCCAGTGCTTTGGCTTAGGTGAAAGTCTGGCGAATCTGTTGTAGGCTATGTGTGAATTGTTACATTCAGACAAATTTAAACAGGCCAATGTATTTACTATTTTAACAAATGAACCAAATGTACCTTTTCACAGCTTCCATGCAGTGTGTTGAGAGAGCAATGATCTCATGACAGTTGCGGTGTAACTAATAAAGCTTGCACGTCTCTTTGCCCTGCCCCGGGTCTATGTAATGCAGGATGATGAGGTGATGATGCTTTCCTTAGAAGACCCTCTTTTGTTTTGCTCACTATGTAAACTCCATGCTTGAGATTGTAGTGCAAACAGGAGCTATGCAGAGCATGCTTCTTTATCATTGTGCATGGGATTTGTCTTTATCCAGCTTCTGTCAGGCTCAGAATGTCACAGTGTGGTGAATTATCCGTCTAAGGAGATACTGTTACAGACACATACTTATGACTGGTCAGGGGGAAATCCAACAATCAAAATCTCACAGAAGTGAAGTAGTGTTGGAACAACATCACACTGTGACATTCGCTTTAGTGTGCCTCTGCTTTTAAGTCTGCCAACCTTCATTCAAACCAGAAACCACAAATCCACTGTACGTATCTATGCTTCTGCTTTTATCTGTCAGTGGTGGATTTCTAATTTCTGATATTAGGGGTGAGACGTAGCATTTGACGCTAGGTCAGTCAAGGCTACTGTAGCACGGCAGTCTTGTTCATACTGTAGGAAGGTAGGATGTGTGTGTGTGTGTGTGTGATGGCTCTCACATGAAAAATGACAGCCTACAAGGGAGGCCAGGAGTCTTTCCTAGTCGGGTCACACAATAGCACTGGAAAGACTCTTGACTTTAGCTAGCACAGGGCCTGTATTCACAAAGATTGCTGATCTAGGATCAGGTCACCCTGTCCATAATCGTATTCAGTATAATCTAAAAGGCGAAACTGATCCTAGTTCAGCACTCTTACTTTGAGACTCTCTGTGAATACGGGCCTAGGTGTAGTATCCTGACTCTCCTGTCTCTCCGTCCTCCAGCATGTGAAGCTGGGCGCCCTGAAGGACCCTCTGTTGGACGACCAGGGAGACTTCAACAGGATGTGCGGGGCCATGAAGAAGATTGGCCTGGACGACACGGAGAAGCTGGACCTGTTCAGGGTTGTGGCCGGGGTGCTGCACCTGGGTAACATTGACTTTGAGGAAACCGGGAGTACATCGGGTAAATCAAGTTACATACCTAACATATCTCTCTTAGTGTAGCTCTCTGGAGTATTAGAATGTACACATACTTACGCAGATACGTGTGTGTGTGTGTGTGTGTGTGCAAGCACTCATCTGCATACGCTCAATGGGGCTTATTGGTCCTTTTATTGTTCTGACGGCATTGAATCCCTTCTATAATGTGGCAGGAGGTCTACCCCCCACCCCTGGCTGACACATTATTCTCTGTCGGGTCTCACTGTCCCACTTTTGAAGTACACCCATTGAAAAGGACATGCTCTGAATCCACTCGCCTACCAGCTGCACAAGAGTGATGCAATACATCTGTCGTATAAGAAAATTGATGATTCAAGCTTATCTTGAGATGGATGATGTAATCACCCCAAAACCAGTTCTTCAGATTACTGCACCTGTACATAGCCCATCTATAATTTAGCCCAAACAACTACCTCTCCCCCTACCCTATTTATTTATTTATCTCCTTTGCACCCCATTATTTCTATCTCTACTTTGCACATTCTTCCACTGCAAATCTACCCTTCCAGTGTTTTACTTGCTATATTGTGTTTGCTTTGCCACCATGGCCTCTTTTTTTTTGCCTTTACCTCCCTTATCTCACCTCATTTGCTCACATTCTATATAGACTTACTTTTCTACTGTATTATTGACTGTATGTTTGTTTTACTCCATGTGTAACTCTGTGTTGTTGTATGTGTCGAACTGCTTTGCTTTATCTTGGCCAGGTCGCAATTGTAAATGAGAACTTGTTCTCAACTTGCCTACCTGGTTAAATAAAGGTGAACTAAATAAAAAATAGATTGCTGCCTCGAGAGCAGATATTACCTGGAACGTCGCACGGTGCTCACTCTCTGTTGAAATGGTTACATGTTGACAGTTAATTTCCCTCTCAGACCATCTGTCTGTCTCTGCCCTTCAAAAGTACGTTACTACTTCACTGTCTGCGACAAAGACGGTACTTCTTCTGCAGAATGTGTGGCGTGGATTCCCAGTGTGGCTGTATTCAAGCATTTGGCAGGAGAAAGAAAGTACTAAAATCCATCCAAAATCCAATTGAGGAGGCATAATGGACGCTGCTCCATTTTCTTTTTGTGCGCACCAATAATTTGTTTGGGTGTGCGCGTGGTGCGTGCGCGTGTGTGTGCGTGTGTGTGTGTGTGTGTGTGTGTGTGTGTGTGTGTGTGTGTGTGTGTGTGTGTGTGTGTGTGTGTGTGTGTGTGTGTGTGTGTTTCCAGGCGGCTGCATCCTGATGAACCAGTCTAGTCAGAAGCTGGCCTACTGTGCTGACTTGCTGGGCCTAGACCAGGAGGACCTGAGAGTCAGCCTCACCACCAGGGTCATGCTCACCACAGCAGGGGGCGCCAAAGGAACAGTTATCAAGTAAGACTACCTCTAATGCTGCGTTTAGATGGTATGAGGTAGACGGTGAGAGCACGACGGTAAATGACGTTGAGGCTGGCAGAATACCGTCGTGCTGGCTTACTTTTGCCATCACCATCTTTCTTGCTTTCTTGTCCCGCTATGCCGACTGATATGACGGTTTTTGCTTCCCTTGTCTGAATGCAGCATTAACCTACCTGCTGCTGCACTTTTATACTTTTAAAGTCTAATGCCCCATTTACATTGTGGCTTATTTAATTATGCCGTACGTCATCTTCACGGAGTCTTGCCCCGCTACTGAACAATCAAGTGTAGTATTTGTAATGCAAGATGGAGGAGAGCCTGTCTCTCGTCAGAGATCGCATAAATACATTGTTTCAGGTGATAGTAAAACATGAGACTGAACATGAATAGATTATAGATGAGAATATGGGGTGGGGAAAGTGGGCAGTAATGGCACCTACAGTAACTACAAAGGGTAAAAGGTTTGCTCTGAACCTGCTGCTTCAGCTCGATGCCTGTCCAGAAAAAAACAGAGAGCAAAATACTTTTGGAATGTTTGAATTTTGACGAGTATTCCAGTCCACTCCGTCCTGCACAAAAATTGATATTTGAAACTAAAATAAACCTTAATCTTACACAACAAAATAGATTTAGGCAAAACTAACAGTTAAAAATAAGTAAATAAATGTACATATCTAGTATTGGCACAGTGAACTCACTGTGGACTGGAATACTGAGACTGAGTGCAGGACAGAGTGCTACACCATAGCTGAACTTGCTCACTTCAGAAGAACTCCACTTTGTTCATAATCATCAACCCCTTTGAATAATTGAAGCCAAATGGTGTTGGAGAGTGCTAGAGGAATTAGTCAGCCAGGGTTCAGGGAGTACAGTCACTTCTAATGGCTTGTCTTTCGACCTCCTTACCTACTTGTTTTAGCAAAGCAATACCATCCTGTAAAAACGTACTCTTTAAGAAACAACTCAAACTTCCTTTGCACATAAACCTGAAATGAGAAATGACTGTATTAATTAAAAGGTATTTTTTAAATTTTTTATTAAAGAGTAGCCCAGTTTCGGCCTCTCACTTAGTTCTTTCCCCCCAGGGTGCCTTTGAGGGTGGAACAGGCGAACAACGCCCGGGACGCAATGGCCAAGGCCGTGTACAGCTGCCTCTTCGATCACGTGGTCAGGAGGGTCAATCAGTGTTTCCCCTTCAAAACCTCCTCCAACTTCATCGGGGTGCTGGATATCGCCGGCTTCGGTAAGTCGGCCTAGAGCAGTGAGTTTGTCTCACAGTTTGTCTGTTTCTCTGTACGTTTGTTTCTCTGTCTGCCTGTCAGTCTATCTAGCCATATTTCCGTTAATTTATCTTGTAGGTGTTCGTTTCCTTCATGTCCTCACATAAACTCTTTTCCTCGTCACGTCCTAAAAACTTTACTAACAGAATTTGATATATTCAGCACCAGTAACTGCCTGAAGATGAGCATTATTCATTCCCACTTCAGACGTGGCAGATCATTTTCACTTTCATATTGCTTCTCACACCCCTCAGAGTATTTTGAACACAACAGCTTTGAGCAGTTCTGCATCAACTACTGCAACGAGAAGCTGCAGCAGTTCTTCAACGAGCGCATCCTGAAAGAGGTGAGTGAGAGTGAAGTCTGGGGGTGCAGAGGTTGCTCGCTAGTGTTGTCACGACTCCAGAATTTTGACTTTGATACCAGGTTTAGTATTTCTTTTTTTAGGAAGCCATGTATGCATTAATTAATCAATTATATAATCATACAATCAATTTGACTTTGTTTTTACCACTAACTACAAAACAACAATGGTAATAATTTATTTGAAAGATACATCTCTATTGGTTAACTGGGTAAATCAAGATGTAGCCTAGGTCTATTCACAATACAGGTGAATGGATATTATTCAATAGGAGTGTGTGCATTCATTGAGTTATTGAGCTTGTTTAGCTGATTTCACGGGCTACAGGTGACAAACAATCCCTACCATTTAGGACTTGTTTTATTGGCGACTGCTAGGAGAACAGATCATTTCTACATGCATTGTTGCATTATTGAATTGTGCTAACTCAGCATGAGTGAGGAGCTAACAATGCAGCCCAGAAAGCTCTAGCGAGGGGTTAAAGTTCTCTGTCATGGATTTACGAGAGATCAGTGTAGATCCGGTTTGGAGATGGCATAGCCTAATAAAGACAGAAGCATATCTGTTCTACGAAATGTATTCCCAAATAACTGTATTCTCAAATATTTTATTTTTTCTGTTATACTGTGTGCACTGAACTTTCATGCATGATTGTTGATGACACGCCGATGTTCAGAGGATGGGAATGAAATAGTCTGTCCTCTATAATGCTCACAACAGCAGCGCTCAACTCAGACAGCGGTGTGTAACATACTGTAGCTGCTGGCAAAGTCATTCAAAGCCTGTACTATAGCGTTTAGGATGTAACTTTTCAGTGCCACTATTTTTGCCATGTAATGTTGTTAAACCAAAATCAGACAACCGCATAGTAGAATAGTTTACCTAGTTTACCCCCTCATCAATCTACACACAATACCCCATCATGACAAAGCGAAAACAGTTTTTAAAAATAAAAGCCAGATATACCTTATTTACATAAGCCTTCAGACTCTTTGCTATGAGACTCAAAATTAAGCTAAGGTGCATCCTGTTTCCATTGATCATCCTTGAGATGTTTCTACAACTTGAATGGAGTCCACCTGTCGTAAATTCAATTGTTTGGACATGATTTGGAAAGGCACACAACTGTCTATATAAGGTCACACAGTTGACAGTGCATGTCAGAGCAAAAACCAAGCCATGGGGTTGAAGGAATTGTCCGTAGAGTTCCGAGACAAGATTGTGTTGAGGCACAGATCTGGGGAAGGGTACCAAAACATTTCTGTAGCATTGAAGGTTCCCAAGAACACAGTGTCCTCCATCATTCTTAAATGGAAGAAGTTTGGAACCACCAAGACTCTTCCTACAGCTGAATGCCCAGCCAAACTGAGCAATTGGCAGAGAAGGGCCTTGGTCAGGGATGAGACAAAGAACATGATGGTCACTCTGACAGAGCTCCAGAGTTCCTCTGTGGAGATGGGAGAACCTTCCAGAAGGACAACCTTTTCTGCAGCACTCCACCAATCAGGCCTTTATGGTAGAGTGGCCAGACGGAAGCACATGACAGCCCGGTTGGAGTTTTCCAAAAGGCACCTAAAGGACTGACCATGATAAACAATATTCTCTGGTCTGATGAAACCAAGATTGAACCCTTTGGCCTGAATGCCAAGTGTCATGTCTGGAGGAAACCTGGCACTATCGCTACGGTGAGGCATGGTGGTGGTAGCATCATACTTTGGGGTTGTTTTTCAGTACTGGGAGACTAGTCAGGATTGAGGGAAAGATGAACGGAGCAAAGTACAGAGAGGTCCTTGATGAAAACCTGCTCCAGAGCGCTCAGGACCTCAGACTGGGGCGAAGGTTCACCTTCCAACAGGACAACGACCCTAAGCACACAGCCAAGACAACGCAGGAGTAGCTTCAGGACAGACTGGGGCGAAGGTTCACCTTCCAACAGGACAACGACCCTAAGCACACAGCCAAGACAACGCAGGAGTAGCTTCAGGACAAGCCTCTAAATGTCCTTGAGTGGCCCAGCCAGGGCCTGGACTTGAACCCGATCAAACGTCTCTGAAGAGACCTGGAAATGGCTGTGCAACAATGCTCCCCATCCAACCTGACAGAGCTTGAGAGGATCTGCAAAGAAGAATGGGAGAAACTCCCCAAATACAGTTGTGCCAAGCTTGTACCGTCATAACCCAAGAAGACTCAAGGCTCTAATCTCTGCCATAGGTAATTCAACAAAGTACTGAGTAAAGGTTCTGAATAGTTACTTAAATGTGATATTTCAGTTATATTTGATAAATTAGCAACAACAAAACTATTTTTGCTTTGTCATTATGGGGTATTGTGTGTAGATTGAGGGGGGGAAATGATTTATTCCATTTTAGAATAAGGCTGTAATGTAACAAAATGTGGAAAAAGGTCAAGGGGTCTGAATACTTTCCGAATGCACTGCATTTACCTGTTGTATGCCAGATAAATATTCCTGTCGAGGCGCATTCAAGTCCTGAGAGCCATCGGACAAGCAGTCAATGCACAACTATTCTTTGTGGGAGAACACTTTTGAAAGCAGTTTTGGCCTTTGTTTAAAAAAAGAGCGTGATCCCAGTTTTACATTGCTACCACATTTATTTCTCTACTCCTTCAATTGCGAGTGTGTCAAATTTTACAAATGCAGTAAACGGTAATTGAATAACCGTGTAACTGATGGATGAAGGCCGTCATGAAAATATAATAACTGTCAAAACCGTTTAGCCCTACATTCATTTTAGGTTTTATTTGTATTAACTTTACTTTGATGTAGGTAAACTTTACCTAATAATGGGGGTGTTTACTAATGATTGTAAGAAATAGTTTTGCTAACTCAGTCTATTAAACTTTCTACATCTCCACTTTCCAACTGATGATGTGAGGAGGTGTAGAGCACTATAGGCTATGGCACTTAATAATTTATTTTTTATAGTTTGATGTGTGGACTTTATTTTAATAAATAAATCTGTATTTTAAAAAAGGATGGATGCGTCTGACTATTGATTAATTATTCAACAGCAGTCGACAAGGTTGTTCTGGCTCTGAGGCCTATAATGTGTCGAATGGAAAATGCACCAATCCTTTTCTTAATTTATAGACTAATCAACGCTGATCATACCCCCGGTCCTGACCAATATGTCACCCTAGGCGAGACTAAAAAAAATGCCACCCTCCTATCCCACATGGTAGAATAGTAGCCTGGGCTATACTGTGTCAGCCCGCGATGCAATTTTGTGAATGCCTATGTGGTAATCTACCTTTTGTAAAACAGGCAATTTACCGTTAATCCATGTCATTTGGTTACATTAATTTCTGTTAATGCGTGTATTAATTACAGTCATTTACTGTTCTTATTCTCTGAGTGTAAATGTTATTTGCTCACAACCTGCTACACTTGTGAGAAACAAGTTTTGATTTATTTCATACCGTCATATGTGTGTGAACGATGAGTGTGTGGCTGGTTTCTTTGTCCGCTTTGTTGACAGAGCGCTTGCACCTGAGCACGCATTGAAGTACCTGCCCAGCTGGGCTTTTAAGTAATTTCTTATTCACATCACACAGTAAGTCAAGTCTTTAAACAAAATATACAGTATATACATTCAAATTATAATAGTTCCACACAGTATTTGAAAAATCTTTCCAACACTCACCCCCTCGATAATCCGCGTCGCTGATAAATAGGCTGTGGACATGTTTGAATTATTGTCAGTTTCATCTTCATACTATAGCATAGCTCTCCCCTTCATTAATTCCTTGTCAATTCATTATCTTATAGCCTACTTTCGGAAAGCCTAAGGTAGGCCTAGGTTTTTTAATATGTTTTAAAGAATGGAGAAATATTTGCTCTTGTGTCTGATATTCGCTGGTGGCTTTGATTGACGGGCACTTTTACTGCGGTGTGCTGTGTGTGAGTTCGCTGATTCTTTCTACAGGCCTATATGTCCAGCCAGAAAGTTTTTCCTAAAGTAGTCTGTCTGGACTCCATCTCTTTAATAAGAATCAAACACTCCTGTCATGATTTAATCTGGTAAATGGCCTATTATCAGTAGCTTAGGCTACATTAGCTCTCTCATTACAGCGTCTTCCCTTTGAAGAATGGTCGAATGACCTCAGCAGCAGGGTTTGTGATATGTTAATATTTTGGGGAAAATGTGAGAACCCATCAGACTTCGTTTTAATGGTTTTGTGCATTGATATACAGTGCCTTGCGAAAGTATTCGGCCCCCTTGAACTTTGCGACCTTTTGCCACATTTCAGGCTTCAAACATAAATATATAAAACTGTATTTTTTTGTGAAGAATCAACAACAAGTGGGACACAATCATGAAGTGGAACGACATTTATTGGATATTTCAAACTTTTTTAACAAATCAAAAACGGAAAAATTGGGCGTGCAAAATTATTCAGCCCCTTTACTTTCAGTGCAGCAAACTCTCTCCAGAAGTTCAGTGAGGATCTCTGAATGATCCAACGTTGACCTAAATGACTAATGAGGATAAATACAATCCACCTGTGTGTAATCAAGTCTCCGTATCAATGCACCTGCACTGTGATAGTCTCAGAGGTCCGTTAAAAGCGCAGAGAGCATCATGAAGAACAAGGAACACACCAGGCAGGTCCGAGATACTGTTGTGAAGAAGTTTAAAGCCGGATTTGGATACAAAAATATTTCCCAAGCTTTAAACATCCCAAGGAGCACTGTGCAAGCGATAATATTGAAATGGAAGGAGTATCAGACCACTGCAAATCTACCAAGACCTGGCCGTCCCTCTAAACTTTCAGCTCATACAAGGGGAAGACTGATCAGAGATGCAGCCAAGAGGCCCATGATCACTCTGGATGAACTGCAGAGATCTACAGCTGAGGTGGGAGACTCTGTCCATAGGACAACAATCAGTTGTATATTGCACAAATCTGGCCTTTATGGAAGAGTGGCAAGAAGAAAGCCATTTCTTAAAGATATCCATAAAAAGTGCCGTTTAAAGATTGCCACAAGCCACCTGGGAACACACCAAACATGTGGAAGAAGGTGCTCTGGTCAGATGAAACCAAAATTGAACTTTTTGGCAACAATGCAAAACGTTATGTTTGGCGTAAAAGCAACACAGCTGAACACACCATCCCCACTGTCAAACATGGTGGTGGCAGCATCATGGTTTGGGCCTGCTTTTCTTCAGCAGGGACAGGGAAGATGGTTAAAATTGATGGGAAGATGGATGGAGACAAATACAGGACCATTCTGGAAGAAAACCTGATGGAGTTTGCAAAAGACCTGAGACTGGGACGGAGATTTGTCTTCCAACAAGACAATGATCCAAAACATAAAGCAAAATCTACAATGGAATGGTTCAAAAATAAACATATCCAGGTGTTAGAATGGCCAAGTCAAAGTCCAGACCTGAATCCAATCGAGAATCTGTGGAAAGAACTGAAAACTGCTGTTCACAAATGCTCTCCATCCAACCTCACTGAGCTCGAGCTGTTTTGCAAGGAGGAATGGGAAAAAAAATTCAGTCTCTCGATGTGCAAAACTGATAGAGACATACCCCAAGCGACTTACAGCTGTAATCGCAGCAAAAGGTGGCGCTACAAAGTATAAACTTAAGGGGGCTGAATAATTTTGCACGCCCAATTTTTCAGTTTTTGATTTGTTAAAAAAGTTTGAAATATCCAATAAATGTCGTTCCACTTCATGATTGTGTCCCACTTGTTGTTGATTCTTCACAAAAAAATACAGTTTTATATCTTTATGTTTGAAACCTGAAATGTGGCAAAAGGTCGCAAAGTTCAAGGGGGCCGAATACTTTCGCAAGGCACTGTATATTTTTGTGCATGCATATATATATATATATATATATATATATATATATATATGCATGCACAAAAATGAAATATATATATATATATATATATGCAGAAAAGCCAACAGCTTTTTAATTGGACTCTCTTAATGTTGTCAATACAAAAATGCTACAGATCTTCTTCAACCTGGCATTTCTTCATTTGTTGATGAATATTTAATCATTTAAAATACCATGATAATAATGAAGTGTAATGGCTTCTTTCAAATAGGTTTTTATTAAGAAGCATATCCATTTAAACAGGTGTACAAACTGAATTGTGACCTCTCCTTTTTTTTGGGGGGGGGGGGGGGGGCTATATGCATGGTCCTTTTTTGGAGGGGGTATCAAAAAAGTACTGAAGTTTCGGTATACCGTGCAACACTAAAGAGGACTCACACACACCGAACACACTCTTCTCCCTGCAAGAGTCAGTCTACACGTTACACTCATTAGAATGGTAATCTTTCTCTCTGTGGAGATGACAGCGTTTCTCTTCTGGGAGCTCTTGTTTTATTCATTGATTTTTAAGGTCTCCAATTAATGATCAAATTAAAAAAATTAAGGGATTTCATGGCGTTTGAATCACATTGGAGTGCAGAGATATTTGTGTTGGCCTGAAATTACCCAGAGAAGCATGTTTACATATTTTTTTTAAATATACATTTTGAAAAGGAGTTTGTGTACCTGATTCAGTAAGTCATGATTGTTGACAAATCTAGGATCAGATTACACACTAACCATTAGGAGGATGAAAAAAGATCTGACCTGGTAAAAGTGGTTAGGAGCAACATCTTTGTACTTTAATGTTGACTTACCATTCTTTCTGCAGGAGCAAGAGCTATATCAGAGGGAAGGACTGGGAGTCAATGAAGTTCATTATGTCGACAACCAGGACTGCATAGGTGGGTGCCACTGTCAAACCTTTGTCACCTTACTCCACACTATGATTATTAGACATGTCTTGTGTATTTCTTCTGCAGTAGACTGTGCCCATAGATATTGCTATGTTATATTTCATTCTATGTTGGAGCTCTTTCATACATCCAAAATATATCTTGATATTGCACCATATTTAGATGCCAGACCAGTGAAACAGGAAATTTCTCCCAGCCTCTTTCACACATTCAGTTTATCAACTTTTCATGGTGCAAATTCCCCAAGAGCAGCTCCTAAACTATTTTACTTGTTTAATATGTGGGACAGCACTCTATGCGATGCATATTGTACCTGCACTGTAAGCTTCAATGTCAAACATAATGCACGGACTGGCTTTAGAAGGAAAAGATGGAATCTCTTTCTGTGTCTGCTGACTAGGAGTTGCCACTAGGAACCAAACGGAGATGCAAGGAGAGGTGTGTGAGCAGAGATTGGAGTGGAAATCTCCAGCTTCTGGATGCCTTAGAGTGACATACAGAGAGAGACATGATTAACTTGAAGCCCTGTCTTTTTATGTTTGACATTGAAGCTTACAGTGCAGGTACAATATGCATTGCATAGAGACTTACAGAGACATGATGAGAGATACAGCCCTCGACAGAGCACTCTCACTTTTCAGAAAATGTGATTGCATGAAACCAGCCCCACGACATGAGTTTGCACTGACTTCCTTCGATTGCACATTTAGGGCCCTTTAAAATCTGCAGAGAACGCTGACTGTATCACGTAATCCAGACATGACATCGGAAGTCAACAAAATAATACATTTTTATTGAACTTAGTAGGAAATCAACTAAATGTATTGAATAGATTAGAAAATGTATTAATTGGCCTCCCGGGTGGCGCAGTGGTTAAGGGCGCTGTACTGCAGCGCCAGCTGTGCCATCAGAGACTCTGGGTTCGCACCCAGGCTCTGTCGTAACCGGCCGCGACCGGGAGGTCCGTGGGGCGACGCACAATTGGCCTAGCATCGTCCGGGTTATGGAGGGCTTGGCCGGTAGGGATGTGGCGACTCCTGTGGCGGGCCGGGCGCAGTGCACGCTAACCAAGGTTGCCAGGTGCACGGTGTTTCCTCTGACACATTGGTGCGGCTGGCTTCCGGGTTGGATGCGCGCTGTGTTAAGAAGCAGTGCGGCTTGGTTGGGTTGTGTATCGGAGGACGCATGACTTTCAACCTTCGTCTCTCCTGAGCCCGTACGGGAGTTGTAGCGATGAGACAAGATAGTAGCTACTAAAACAATTGGATACCACGAAATTGGGGAGAAAAAGGGGTCAAATAAAAAATTAAAAAAACATGTATTAATTTGCTTAAGATTATCGTAAGACATTAACAAAATGCATCAGGGATTTGCATTTTCCTTAAACTTTCTGAAGAGGCAATGCAGGAATGCCCCTGTCTGTGTGTCCACGTTTGTCTACCAGTTTATGTAGCCGTTAGCAATGAAGTCAAAGTTAACATTGCCTACCTGGCAAAATGATATTGTGATTATTTGCATCAATCGAGTGGTGATTTGTTAAGCAAACTCTGAAATCACGTGTGCTACAGAAACACCACTAACCGAACAAGTCTCTTGCTGGTGTGCACTTGAATGAAAGAGGTATCTACACCCAAAAATTAAAATTTCTTAGATTTTTCCCAGACCTTAAGTGTTTTCCTGATGTGGTTTAGGCATTGTTTTGAACTTAGAACATTCCATTTTGTTGTTTTTCTATAAACAGTTTGAGACCAAAAACCTGTAAAAAAAAACAGGGGGAAATCATAAACTTAGAAAAACAATACATAGAAAACAGAATTAGGCAACAAATAATACTGATTTTATAGGGCCCTATACAATATAACTTCTCTGGAGTTAGTGGCGAAGAGGGACCACAACCAGTGGCTCCTCATTAAACCAGGAAGTTGCCATTGTGTAATGAGCATTTGTCATTGTCAGTGCTCTTTTTGTTCCCCTCTGCCTATGTTTTCACAACCCAAACCTCCATTGAAAAGGATCAAATGTCCTGTAGGTGGCAACGTGATCTATTTCGATTTGTATTTCAAACAGGGTTTTGATTAGTTTTGATTAGTCAGGTGCCAGGTTAACTGGCAGCCATGAATAATGTTCGTAAGACTTGCAAATTACTCGCTGGCTGTCCATTAATTCGCTCATCAATCCCCCCCCCCAATTTATGCCCAGGTGCCTATTCATGCAAATGTATTGGTGTGCCTCCGTCAGATGTTATTCCAAACAGAATGTCCTGTATGAATAATTCACTAGGAGAGATTATGATGAGCATCCGGATATACAAGGCATTGTGCCTCCAATTTGAACACCCAAAGCCTCAGACACAGCGCACAGTAGAAATACACAAAGGTTGTCAATGTTCCAGGAAAGGGAACATTGAGACACCGATTGCATCTTTCCAGACATTCCGACAGTTGACCGCTCCCCTCTGGAATATGTTAGAATTTAACTTTATTTTCCTTATGACTTCACACAGTGACATTGAGAAATGTTCAAAACACAGACCGCATTACAACATTAGTAGCACGAGACAAATTTCCCCCTTGCACATCAATAAAGTACTTATCTTATTCGTATCTTAATAATTTGACGTGAATTGACTATGCTGCTGACTACATCTGTAATAATGCATTCATTTATCCCCATAGACCTGGTGGAAGCAAAACTTGTGGGCATCCTGGACATTCTGGATGAAGAGAACCGTCTACCACAGCCCAGCGACCATCACTTTGCCAACACCATCCACAGCCAGCACAAAGACCACTTTAGACTGACGGTGAGAGCTGTGGGTGGAAGTTGCCTGCAGGCACATATCTGGGATCAGCTTACCCAGCCTGGATGCTAGCTTGAACCATCTATGTTGTAAAATGCTAAACTTACCTTAGATCAACATTTAGTGAACTGATACTGATACTGTTACTGCCCTCTCACCACACTTTCATGCCAAGGGGTCACAATGGTATTGTAATGGACATTCTGGTCTATGTGAAACATTAGAGCTATTGTGAACCAGCAGCCCCAGTCCCTTTTCTTAGGGAACTTTTGTCCCGCTTTCTGTAAGCTTGACAGGCGTAAAATCCTGTTTGAAATGCAGCATTGATATAAATTCAGACCAACAGATTAGACTGGGCTGGCGACAGCTGGTTTTTAGACAATATTAATTGTCATTTTCATATGGAAATGTGGAATATTCTCTCAGATGTGTATGGTCATATAATATTAATTCATGACTGCCTTAGAGTATGATACTACCACAGATAGGTGAGTATCCTAATAGTGGCCACAGATCATACACAATGATGAGGGTCTTAATAAAGGACTTTTGCCATCACCTCTTCAGCCCGGTCTATCTTACACCATCTTACACCATGCAGAAATAAAGACAGACAGACACACACACACACACGTTACGTACAGTTAAAGTCGGAAGTTTACATACACTAAGGTTGGAGTCATTAAAACTTGTTTTTCTACCACTCCACAAGTTTCTTGTTAAACTATCGTTTTGGCAAGTCGGTTAGGACATCTACTTTATGCATGAATCAAGTAATTTTTCCCAACAATTGTTTACAGACGTATTATTTCGCATATAATTAACTGTATTACAATTCCAGTGAGTCAGAAGTTTACATACACTAAGTTGACTGTGCCTTTAAACAGCTTGGAAAATTACAGAAAATGATGTCATGGCTTTAGAAGCTTCTGATAGGCCAATTGACATCATTTGAGTAAATTGGAGGTGTACCTATGGATGTATTTCAAGACCTACCTTCAAACTCATTGCCTCTTTGCTTGACATCATGGGAAAATCAAAAGAAATCAGCCAAGACCTCAAAAGAATTGTAGACCTCCACAAGTCTGGTTCATCCTTGGGTGCCAAAGGTGCCAAACACCTGAAGGTACCACGTTCATCAACACAAACAATAGTACGCAAGTATGAACACCATGGGACCACACAGCCGTCATCCCGCCCAGGAAGGAGATGCGTTCTGTCTCCTAGAGATGAACGTACTTTGGTGCGAAAAGTGCAAATCAATCCCAGAACAACAGCAAAGGGCCTTGTGAAGATGCTGGAGGAAACAGGTCCTATATCGACATAACCTGAAAGGACAGCTCCAAAACCGCCATAAAAAAGCCTGACTACGGTTTGCAACTGCACATGGGGACAAATATTATACTTTTTGGAGAAATGTCCTCTGGTCTGATGAAACAAAAATATAATTGTTTGGCCATATTGACCATTGTTATGTTTGGAGGAAAGGGGGGGGGGGGGCTTGCAAGCCGAAGAACACCATCCCAACCGTGAAGTACGGGGGTGGCAGCATCATGTTGTGGGGGTGCTTTGCTGCAGGAGGGACTGGTGCACTTCACAAAATAGATGGCATCATGAGGTAGGAAAATTATATGGATATACAGTGCCTTGCGAAAGTATTCGGCCCCCTTGAACTTTGCGACCTTTTGCCACATTTCAGGCTTCAAACATAAAGATATAAAACTGTATTTTTTTGTGAAGAATCAACAACAAGTGGGACACAATCATGAAGTGGAACGACATTTATTGGATATTTTAAACTTTTTTAACAAATCAAAAACTGAAAAATTGGGCGTGCAAAATTATTCAGCCCCTTTACTTTCAGTGCAGCAAACTCTCTCCAGAAGTTCAGTGAGGATCTCTGAACAATCCAATGTTGACCTAAATGACTAATGATGATAAATACAATCCACCTGTGTGTAATCAAGTCTCCGTATAAATGCACCTGCACTGTGATAGTCTCAGAGGTCCGTTAAATGTGCAGAGAGCATCATGAAGAACAACGAACACACCAGGCAGGTCCGAGATACTGTTGTGAAGAAGTTTAAAGCCGGATTTGGATACAAAAATATTTCCCAAGCTTTAAACATCCCAAGGAGCACTTTGCAAGCGATAATATTGAAATGGAAGGAGTATCAGACCACTGCAAATCTACCAAGACCTGGCCGTCCCTCTAAACTTTCAGCTCATACAAGGAGAAGACTGATCAGAGATGCAGCCAAGAGGCCCATGATCACTCTGGATGAACTGCAGAGATTTACAGCTGGTGTGGGAGACTCTGTCCATAGGACAACAATCAGTCGTATATTGCACAAATCTGGCCTTTATGGAAGAGTGGCAAGAAGAAAGCCATTTCTTAAAGATATCCATAAAAAGTGTGGTAAAGTTTACCACAAGCCACCTCGGAGACACACCAAACATGTGGAAGAAGGTGCTCTGGTCAGATGAAACCAAAATTGAACATTTTGGCAACAATGCAAAACGTTATGTTTGGCGTAAAAGCAACACAGCTGAACACACCATCCCCACTGTCAAACATGGTGGTGGCAGCATCATGGTTTGGGCCTGCTTTTCTTCAGCAGGGACAGGGAAGATGGTTAAAATTGATGGGAAGATGGATGGAGCCAAATACAGGACCATTCTGGAAGAAAACCTGATGGAGTTTGCAAAAGACCTGAGACTGGGACGGAGATTTGTCTTCCAACAAGACAATGATCCAAAACATAAAGCAAAATCTACAATGGAATGGTTCAAAAATAAACATATCCAGGTGTTAGAATGGCCAAGTCAAAGTCCAGACCTGAATCCAATCGAGAATCTGTGGAAAGAACTGAAAACTGCTGTTCACAAATGCTCTCCATCCAACCTCACTGAGCTCGAGCTGTTTTGCAAGGAGGAATGGGAAAAAATGGCAGTCTCTCGATGTGCAAAACTGATAGAGACATACCCCAAGCGACTTACAGCTGTAATCGCAGCAAAAGGTGGCGCTACAAAGTATAAACTTAAGGGGGCTGAATAATTTTGCACGCCCAATTTTTTAGTTTTTGATTTGTTAAAAAAGTTTGAAATATCCAATAAATGTCGTTCCACTTCATGATTGTGTCCCACTTGTTGTTGATTCTTCACAAAAAAATACAGTTTTATATCTTTATGTTTGAAGCCTGAAATGTGGCAAAAGGTCGCAAAGTTCAAGGGGGCCGAATACTTTCGCAAGGCACTGTATTTTAGAAACATCACAAGACATCAGTCAGGAAGTTAAAGCTTGGTCGCAAATGGGTCTTCCAAATGGACAATGACCCCAAGCATACTTCCAAAGTTGTGGCAAAATGGCTTAAGGACAACAAAGTAAAGATATTGGAGTGGCCATCGCAAAGTCCGGACCTCAATCCTATAGAGAATGTGTGGGCAGAACTGAAAAGGTGTGTGGGAGGAAGGAGGCCTACAAACCTGACTCAGTTACACCAGCTCTGTCAGGAGGAATGGGCCCAAATTCACCCAACTTATTGTGGGAAGCTTGTGGAAGACTACCTGAAACATTTGACCCAAGTTAAACAATTTAAAGGCAATGCTACCAAATACTAATTGAGTGTATGTAAACTTCTGACCCACTGGGAATATGATGAAAGAAATAAAAGCTGAAATAAATCATTCTCTCCACTATTGTTCTGACGTTTCACATTCTTAAAATAAAGTGGTGATCCTAACTGACCTAAAACAGGGAATTTTTACTAGGATTAAATGTCAGAAATTGTGAAAAACTAAGTTAAAATGTACTTGGCTAAGGTGTATGTAAACTTCTGACTTCAACTGTATATCAATCTATATCAATCTAATGTCACTGCCATCTCTCAGGTCCCTAGGAAGTCGAAGCTGGCTGTTCACAGGAACGTCAGAGATGATGAAGGCTTCATCGTCAGACACTTTGCCGGAGCTGTGTGCTACGAGACGGTAACCATCACGCACATCGATTATATTTTGATTTGTTCTTGTGATTGCTTGTTGTTTAAGCATGTATTATTGTATGATGTAACTTTGTCAGACTATATGCAGTTATATCCCAGACGTTGTGTAACTATGCAGCCATTTTAAATATTTCTGCTGGTAATAGTCTTCTCAGCTTGTTAGTAGGGCTGGGAATTGCCAGGGACCTCACGATACAATATTGTTACAATACTTAGGTGCCGATATGATTTGAATGGTCTACATTTTTAAACATGTATTTTTCCATTAATAGACACCATGGCTGTTCCTGAATAATAAATCAAATCAGCAAAAAAAGAAATGTTCTCTCACTTTTCAGAAAACAAGTTCCACTAACATAAATGGAATAATGTGTCCCTGAACAAAGGGGGGGGGTCAAAATCAAAAGTAACAGTCAGTATCTGGTGTGGCCACCAGCTGCATTAAGTACTGCAGTGCATCTCCTCCTCATGGACTGCACCAGATTTGCCAGTTCTTGCTGTGAGATGTTACCCCACTCTTCCACCAAGACACCTGCAAGTTCCCGGACATTTCTGGGGGGGGGTGGCCCTCACCCTCCAATCCAACAGGTCCCAGACGTGCTCAATCGGATTGAGATCCGTGCTTTTCGCTGGCCATGGCAAAACACTGACAATGGGACCATCCACCTCCAAATCGATCCCGCTCCAGGGTCCAGGCCTCGGTGTGACGCTCATTCCTTCGACGATAAACACGAATCTGACCATCACCCCATGTGAGACAAAACAGCGACTCGTCAGTGAAGAGCACTTTTTGCCAGTCCTGTCTGGTCCATCGACGGTGGGTTTGTGCCCATAGGCGACGTTGTTGCCGGTGATGTCTGGTGAGGACCTTTCTTACAACAGGCCTACAAGCCCTCAGTCCAGCCTCTCTTCGCCTATTGCAGACAGCCTGAGCACTCTTGGAGGGATTCTGCGTTCCTGGTATAACTCGGGCAGTTGTTGTTGCCATCCTGTACCTGTCCCACAGGTGTGATGTTTGGATATACCGATCCTGTGCAGGTGTTGTTACACGAGGTCTGCCACTGCGAGGACGATCAGCTGGCTGTCCTGTCTCCCTGTAGCGCTGTCTTAGGCGTCTCACAGTTCGCACATTGCAATTTATTGCCCTGGCCACATCTGCAGTCCTCATGCCTCCTTGCAGCATGCCTAAAGCACGTTCACACGGATGAGCAAGGACCCTGGGCATCTTTCTTTTGGTGTTTTTCAGAGTCAGTAGAAAGGCCTCTTTAGTGTCCTAAGTTGTCATAACTGTGACCTTAATTGCCTACCGTCTGTAATCTGTTAGAGTCTTAACGACCGTTCCACAGGAGAATGTTCATTAATTGTTTATGGTTCATTGAACAAGCATGGGAAACAGTGTTTAAACCCTTTACAATGAAGATCTATGAAGTTATTTGGATATTTACGAATTATCTTTGAAAGGCAGGGTCCTGAAAAAGGGAAGTTTATTTTTTTGCTGAGTTTACATTTTTATATTGGTTGACCGAGAGTCATCTGTTCTTTCGGCTAGTCGATTGGTCCAAATTTTGAAACGTGTATTTTTCCATGCAGTGCCTTCAGAAAGTATTCACACCCATTTACTTTTTCCACATTTTGTTGTGTTACAACCTGAGTTTAAAGTGGATTGAATGTATATTTGTTTGTCACTGGCCTACACACTATACCCCATAATGTCAAAGTGGAATGATGTTTTTTCGTGGGGCGAGTTTGAGAGGGAAACGGAATAGAGCTAAGCACAGGCAACATCCTAGTGAAAACCTGGTTCTGTCTGCTTTCCACCAGAAACTGGGAGACAAATTCATCTTTCAGCAGGACAATAACCTAACCTAAAACAAGGCCAAATATACCTGGAGTTGCTTACCAAGATGACATTGATTGATTTGTTCCTGAGTGGCCTAGTTACAGTTTTGAATTAAATTGGCTTGGAAATCTATGGCAAGACTTGAAAATGGCTGTCTAGCAATGATCAACAACCAACTTGACAGAGCTTAAAGAATTTAAAAATAATGTGCAAATATTGTACAATCCAGGAAAGCTCTTATCGACTTAGCAGAAAGACTCACAGCTGTAATCACTGCCAAAGGTGATTCTAACATGTATTGACTAGAGGTTGAATATTTATCTAGTGAAGATATATTAGTGTTTTATTTCTCATAATTTTTTAGAAATGTTTGACTTTTTCTTCCATTTTGACAGAGTATTTTGTCTAGATAGTTGACAAAATAATTTCAATTAAGTCCATTTTAATCCCACTTTGTAACACAACAACATGTGGAAAAAGTGAAGGGGGTATAAAGGGGTGTGAATACTTTCTGAAGACACCCTTTGTGTTCTAATAAAAACAACTGTCTTAACAACACACTAACGCAACATGCAACAATTTCAAAGAATTACTGAGTTACAGTTCATATACAGTTCCTAATCTATGGATTTCACATGACTGGGAATACAGATATGCATCTGTTGGTTACAGATACCTTAACAACATGTATGGGTGTAGATCAGAAAACCAGTCAGTATCTGGTGTGACTGCCATTTGCCTCATGCAGCGCGACACATCTCCTTCACATAGAGTTGATCAGGCTGTTGATTGGCCTGTGGAATGTTGTCCCACTCCTCTTCAATGGCTGTGCAAAGTTGCTGGATATTGGCAGGAACTGGAACACGCTGTCGTACATGTCGATCCAAAGCATCCCAAACATGCTCAATGGGAATGGGTCACATTTCTGGTATGAGTATGCAGGCCATGGAAGAACTGGGACATTTTCAGATTTCAGGAGTTGTGTACAGATCCTTGCGACATGGGGCTGTGCATTATAATTCTTAAACATGAGGTGATGGCGGCGTGTAGATGGCACAACAGTGGGCCTCAGAATCTCATCACGGTATCTCTGTGCATTCAAATTGCCATCGATACAATGCAACTGCTCTCGTTGTCCGTAGCTTATGCCTGCCCATACCATAACCCCACCGCCACCATGGGGCACTCTGTTCGCAAGGTTGACATCACCAAACCACTCGTCTACACGACGCCATCTGCCCGATACAGTTGAAACCAGGATTAATCCGTGAAGTGCACACTTCTCCAGCATGCTGGTACCATCATAGGTGAACATTTGCCCACTGAAGTCTGTTATGAGCGCGGACTACAGTGAGGTCAAGACCCTGGTGAAGATGACAAGCACACAGATGAGCTTCCCTGAGAAAGTTTCTGACAGTTTTTGCAGAAATTCTTTGGTTGTGCAAACCCACAGTTTCATCAGCTGTCAGGGTGGCTGGTCTCAGACCATCCCGCAGGTGAAGAAGACTGAAGTGGAGGACCTGGACTGCCTTGGTTACACGTGGTCTGTGGTTGTGAGGCCGGTTGGTTGTGGTAAGCAGTTGTGTGGTAGTGGTCAGCAGTTGAATGGTCAGTAGTTGTGTGGTCAGCAGTTTGGTTGTGGTCAGTAGTTGTGTAATTGTGGTCAGCAGTTGAGTGGTCAGTAGTTGTGTGGTCAGCAGTTGTGTGGTTGTGGTCAATAGTTGTGTGGTTGTGGTAAATAGTCGTGTGGTTGTGGTCACTAATTGTGGTAAGCAGTTGTGTGGTTGTTGTCAGTACTTGTGGTCAGTAGTTGTGTGGTCAGCAGTTGTGTGGTTAGTAGGTGTGTGGTCAGAAGTTGTGTGGTTGTGGTGAGTAGATGAGTGGTCAGTATTTGTGTGGTTGTAGTCAGTAGTTGTGTGGATGTGGTCAGAAGTTGTGTGGTCAGTAGTTGTGTGGTTGTGGTCACTAACTGTGGAAAGTAGTTGTGTAGTTGTGGTCAGTAGTTGTGTGGTTGTGGTCAGTAGGTGTGTGGTCGTGGTCAGTAGTTGTGTGGTTACTAACAGGAACCACAAAACTACTGACAGTAACCACACAACTGTCAGAAGTTGTGTGATTCTGGTCAAAAGTTGTGTGGCTGTGGTCAGTAGTTGTGGGGTTGTGTGGTCAGTAGCTGTGTGGTTGTGGTCAGTAGTTGTGTAGTCAGAAGTTGTGTGGTTGTGGTCACTAACTGTGGTCAGTAGTTGTGAGGTTGTGTGGTCAGTAGATGAGTGTTCAGTAGCTGTGTGTTTGTGGTCAGTAGTTGTGTTGTTACTGTCAGAAGTTGTGTGGTTGTGTTCAGTAGATGAGTGGTCAGAAGTTGTGTGGTTGTGGTCAAAAGTTGTGGTAAGCAGTTGTCATTACTGTCAGAAGTTCTGTGGTTGTGGTCAAAAGTTGTGTGGTTGCGGTCCGAAGTTGTGTGGTTGCGGCCATTAGTTGTGTGGTTGCGGTCAGTAGTTGTATGCTTGTGGTCAAAAGTTGTCGTAAGCAGTTGTGTGGTTACTGTCAGAAGTTCTGTGGTTGTGGTCAAAAGTTGTGTGGTTGCGGTCCGAAGTTGTGTGGTTGCGGCCATTAGTTGTGTGGTTGCGGTCAGTAGTTGTATGCTTGTGGTCAAAAGTTGTCGTAAGCAGTTGTGTGGTTACTGTCAGAAGTTCTGTGGTTGTGGTCAAAAGTTGTGGGGTTGTGGTTGTGTGGTAAAATTTGTTTGGTTGTGGTCAGTTGTTGTGGTCAGTAGTTGTGGAGAACAAGCTATAGGATGAAAAATACCAGAGTTTTGGCTCATGTACAGCCGACTAGCACTAACTAACACTACCAAAAAGAAACTACTGTGTCTTTATAACATCATCCAAAATAATATTGCAATATGTAACTGTATTGATGTTTTCCCCTATCACTACTTGTCAGCACACACGGCAGTCTATGTAAACAGTCTGTTTATGTATTTGTCATGTTTTTTCTGTGTGCGTGCGTTTGCAGATCCAGTTTGTAGAGAAGAATAATGATGCCCTCCACATGTCTTTGGAGAGCCTTGTGTGTGAGTCCAAGGACAAGTTTGTGCGAGAGCTTTTTGAGAACTCTAACAACAGCAAGGACTCCAAGCAGAAGGCTGGCAAACTCAGTTTCATCAGTGTGGGCAATAAATTCAAGGTGAGGAAGGAGACTGTAGCAGCACCTGGCTCTGAGATGACACTTTTGAAGGAAAAACGCACCACAAGTTCTTATTAGTTTGTGTAAATATAAAATTCTTACAGCGTTTGACATTGTTTCACATTCTGCTTTCGCTATTGAAGTGAATAGTGTCTTTAGTTTGTAGTCTAATGCTTTTCCTATTGCTTATTTCAGATTGTTGTTTCAGAAGTTATCTGACACATTAGAGAAAACGCTGCGCACTATTTTCCAACTTTTACCTTTGAACTTCTAACGCCTCTCCCCTCCTTCCCGCTTTTCTTCCATCCCTCCTTTCCTCTGTAGACCTCCAGTCTCCTACCTCTTTTTCCAAGAAATCCTTGTCAGCTAGAGAGGGGGGCGAAAGAAAAAGTGTGGAAAAAGTCAAGAGATAGAAAGTAGCAGCCAGGCTAAAGTCGGTCACAAAGAAGTATAGTCAGCCAGGGACAGAAGGTAACTTGTCTCACTGTAGATTGTTTCAACAACACCATACTGTATCAGCAGATGCACACAGAGCACCCATCACTGACTTCCTGTCATATTTCCCCTCCACCTGTCTTTGTCTATGGTCTTTGTGTGCCGTGATGCTTGAGTTGACGCTTTTAGCACTAACTCATAAGATAATATGGACACAATGACCTGAGGGTAGCGTTGCAGAGAAAAGAGCAAGACCGGATCTTTTCAGCTTAATGACACAAATGTGCTTTAATAAAACATAAAATATAGATCAAAGTTAGACATTGTGAGGCAATATATTGCAATGCTGTGAGGAAGGGAACACAGTCCAGTTTTATTTCTGTTTAAAAGATTCCCTACTATGAGCAGTGAAAGGTGCGTGTACTCAGGACACTCATTCATTCATCAGTTATCGTTCACTTTTTCTGGAAAACATCCCAAAAAGTATCTACTTGGCACAGTTGCAGTCCATTTTTTATATATCTCGAGAAATCATCCAGATTCATTTAGGATTGATTAAAGCAAATCCCATTGAGAACAGTGCAAGTGGCTTTTGCAGAATTGTCATGAGTCATGCATGGTTTTCCTTTGTCTTTCCGTGTGCTGTTATCCCTCACCTAATTCACGTTTTACTTTCTTGTCAGCATTATAATTATTGCTTTTCTTCAGTTGTAAATGTGCAATGTCAAATATAATCCCAATTTGTTTGTATGTGCTCCTTACCCCCTTTTTGTGCAGTGCGATGGGACTTAGATTAGGTATTAAGGAAGCTTTTTCTCTGCCTGCCTTCACAGACCCAGTTGAACCTACTGCTGGAGAAGCTTCGCAGCACTGTGAGTATCTGTCAGGAACTGGCCTCAGATTGGATGTGATCGATGGATATGTAATGGATATGATTTACCTGTCTTTCAAAGGGCTCCAGCTTCATTCGCTGTGTAAAACCCAACTTAAAGATGGTGAGCCACCAATTTGAAGGAGCCCAGATTCTGTCTCAGCTGCAGTGTTCAGGTATGGGCTTGGAGAGGAAGAACATTGTTTTGAGAGTATCATTAACACAATCACATTGTAAAAAAATGAAGTAAACTTTAGTTCATAATCAGTTATAAAGATTAGTAAAGACACACGAACACACACCTCTTTAAGACATTCTCTTCCCTTTCCTCACCAGGCATGGTGTCAGTGCTAGACCTAATGCAGGGCGGCTTCCCCTCACGAGCTCCCTTCCATGAGCTCTACAACATGTACAAGCAATACATGCCTGACAAGCTCACACGACTGGACCCCAGGCTCTTCTGCAAGGTGGATGGCTCCCCCAAACACAGTATTACGTTTCAAAGGTAACTTTGCTCACATGTTTACACATTTTAAGAGACTGATGGTTTTGGTTCTTGCTCCTCTGCAGGCTTTGTTCAAAGCACTAGGGCTGAATGAGAATGACTACAAGTTTGGGTTGACCAGAGTATTCTTCCGTCCTGGGAAGGTAAGCACTGCTTTCTGCTCTCTTTTTAATACTCTGCAGCAGTGTTTCCTAAACTCGATCCGGGGGATCCTAATAGGTACACGTTTTTGGTTTTGCCCCAGCACTACACGGCTGATTCAAATAATCAACTCATCAAGCTTTGATTATTCAAATCAGCTGTGTGTCGTGCTGGGGCAAAAAAACAAAATGTGCACCCATTAGGGTCCCCAGGACGAGCTAGAGAAAAGCTGCTGATTTACATAGGCCCAAATGACCTTGAATGATTCTGTTGATGTCCTGTTTCTGGGTCAGTTTGCAGAGTTTGACCAAATCATGAAGTCGGACCCGGACCACCTGGCAGAGCTGGTGAAGAAGGTCAACCAGTGGCTGGTCATTAGCCGCTGGAAGAAGGTCCAGTGGTGCTCCCTCTCCGTCATCAAACGTATGCTTACTCATAGTCGCACTGAGCTGGACGACATACCGTAGAACAGTAGCACTCCTGCTAGTTAAAAAATAATAATGTATTTAGTTGTTAAGGACAGATACAATTAAAACATTGACGCATTGAATCATCATTAAGAGTCAGTTGCGTTGCACCATCATGCTTTAGCATTAGTCACTAGACAGGCTTAAAAATGGCAAAAAAAAGAAAACAAAGGAATATAACTTTTAAAACAACCCCCGTAACAAAAAAGGTTCAAAACGATTTCTGCTGAATCAGAGTTGCTAAACTTCCCCTTCAGGATATCTCATAGCTGAGGCTATATGCACTGGTACGGCTGGCTGCACTTCCATTTATTTTCCTTCAAAAAACTCCAACTTAATATCCCTACAAGCTCAGTCAACAGATCATAGGGAGTGTGTGTAGCTTCATCTCTGTTTGTGTGAATAGGCCCAATGCTGATGATTGGATCTCCCTCTTACTCACTTTCTCTTTTCTCACTTTCTCTCACTCTTTTCGCTTTCTGTCTTACTCACTTTCTCTCTCATGCTCTCTATCTCTACCCCCCCCCCCCCCCAACACACACACACAGTGAAGGAGAAGATGAAATATCGTGCCTCTGCCCTTATTACGATTCAGAAGACCGTCCGCATGTGGCTCTGTAAGAGGAAACATAAGCCACGGTGGGTGTACACACACACACACACACACACACATTCTCTTTGTTTGAAAGTGCTTAACACTGTGCCTTTTGATAGCTTCTACACATTGTGCAGTTAGAAGTTCAAATCAATCTTGAGAGCTCAGCCGTGACTCCTGGCACACTCTTGTCACCTTATTACATTAAGAAATGTTAGTCTTACTGTATTGCTTTTGAAGATACAGTATGTCGTTGTCGTATTGCCTTTGGAAAATATATATTGCTTTTGTGAATGGGACCATCCGTGTGATGAGTTTTTTGAATTGACTGCTCAGGACCCTAGAATGTGTGTAATAGGTTGTTTGACAGATAAAGCCAAAGGCAGCTGAGATTTCTGTACTTCATTTGAAATACATTTGCAAAACAAAATGTAAAAGCATGTTTTCACTTTCTCATTATGTGGTATGTGTAGATTGGTGAGTAAAACAAATTTGATTAAAACATTTTGAATTCAGGCTGTAACACAACAAAATGTGGAATACATCTAGGGGTATGAATACTTTCACTGTATATGATCTGTGAATAAGTTATTATGTAGCTAGCACAAAATGTCCGTTTCACACGAACCATTTTCAAGCATAAAACGATACGATGTGTGTGTGTGTGTGTGTTGGCACGTGCGAGCTTTAGTGCTCACACTTATGTGGGTGCACGTATACTTGCATTTGCTCCTATATGTGTTTGTGTTCATATGTATGTGTGTGTTGCGGCCACAGCATCGATGGCATGGTGAAGGTGCGTAACCTGAAAACGCGGATGGAGCGCTTCAACGAGGTGGTGGGCGCACTGAAGGAGGGCAAGCAGGAGATGGCCAAGCAGATCCAGGAGCTGGGGGCCTCCATCGACACCCTTATGGCCAAGATTAAGGTGAAGGGCAGCTCCGTTGGTGAAATTGCTCCTAGGCACAGATCTAGGATCAGCTTCCCCTCCCCCTATCCTAATCTGGGAATTGCAAAACTGACCCAAAATCAGCATCCAGGGGCAACTTCACCCTAAACCGAAAAGGACAGGGTGACTCACCTCTCTTACTTTTCTGATCTAATCCCGCAGATCTCGTCTCTCTGTCATCTCATCAGGAAACCGAAGTAGCTTCGGTTGTTTTTGATGTTCCCTCAAAACAATGACAGCACTGAGCAAATTTTATATCTGCTGAGCGCAAAGTAGGGAAAATTCTGAGGCTTTAAAATTACAGTTTTAACAGTGGCCAATAGGCTACTGTGGCTTTTTGATCATAATGTAGTCCTACCAGAGTGGCCTACCATCCAAAACAATGGAGAAAATGCGTCCCATAATATTTTAACATAGCGATTGAAGTAGCTATTGAAACAGCTGTTCTATGATACAGCCTACAGTAGCAGCCAATGTGTGGTGTTCAATGTAGGCCTACATTCCATGAGACTTTTGAAAAAATTCAGGGCTTGGCAGTATCCTGTTGAGCCCCTTAAACAAGGACGTGACTGAAATGTTTTATGTGTTTGAAGAAGCCACATCACAAAATAAAATATTATTCCCTGACAATTATTATTATTACAGAGAATCAGACAAAAAAGTATATGCTACACACTGCCTATTGGCTTCTTGGCTTATTCAAACCTGTCTCAAAATACAACACTGCCCCATTAAGGCATAAAAAAATATCTTTACTTGACTCGTTTTTTCTTCTAGGAAGCAATCACCAGAAATGAGTTGTAACTGGGCTAGTAACTGACTAACTAGCAATGAATTTGAACACTTGCACACGCGGCTATGCACTTTGATCTCAAAACAAGCGCATCTACTCGTGACCACTCGTGCCCGTCAATTCAATAGAATCTACCGACAATGCGCTTTACCTAAAACAAAATCACAGACTGTCTTATAAAGTTAGATTTGTTTCTGTATGTTGCATTAAAAGGGGCTAATACTATCTTGATTCGATCACAATTCTCAAAGTAGAGGGAAATGTTGATAGTTTATACTAACGGGGCCAACTGTAGTAAAGTTGAGTGAAGTTCAATCTCGTGCATCTCTTTTCGCGGGCTGTAATTTCTTCTGCGCTGCAGTCCAGGTGGAGCTTTGCGCGTGCACATAGCTTAGAGGGAACATTGATTGATTTGATGTGTAATCCTCTAATATGGATAAATATGGTTAGGGAACTCGCCTGTCTCCCGCTGCTAGAAACACCAGTGTTATTTGGGGCCTCTAGATGGGCATACAAATGCTATCAGGACTCTGAAATTGATTCCCTAATTGTTTTAGTGTTGTCTGTAAACTTTGTCTTTGTAACCCGGATGTGTGTTATTGGCAGAGGTAGCTAGCCAGAGCGCTGGTAGCGCTAGACTAGATGACTGGAATCCGTGCAGAACATTTTCCATGTGAGCAACTGTCTCATTCTCCCTTTCTCTCCTTCCCTCCCTTACTTCCTAGTTCAGCCACCTCTGTGCGTCTGCCCAACCCTGCGCTCCTCTGTTAGCATCCGCTCTGTGTTCACTAGCGCCTGGTGATGTTCTCTAGCGCCTGATGATATTCTCAGCCCTATATGAAGCCTGTAGCTTTAGCATCGCTCGCTGAATTAAACATGAGTCATAAACAATGGCTGTCATTTAGTTAATGGCGTCAGACCCCGTTCCCGCAGGGAAAACCCTCAAACCCATGGACAGTCTAATTAAACATTTGCATGTGCAGAGGAAATTAGGAAAGTTCAATTAAACGAGATTCTGGGATATTGGGAATGTAATGTTACTTTTAACGTTTACCCCACAGGCTTTTTATTGTATCTCATTTGTTTAAGTCATTATGAAAAACATCAGTCCTATTAAACCTACTGTATATGCTGTATGCATTTATAATAATGACCATGACACACTTTGACAACACAAGTCCAAATAATTTAGCCTATACAAAATTGTGTAATAAGCCTATGTGATTATGCCAAAGACGTTGACCTATGACACAACTCCTTTGACCTATGCCCCCTCCTATAGGCAACAGTAATGACCCGGAAGGAGATTGACCAGGAGTACCAGGGTCTGGTGAAGCGCTCGGAGCAACTGCTCTCCTCTATGCAGAAGAAGAAGCAGGAGGAGGAGGAGATGGAGAGGCTGCGGCGCATCGAGGAGGAGATGGCGCAGGAGAGGAGGCGAAGGGAGGAGGAGGACCAGCGACGCCAGAAGGAGGAAGACGATAGGAGGATGTAAGTGGAAGGGAGGGAAGGGTGAATGATGGTGGTATCAGGGGTACAAATGAGAACATAAATGGGCTGGTAGTACTGGGGTACGCAATTTAAGTAGTGGATGGCTTCACTGTGTGCAGGCTTTTGGTTCTAGTGTGTTAGTGCTGGGCTGGAACAAAAGCCTGCACAGTGCACCAACAGCAGCACTTCATGATTGGAGTTGTCCACGCTTGCACTGTTTTAGTTGAAGTCATTGACATGAATATCAATTTTAAAGAAACCCCCCAACAGGATATGTCCAGAGTTGATGTTCAGAGATTGAGCTTATACATTATTCATGGTTTGATCGTGTCATTGAGTACATCTGTGATTTTGAAGTGACATGGCGTTTTGCCATTTAAAGGCATTAACCACCTCTGTCCTCTGTCATCCCTGTCCCTTCTCATTAGGAAATCGGAGATGGAGCATAAGAGGAAGCAGGAAGAAGAGGAAAGGAAGAAGAGGGAGGAAGAGGAGAGGATAATGCAGGTTTGTGACCCCACTGAAGTGCAAAAGGAGAGCTTTGTTTGTTTTAAAAAAAATAATTATGTAACCTTTATTTAACTAGGCAAGTCAGTTAAGAACAAATTCTTATTTACAATGATGGCCTACACCGACCAAACCCGGATGGCCAATTGTGCTCCGCCCTATGGGACTCCCAATCACAGCTGGTTGTGAGACAGTCTGGATTTGAACCCGGGTGTCTGTAGTGACGCCTCTAGCACTGAGATGCAGTGCCTGCCACACTCGGGAGTTACTGACCCTTCCTTTCCCACTAGAGAGACCCTAACACTGGTCCACTTCCTCAGACATTGACCTTAATTCCTGATAGTCTCCAATGACTTTCTATGGAGCAGTAATGGATTGATTTCTTACCTGTCGTGTTTGTTGTACTAAGACCGAGGTCGTGGCATTGGTCAGATTTCCCAATGGGCCGTCCCTTTCTTGTGATGGATCACTCCTGCTGAGTTTCTCCTTCCCCTTGCCTTCCCAGAACCATCCTCCTCCCTCCCGCTGTGCCTGTCCTCCGCTTCCCTTAATGATCATGCCCTCAATTACCGTTTGCAGTTACCTCCTTTTTTTCCTCTACCATTTCTTCCCATCCCCCTTCTGTCCTCTTCTGCCCTGTAATCCCATATGCATTTTCCTAATTTTCTCTTCCTCTGCCCTCTTCCCACCCTCATCCCCCTTTTCTTCTGTCCCTTATTACCATATACTGTTCTCTCTTTCTCTCCTCCTCTGCCCTCTATTCCCAGCCTCAGGCCCCCCTTTCCCGCTCTCTTTTTTTTCTCTATCCCCTCATTCCCACAACCTTCTCCAGTCCTCAACCCTCCATCAAACCTCTTCCTTCCTCATCCATCACTTATTTTCATCCGTCTCTCTTCTTTTTCTTCACTACTGCTCTCCTTTATCCTGCCCTCTTATTTTGGTAGTCTTTCATCTCTAATCCCCTACTTCCTGTGTGTGTTCTCCTCTTCTCTTCTCTCTGTAATCCCTACTTCCCTCTCCCCCCGCCATCCCATTCTCTTCCTCTCAACACACCAGTCCTCCTCTTTTCCATGCCCTCCTGTTCTCTCCTGCAATGGTGTCTATCCTGGGGGTTCACCACCTTTCACTGGCTCTAATCTACCCGGGCTGGAAGCCCAGGCCTGTCAAAGCACTCCTGCTACTGTAGGAGTACTAGAAGTACTGATGCTAGTTAATTTCATGGGACGCAAGCAGAGGCACCCATGTCTGCCCTCCCAAACTCACCCCAGCACAGCATTGATATTCATATATCTTCCCCCCCGGTGCTTTTAGTAGCCTGATTCACATGCACAAAGCTGAGTTTCCGATGCGTCTTTAGCCTTGGCTCATCCTACTTCAAAGCCTTAGAATAGTGGAAATGGGCTTTTTTGGAGGGCGCTGTGCTTTTATTTCCCTCAGAGATTTGCTACTTTCACCTTGCCCTCAGTTTCCTCCTCTCCAACTTTCTTTGCTACCTTGTTTATCGCCCTCCAACTTCCTCACAAGGCCTAAAGTTCCCTCTGACCTTCAGAGTTCCCTCTGACCTTCAGAGTACCCCCTGACCTTCCTCTCTGATTAGGCTGCCGTGTTGTTGTTGCAGTTGTCTGCTGGGTGCATGTCTGCATCGTCTAGGTGCGCAGTCACAGGGACAGACTCGATACCAGCTGCTTGAACCAGGTTGTATGTCTAATCAGGCCACACAGCAGGCCCTGTAATTGCCTAAGTTCTCCTGGCATTCAGGGCCAGTCGAGGTTCCATCGCTCCCCAGGACTAAGACAGTCTGACACAGCCCATGGTCCTGCTCTAATCTCTGACTCCAGGGGTGGCTGGCTTTCCCCCAAAAAAAGTGTGAGAAGAAGAACTTCCGACTTGTGTTTACAGATTAAAAGTGGCGTGTAATGTCAATCATCATGAAAATGTCAATCTATGGCGTGTAAAATGTTTTAATCTTACCAAGTTTCTGCTATTGACTGTCTGAACGTATCTGTCTAGTGATAAAGATCATCTATTCTTTCTCTGTTGTAGTGATGTTTCACATCGATAACAGCTTCCTTACATGAAGCGCATATAAATTAACCACTCATGATGCAATGGCGGTGTTGAGAATAATGATGATGGTGCCGACAATGTGTGCATTCAGGCGGAGATGGACATCCAGATAGCGTTGGAGCGAGAGGAGGACGCCCAGCGGTCAGCCATGTTGGAGCAGGAGAAGAGGGACAGAGAGCTGGCCATGAGGATCGCCCAGAGTGAAGCCGAACTCATCACCGACGAGGCCCTGATGGACCTCAGCCTGCGCAGGTACACACGGATACAAACAAACACACACAGAAGTGGACACACAAACACACACACTGTGCTGTATATTGTTATTCATATATTGTCGTGTCTCAATACACGAGCCCTAGATTAGGTTTTTGCAGGACGTACCCAAGGTTAGGTACGTGGAAAAGGTTGTTGTTTAACCCAGAAAATGTTGTAATAAGAGCTCAAGGGAGCTTCTGCAGCAGGATTTGGTAAGGATTCAACAAGTCAAATAAAAATAGGTGTTGTGTTTCATCTAGGTCCGAAAGGAGACCACTACCTGTCCACTGCATGCATAACCTATTTTTTTCTCCTTCTGTTCTCTCCTCTTTCAGAAATGGGTCTTTCTCAGGTCTCTATCCAGACACAATGAGATCCATGTAAGACATTAGCCATTAGTTTAGCCTCCTGCTTCCAGTAACCTAACACAACCCATTAATCACAATCCCCCGCATGCTTTAATCTCAACCTCAAATCTAATCTTTCATCAATTTATATCCAGGATTATACCAGCCCATGCAAAGCCATCATAAACAATACGCAAGTTCTCTTAACTCTTCACGTTGGATCGAACCAAATAACACCACATTCCAGTCACGAATCAATCCGCAGTTGTGGTCCCGGCCCGGGGCATGAATCAACAGTGCCATGGGATAAGCACGTCTGTTACTAGCCCAACGTAAACAGGCAACCGTTGCGTGACAAATCTAAACAGGAACAGGAACATGCCGATCTGCTTTTGATCGGTTTCTGCTGATTCTTCTAAGTTGCAACAATCATATGCTCATATATCCTAATCATCATGTCCTCTGTTTGCAGTGCTGGTGGACTTCAAAACCTCAAGGCAATCACAATGTATGTTCTCCGGGACTTTTTTATACGTTGCATTTGTTCTTATAAAGCATATGGATATGGCAAACATTGATATTCCATTCCTATTGTATTAGATCTGATAGCTTTGCGCAACTATTTGATAAAACCCACAAAGCCCCCTCCCCCTAACTCCTAACCAATGTTCGTGGTAGGACTAATTAGCTAACTACTTAGGACTCACACTTAACCACTCCAGTAAGGATATCAGTAGCTACCACCGTCAAAACAAATGGATGAGTTTAGCCATGGTTAGTTACAGTTGGAATAGAGTAGTACTGTATTTGGTGTACTGACACTTGGGCTACCTGCTCACTCATCAGATGCGATTATTTCTTCATGACTTGTCACTGAGGGATACATTTAAGCAGCTTCCAATTTTCACAGCTGTCAACACGCCACAAGTGTCACAACAGTGTGTGACTGTCACAACGCACGCTGACATCAACGTATCAGATGGCTGCACACACAGTTCATAGTGGAAGCCACCCTGATCTCTGTGACCAATGGGAAATACTATTTATACTACTGATATATGGATGTGTATGAATCAGAGACATTGATGTATTATTCTGTTATAGTAATTTATGTGTGCTGGTATTAATGTGTTTATAGGGAGGAAATGGCGCTGGAAATGTCACAACTTCTGGCTTGGTGGGTAATGGAGAGAAATCGTTTTTTCTCGGATCAATGATCACCCAAATCGATTAATCAAATGAATCATTTCCGAAGAATTCAAATGTATTATTAAAATTGTTTCAAATCCTAGTGCGCAAAGGGAAATGAAGAGATTTTACCAAGGGTGTTATCTTGTTGATCAGTTTATTGAATCTTGAAATTAGGCATGTCTGCATGCGTGTGTGTATTTTGAGATGAAATCTGATTGTGTACCAGCTGTGGCATTGACCACAACTATTGCACTTTGAACACAACTAACTTCCTTAACTGGTTTAAGTTACTACTGCAGAAGTTACTGCAAACAACAAACACAGTTTTTTCCCCTCGGACATCAATGTATGCTGTTTCCCCTTACTATGGATTCCATAGTAAGGGGAATTGCATGCTATCTATAATAAGCGCTCTTTGTTAGAGCTAGTTGGCCAACGCACTTTCAAGTCATCGTGTCTAAACTCAATCCCTGGCGACTATCCAGCGCTCAGCCCCAAAGGTCAGGTGAGCTGTCACCACCACACACAACATAGTCTCTCCCTGACATTCTTCTGTCACTCCGGTATCTGCCCAGGCTGGCCCTCCTCTTACAGGGAGGCTTAACGTCCAAAAATTGGATTAGCACCAGAAGACCCAAGGATTCCTTTACAGCGGCCCAAAGCCTTGACCCTGCCACACAGACAGACCTGGAGGGCCGCCCGTAAATAGGGGCCAAATCCTGCCTGTCGGGTTGTTAATTAGAGACCTCAGAAGCATGCTGCGGGAGGCAGGTAAAGGGCTGCAGACTGTGCTTACCGAAGCCCAGGAACACACTGACTAAGTTTAGGTGGGGTGGGGAAAAGGTTATAGGGTGAAATGGTCACACTAAATGGCCACAAATCTGCAGTGGGAGTGTAATTGCCTGTGGGATGTCAGAGAGCAGTGACGAAGTCAGACACAGATTTCCCCTTTTTGCCCCACTTAGCACTTGATTATTTTTCTGATTGTTACCAGTATTTTAGTCTTTGAAAATGACCACCGCATCACTATGGCGGCGCCGATTCTAGCGGGGATTCCGAGACGTCCCACTGCTCTGACTTTTGAAAATGGATTCCTCTCTTCTCTCCCTTCCTTGCGGGGAATGCAGGGGTCCACAGGTGCAGGCACTCAAAGCCGCCGGCGTGAGGAAGTACGACCTGAGCAAGTGGAAGTACGCTGAGCTGCGGGATGTCATCAACACCTCGTGCGGTAAGACTTTTCCCCAAGGTGTCGAGCTCTCAGGGAGATTCATGATCCAGCTCTGTGCACCTCCATCACTCACACCATCATTAATTCAGCCCCAATGTTAATAATTGAAAATCTGTCCAGTAACGCAACCTCTTCAAATGGGTTTTCGCCCCGCTCTAGACTTTCCTGCCTAGGCATGATTTCCCCTGTAATTTTCACAGATAGCTAAAGTGGGAGGTAATTTCCAGGAAATTGCAACCAGGCTGAAATTGATAGAGGAATTCTATTTGGGTGAGGGTGTAAGATTAAGAGCCGACAGGAGAGTGTACATGCAGCTGCTACGTTGATGAGGGTACAGCATTGTGGCAGAGTGGGAAATTATTACCATTTAAGGTGAATTAGTGTTTTTCCCTCTGTACCCGTTTCAATATAAAAACATGGAGGCAAGTCTTACCATCTCAGTCTGATTCGACATGTGTGAATAGGCGAGATGAATAGGCGAGCTGTCAGTTGGGGAGCGCTTCGTACCAACACTTCCCCTAAGAGCATGCTGTGCATCAACCAATGGCAAGCATAGCACAAACACCTCAGACGATGGAAAATAGGGTCTAATCTACAATATATGTGAGAAATTGACATTAAAGGAAAAAAAGTGCCAATGTGTATTTGAAAGAACTTGACAATGTTTATTCAAATAAATTATAAAATGTGTTTTTAGGCTTTTAAATGATATCAAATTCAACCGTGTATTTTTTCCAGTGATGAAGACATGGTTGTCTCATGGTAGGGTGGGGCATGCAAAATGGGTCAACTTTGAGCACCTCTATCTCCTAAATGTTTTGTCATTCAGTTCCAAAAAGTTACTTTCTGACCACTTCTGCTATTGGCAAATACACTACATGACCAAAGGTATGTGGACACCTGCTCGCCAAACATCTCAGTCCAAAATCATGGGCATTAGTATGGAGTTGGTCCCCCCTTTGCTGCTATATTTGCCTCCACTCTTCTGGAATGGCTTTCCACTTGATGTCGGAACATTGTTGCTGGGATTTGCTTCCATTCAGCCACAAGCATTAGTGAGGTTGGGCACTGATGTTAGGCGATTAGGCCTGGCTCGCGGTTGGTGTTTTCATCCCAAAGGTGTTCGATGGGGTTAAGGTCAAGGCTCTGTGCAGGCCAGTCAAGTTCTTCCACACCTATTTAAACAAACCATTTCTGTATGTACCTCGCTTTGTGCACAGGGGCATTGTCATGCTGAAACAGGAGAGGGGCATCCCCAAACTGTTGCCACAAAGTTGGAAGCACAGAATCGTCTAGAATGTAGCGTTAAGAATTCTCTTAACTGGAACTAAGAATTCTCTTAACTGGAACTGCCTAGCCTGAACCATGAAAAACAGCTCCAGACCACCCACACCAAACTTTACAATTGGTACTATGTGTAACAGTATAACTTTAGACCGTCCCCTCGCCCATACCCGGGCGCGAACCTGGGACCCTCTGCACACATCAACAACAGTCACCCTCGAAGCATCGTTACCCATCGCTCCCCCAAAGCCGCGGTTATGCAGAGCAAGGGGAACTACTACTTCAAGGTCTCAGAGCAAGTGACGTCACCGATTGAAACACTATTTAGCGCGCACCACCGCTAACTAAGCTAGCTGTTTCACATCCGTTACATATGCATTCAGGCATGTAGTGTTGTACTGGCATCCATGTTACGATAATTAATTATCTCAGGTTCCCAGAACATTCCCTTTAATCTAAAGAATTCACGTGTTTAATTAATTATTATAATTATTATTAATTATTATATTAATTATTATTACTCAGAAAATAAAACTTCTAATATTCCATATGTGTGTGTACCCCTTTAAGATATCGTCTCTAGGAAACATGGAAATCTCCTCAAACCCAAAGGCTAAAATCAAACAAAACATTTCCAGGCCTTCTCAATTTGGTAGAAACGTGCCTCTATCTCACTCGCTCCCTTCAAGATTACAGCCCCCAGAAAACATTCCCAAGAGAGACAATGAAGCACCACCCCCTGGACCACCAACACTATTGAAATGATGGAGAGGCAAATAACCCTATTATTAAAATTGTCTGTAGTCGTAAACTCCGGCACGTACTACCGAGACAATTCCCAGCCTAGTTTAAAGGTCCAAGCGTTTCCCCAGCGGGGATTCTCCTTACTCTCTCTCTCTCTCTCTCTCTCTCGTTATCTCTGCCTCTATTTTTCCCTGCATGTCCCCTTATCTTCTCTTTTCCTTTCCTCTCTTGACCCTTGTCACGCTCTCTATCTCCTACTCAGAATTTAGAAATAATTACTATTATGACTTTTGATACGTTATTAGGTCTCACACGCACATAATTTTTTCCCCTGCTGATATCCTTCTTGTAACTTTCTCTCGCCCTTTCTCTACGCTTGCCTTCTTACCTTCTTTTCCCGGGATTCAGACAGCCAGGTATTTAACCCTCGACCTGCTGTTTCCCTTGACTATCTACACACGTCTTATGCATCTACTTTATCATTAATTCAAATTTTTCTACATCTAGACGTCTCTAAAATTCGTACTTCCTTCTCCGTTTTGGGCATTAGATTTACCTCTCCATTTTGTTACCTCTCATCCCCGGTTAATTCCGGGACCTCCTTTGAGGATTTACTACTCACGTTTAGTAAAACCTTGTAGTTACTATGCTTATTCTCACAATCTATGTGTATGTATTTCTATGATCTATGTATGTGCTCTTTTTCCCGTTATCCATTTACTATAGTTGGGAACTGTACATGATACAGACAGCATCTTGGTGTCATTATACTCCTTATAGTTTGCTTTAATATATGGTCCCTAGTCTCTAAAATAAAATATTTCACATTCATTTCTTCATCATTACAAATATTAATGTGAATATCTCAAAACTACCCTCTTTTTAATGTTGCTTATTTTTATGGAACAATATACTCTTCAAACACATAACATTTCCAGAGTGGGCTCTCTGGTACTTTTAATGATATTACCCATTTTATACATAGAAATTGACGTTATAGGTCAATTAACCAATCACAGCCCTCCTTTAGGATTGCACATTCAGCAAGTCACCGGCAGAGGGAGTTCCGTTTGAATCCATTTACCGTTCACTGTGTTGGTGGTGTTCATAACACAACTTCATAATTAGCAGGGAGCTCACTCTGGAAATGTTATGTACTTGTAGAGTACTGTACATGGTTCCAAAAAATGTCTTAAAATGTCTTAAAAGTACGGAATTGTCATACTTGAGAAAAGGTAAAGATACCTTAATAGTCATTCTGCTACTGAGCAAGGCAGTTAACCCACTGATAGGTGCGTGAATTGGACCATATTGCTGTCCTGCCAGAGCATTCGACATGAAATTACTTTTGGTTGTCAGGGAAAATGTATGCAAGGATAGGAAATGTAGTAAAATACAGAAGTAAACCCCATAAACTACTTAGGTACTACTTCAAGGTATTTTTTACTTATTAAGTACTATACAAAATGCTTAAAATGAATATATTCAAAAAGGGTTGTTTATTTCAGAATCTAAACATACTCCATATATTAAAGCACACTATAAGGATTATAATGACAATAAGATGTTGTCTGTATCATGTACGGTTCACTGATCAGTCTTACAGGAGGCATGTATAGGTCTAAAAAGGGCCTAAAATGGCCAATTTCATGATTTTCTCAAAAATGGTTTGTGATACAAATGTAAGAATTTCCAGAATAATTTGAGATACCAATAATATTTTCAGCTCGCTCTCGCCTGGAATCGCTCTAATATTATCTGTACCAAAGTTTTTTTTAACAGAAATTACATTCATGGAGGCCAGTGGAGGCTGGTGACTTTAAAAATGTAGCAGGATGGGAGACCAACGGTACAGGCACGGAACACACGGAGACGACAAAGTGTGTTTTAAAAAATCGTCAAAGACCAATTATTTTAACCGAACACCATGCCCAAACCGGACACGCGCGTGCGCCATCGTGCACAAATTGATTTTGTCCCCCCCACACTAAGCGCGATCACGACACTCGTGATTGAAATGTCAAAACAAACTCTGAACCAATTATAATAATTTGGGGACAGGTCGAAAAGCATTAAACATTTATGGCAATTTAGCTAGCAACTGCAAGCAAAATGTTTACTACTTGCTGTTGCTAGCTAATTTGTCCTGGGATATGAACGTCAACCACATCATTTCTAGTCATCTCTCCTCCTTCCAGGCTTTTTCTTCTTTGGACTTTATATGGCGATTGGCATCTAACTTTCATAATAAGCTGTATTACCATGACCGACCTCAGTTCATCTTTCAATCACCCACGTGGGTATAACCAATGAGGAGATGGCATTTGGGTATATGCTTCTATAAACCAATTAGGAGATGGGAGAGGCAGGACTTGGCACCGCGTTCAGCGTCACAAATAGACCTGACTTCTATTTTAGCTCTTGGCAACGCAGATGCTCATTGGCGCACGCGAGCAGTGTGGATGCAATGACTGAATAACATGTACGTGTACATTTATTTTGCAACGCGAGCGGTGTGGTCAGCATGTAAAGCATTTAATAAAGTTGTTTATAGTATAATATTATGAGGAATGGGAATGAGAGGGCAACTTACACCGTGTTGGAAAGGGATCACGGCAGTGATTGAATGAGGGTATGAGGCATGAGTTGGTGTTCAGAGACTTGACCAGTGCAGGACAGGATTTGACTGGGAAGACAAAAAACAATAACACAACACACTACACTTAGACAAAAGAGCTAAGAATGAGTTGGTCCAAGCAAGGAGTAAAATCATTGATGTAATAATGTGATTGACTCGACATACAGTAATGAGATACATTTTATATATGTCCTCACAGTACTTGGAGGGGAAACATTCAATGTGCCAATGGATGAGCAGGCACATGAAACGTGGCTTCAGTTCATGTCAGGAGAAAGTTGACAATGGTAGTGGAGTGGAGTAGTCATCACCTCTTAATCAGGGAACAGGAGGGGATTTAGCTGTAAATATAAATAGCAGATACATTCCATTATTATAGCTGCGCCATCCTAGGTTTGGACAACGAGTTTCTCTATGAAGTTAAACTCAGACATCTCAAAATTCATAAAGTCAAACACAGATTGCACATCTAGCCCACTTGACACATCAAAGTAGCCCAAGAAACGTTCCTGAATAAAGCCCTGATCATCCACATACCTGACGATAACTGACAACTGCAAGCAGACTGGTTGCAGCATAGGTCCCAGAGTGCGGGATAAATTTTAACCCCATGGGGCCTGGAAAAATAGGAAAACTCTGGACCCTATAAGGTATGACAGGGATTAATCAGTTGTAAAAAGGTTTTAAATGGGCTATGTGGGACCAGTTTTTACTAATCAGGTCACATGGGGAGGATTAAAACCCTGTCAAAACTGCATCTATCTTATACAGTATTTGTTTATATAAATGATATTTAGACTAGATTAGGTGGGGGATTTCCTCTACCCAGACACATAGACAACAACTGATAGACAATATAACTCACAGAGCTTGCTTTATGCATGTTTGCATCATGCAGGCCTATGCAACTGTAGGCCTTATAAAACATTTTAATAGTTTTTTTAAACTATTATGTTGATTGATTAATTCCAGTTAATAATTTGGGATAAAAAATGTATAGGCAGCCTAGCCACCCCAATTTTGAAAATAAACTAAATTTTGATCACATTCACATTTCAGCATAGGCTGTATGCTCTTATTAGTAGCCTACAGTTCAGCAAGTAAAGCATCATAACGTGCAATTACCTCTGCAAGCTCCTTGTAGTTTCCCTTGTTGGTGGAACTTTCCCTCTCATCGTGTCCTCTAAAAGCAAATGCTTGCATGCCCAACAGTGGTGTTGATAAGCCGCTTGAAAAACATCCCTGTATCTTCTTACTTTATCATTGTGTTGCGCAGTTTGAATACACAGACCTTTGTCTTAATTGATGCAGCTTTTTCCAGGCAGAGTTCGACCCTCAGTTTTAATTCACACCTTTTCCGTGTACCCCAGAGAATGAAAGTGGTTCTTCAACAAAAAGTCCACAACATTTTCGGCAGTGTTGGCCATTCTACCATTCTGGCAGAGAAAGCTACACACTAGTGCTGGTAGCTAGCTAGCTACTGAAGTTAGCAAGGCACATTTTATTAAATTGCAATAACTGGACACAAAAATAAAGTTCTAAACCAAGAAAACAATTTATAATATACCTCCTCCATCTCCTATAATTTGAATTGAATAATGTCCAAAATGCTCTTCACTCTTAATCTCGATCCAATAATGTCACCAAGCTTCTCAACACATAGAACCCCCATAATGCTCTGTGGCACAATCCCAATACAACACACTAGGTTCATTCTTTGATCCTAATTCTATGATTGGATAGACAACATGTCACTTCATACTGCAAAAGCTTTGATTGGTTGGAGGACGTCCTCTGGAAGTGGTCATAATTACTATATATGTCTATGGAAGGGGGTGAGACCTACAAGCCTCCTAAGTTTTGTATTGAAGTCAATGTAGCCAGAGGAGGACGGAAGCTAGCTACACCATGGTGCTACCCCAGAGAGTGCTGTTGAAGTTACTGTAGACCTTCATTGCAAAAGAGTGTATTTTAATCAATTATTTGGTGACACATTAATATATTTACTATAGTTTTATCTAAAAAGGATCACTTTTGTAATGTTTCACAAATTTTCTTTTAATGAAATTTCACTTGAGGATGGTCCTCCCTTTCCTCCTCTGAAGAGCCTCCACTGATGGAGGCATAAAAGATAATAAAGACTTACTCCCATAACCTTAAAGGATGAGTAAGTTACAGTATTTCAGAAGCTAGCAGATTCATTACTTAACAGCAACAGCTGCAAATCCCAATAAAACTACATGATGTTTTGAAGTTCACTTTCCTTGCTTTGTCTAACAAAACTATCATGAATCTAGCAAAGAAGTTTTGTGGGTGCAGTATTTATTTAGTTTCATAGCACTAATGTTAACTATCAAGTCTCTCACACTGGCTTTAGCTGGGGCTGCCCAGGCAAGTCTGGGGGTTGCCTAGCAACACGTGCCTCGCAGGTAGGCAATGTCTAGATGGCACGTGAAATTCCCATGATTTGTGAAAATGTATGGCCCAACCAGCTAGCGCAACAGCTAAATTGAATTTAAAAATATATATATATATATTTCAGCTAATAGAGAGGAGTAACTAACAATACTACATTATGGCATTCATTAATCATAAAACTATTTACATATAATAGAAATTTGGCTACATATTTGTGAAAAAAATGTTTTATGCTCATTCACTCTGGTTAAGTTCTGTTGATGTCATCCCTGTGTAGATATTGAGCTGCTGGCGGCATGCAGGGAGGAGTTCCATCGCCGTCTAAAGGTCTACCACGCCTGGAAGTCCAAGAACAAGAAACGTGACACAGCCACGGAGCAGAGGGCCCCCAAATCTATCACTGACTACGGTGAGATACCCCATCCTGGGCTATTATGCTACTGTAGGCTACCCTCCTCAACCCAGGATTGTGTTCAGACATTAACACGTTTTGTCTTAACCCCGCTATTACCATTTCCTGTGTCCATTGCAGACATGTTTTCAACAGTAACATCCTTTTTTCATCTGTTTTCTTTCTGTGACCATATTTGACCTTGAAAGTTGTGTTACAGGTAACTGACAAAATAAAGGAAACACTAACATAAAGTGTCTTAATAGGGCGTTGGGCCACCACAAGCCAGAAAAGCTTCAATGCACTTTAACATTGAAGTGTCTGGAACTCTATTGGACGGATGCGACACCACTCTTCCACGAGAAATTCCTTAATGTGTTGTTTTGTTGATTGTGGTGGAAAACGTTGTCTCCGGCACCGCTCCAGAAACTCCCATAAGTGTTCAGCTGGGTTCGTGATCTGGCGACTGAGACGGCCATGGCATATGGTTCACATCGTTTTCATGCCCATCAACCGATTCAGCGACCATTCGTGCTCTACGGATGGGGGCCATTGTCATCCTATGTGGGTATATCCACGATAGCCAAAATAATGGCCTGCCCAGCATTTTTATACATGACCCTAAGCATGATGGGATGTTAATTGCTTAATTTACTCAGGAACCCACACCTGTGTGGAAGCACCTTCTTTCAATACACTTTGCATTCCTCATTTACTCAAGTCTTTACATTATTTTGGCAATTACTTGTACGTCCACACAGAGTACCTAATTGGCTAGCACGGTGCTCATTTGCCCACTCGTCAATGTACTTTCCCAGAGGGAAAAAGTCTCACAATTGCATTCATGTCGGATTAACATGGAGGGCAAAAACCCAAGAAGAAGCAGCAATGCTTCAGTGAGCCCTCGGTGGGTTACATGATGTGGGGTTTGTGGGGTTTGTCTTCACAGCTTCACCGTCTCTTCTCCTGATAATGATGGAGGATTAATGTCCACTTTATAAATTGCCTTCCTGTTATTCTTGACATTCAATTAGTGTTCTTAAAAGCCTTGCCCCAAAACCTAGCTCCCATCTGCGTCAAAAGTATTTGTTCCAATTAGACTCGGCTGCCACAACACATCATTGGGTTTAGCTGTGCGCTACCATGACCGCTTGCTCTATCCAGTCAAGCATGATGTATTCAACTCAGACAACAGGGGAGGTTGGAAATCATGTTTCAAGAAAGTATTATTTAGTTACATGAAAGCTACCCAGAACAGATGTTGCTTTCACGCAATTTTCATTTCTTGATGTGAAAGCTTCTGAAAGGCATGTTGAACCCATTTTATATGCCTTTTGTTTGGCTGCAGTTCTCTTCTCTCGCTAATGGAAGCATGTCTGCCATGTAAGAGGGGAGAAAGCAGCTTACCTGGCTTTTCAACCATAGCATTGTTTGTGTATTTTATGCCATCTTTGATGTCCCATATTTTCAGAGTTTTGTGTTTTTGCTTCCTTCCACCACCCTATGATTTAATCATTCAACTCAGTCATGTTCTAGCATTTAGCAAATGAATTGCTTCAAACACTGCTGTGTAAATACAGTATTGTTCCTCTTACAAAAAATAAAATAATTCCACATTTATTTGCCTCGGTAATCACACAATGTCATAATAAAGCAGTATTGTGGCAGTAACAAGAACATCAAACCCGCCACACACAGCCCAACAGAACCCGGCTCCAGCCGTGGGCGCCCAGCAGCAGGAGATAGCCATGAACCGCCAGCAGCGCTACTTCCGCATCCCCTTCATCCATCCCGGTGACCAGTACAAGGACCCCCAGAACAAGAAGAAGGGCTGGTGGTACGTCCACTTTGACGGGCCCTGGATCGCCAGGCAGATGGAGCTACACCCAGACAAGCAGCCCATCCTACTGGTGGCAGGTGGGTCCCTCGGGATAGATCAGCTTCATATGTTCTTTATATGTACATCGATGTGTTTGTAATATGAAACTCTGCTCTATGTCATAGTGCATGTTGTGAATGTGGTTATCCCATCCTAAAAAATAATCCCTATTCAATCACGTTATCCTTTCCTGTGTGTGTATTAAATCCTGTTTTTGACTGTCAGTGTCCCTCCTCTCTCACTGTCTTCTCCCCCCCCATCCTTAGGAAAAGATGACATGGAGATGTGTGAGCTAAGCTTGGAGGAGACGGGCCTGACCACGAAGAGGGGGGCTGAGATCCTCCCTCGGCAATTTGAGGAGGTCTGGGAACGCTGCAACGGGATCATGTACCTTCGAAACGCCATCGAAAGCAGACAGGCCAGGCCCACGTACGCCACAGCTATGCTGCAGAACCTCCTCCAGTGAACCAGAGGAGCACCCATGTCCATGGGCTCAAAAAGAATGGAGTAAATAAAGGGAAGAAAGCAGAAGCACTCCCTATTATAGCAGTCTGAGGCTAACGGTTATCTCACTGAGGTCATTTAAACATTTTACTTAGATATGTTGGTTTTGTTTCTTTGTTAAGTTTGTGGGGAATATACATACCAATTTACATCTCGTCCTCAAGCAATGACCTACGATTGAATGAAATGTTTACTACGAGGCCTTAACTATTTTATTGGTATTAATGAGAAGTTTCAGATCAGCCTTTCCTCAAAACAGTCTTAATTGTATATTCATGTTTAGTTGTTAAATGAAATTTAAGCACTGTTAACTATTGTATTTGATTGAATAAATTGTTGCAAATATTTGGCTTTATGACTGGAGAGCTCTAGGAATAATTTTATTTTGTTGACACATTTTCAGGATAATGCAGCTGCAATGTTCCTCTGTCTGTAGGGCTGGTATTTCCATAATGCTGGGGGCAGGTTGTATCCTTGGATGTTGAATTTGTTGCTGTTATGTTTTAAGAAAGCTTATTTTACATTTTCATGACAATGAAAGCACACCAGCTCACATCTTTTAACAGGACATTGCAGGACTTTTGCAATGATAGATGATTCATAGGAAGTCAGATAACATAATATATTTCTCAAAAATATCTTGTTTACGACTTTGTCGAAGGCTGTATTTTGAATGTCATCGTTAACCATACAGGAGGTTAATTAGAGCACAAACCTCTGGGACATAGTGAAAATATACACTTTCCGAATATGGCATAGTGAAAGAAATCAGTCAATATTTGTATTCCATAGTGGCAGATTGTATTTACATCTAACTACTCCTTTTTAAAAGAAATTGTAGAATTTGTAAACGTCTTTTCATAGAGGGAACTCCCAAGCGCTTTCTGTTCACCACTAATATAAAACACTAAAAACCGAATTGTCCAACTATTTTAATAACATTGTTGAAAGTTTAATGTTTCTAGGTGTGATTTGTATTGGTCTTTCAATCTAGATTGCTTGACTTTTGCCTATCCTTGACGTTCTGACATGAGTAATTCATCTCATTGTGAACCCCCAGTTATAATTTGATAATGAGTGATCTAATTGTTTGTATTATTTTCTGTATATTACAATTGTTTTGCAATTTCAGATTCAACTTCAATTGTATGCTGAGTATTGCACTGCAATATAAAGAAATAAATGCATTCAACCTTATCATTGTGTAGACTCTAGGTAATAGCAAGACTTGCCCATTAAGTCAGGTCTTCTGTTAGTACCTCAAACGGCTTAGACTAGCTAATTGATTACAGTATCTAACAAGATGACTGATGAAAAAATTGTGGTCCTCATGTTGTATTACTGATCCAAATGAAGCCATGAAGGGCAGTAAAAATACAAACTTGACTTTGAATGGATCTTCTAATAATCATGAGAAAATAACAGAATCCGATGATGGAAAAACAATTGAAATGCATTGTGATTGTTAGCAATTCAATGAAATAACCAATTGATCCCCAAAAACTTTGTAGGAAAATACTTTATTTTTTACTATCAAGTGTAAAAAAAAATCTTTACACATCCTCCAAGTGTGTTTTGATCCTGTATTCAAAACACAAGTAATTGGTGGAAATGTATTGACCAGTAGTATAGGACTGACTTTTTCTTCACACAGATGTATTGCTACATTTTTCACCTACACAACACTAGGCTATAATCATATACAAGAGTATTGCTTCAAAGCAAGACTGGAGTCAAAGTTCACATTCATTTTCTTTTTTGGGACACTGAACACAAGTTAGAATAACATTGAAACAACCATCTCATCTATGGTCATGATACCACCATGTGTATCAATGTGTAAATAAATTCCTCATTGTGAGGAAAGAAAACAACCTTTGTGAAGGATATACAGTATCTGAAAAACATTCCTAGCCTTCATATTAATGGCTAGGTTATATATTGTACAGTTTAACACAACCCTCTAGTCCAGCATTTAATATCCACACAGCTGTCTGAAATTATGCATCCTATCCTAGGTACATTTCACCATGTAATTCCAGTACTAGAGGAGTCCACTGCCATGACATGAATATACAGCTCAAGTTCAAAGCAACCAAGACTTATGTTGCTTTTAAAGTCTGTGTGTAGACTGGCAAGAGATGAGCCATCAAAGAACAATTACCTCAAAGCATTCGTTATCTGAAGCCCTTGACAGGCAACAAGTTCAGTATTCATTTGGTGGTCGCCACAACTGAAAAGGGGACAAGTGAAAAAGGATATACCAAATGTTATTCCATGTCACAAGTTGCATATAAACTTTGTAATCATATTGAAACGTGAAATAATATATCCAAAATAGTGGTAAATTGCATAAATATACCCCAAATAAAATAGTTAAATGATACATGCTTAACGGTATGTTATTATTAAACACCCACTTAAAATAAATTAATATGTGCTAAATGTCAAGGAGAAGTTATCCCTTAATGACTAAAACAGCTGATTATAGCATGCCAGACTAATTTACATACACTAATGTTCAAAAGTTTGGGGTCACTTAGAAATGTCCTTGTTTTTAAAAGAAAAGCACATTTTTTTCTCCATTAAAATAACATCAAATTGATCAGAAATACAGTGTAGACATTGTTAATGTTGTAAATGACTATTGTAGCTGGAAACTGCTCATTTTTAATGGAATATCTACATAGGCGTACAGAGGCCCATTATCAGCAACCATCACTCCTGTGTTCCAATGGCACGTTGTGTTAGCTAATCCAAGTTTATCATTTTAAAAGGCTACTTGATCATTGGAAAACCCTTTTGCAATTATGTTAGCACAACTGTAAACTGTTTTGCTGATTAAAGAAACAATACAACTGTCCTTCTTTAGACTAGTTGAGTATCTGGAGCATCAGCATTTGCGGGTTCAATTACAGGCTCAAAATGGCCAGAAACAAAGACTTTCTCCTCAACTTCACCAGTCTATTCTTGTTCTGAGGAATGAAGGCTATTCCATGCGAGAAATTGCCAAGAAACTGAAGGTCTCGTACAATGCTGTGGTGTTCTTTTGCCCATCTTAATATTTTATTTTTATTGGCCAGTCTGAGATATGGCTTTTTCTTTGCAACAGGTACAGGATCCTAGAAGGCCAGCATCCCGGAGTCGCCTCTTCACTGTTGACGTTGAGACTGGTGTTTTGCAGGTACTATTTAATGAAGCTGCCAGTTGAGACACTATTGTACTTGTCCTCTTGCTCAGTTGTGCACCGGGGCCTCCCACTCCTCTTTCTATTCTGGTTAGAGACAGTTTGCACTGTTCTGTGAAGGGAGTAGTACACATCATGGTACGCGATCTTCAGTTTCTTGGCATCTTCAGTTTCTTCTCACACAGAATAGCCTTCATTTCTCAGAACAAGAATAGACTGACGAGTTTCCGGAGAAAGGTCTTTGTTTCTGGCCATATTGAGCCTGTAATCGAACCCACAAATGCTGATGCTCCAGATACTCAGCTAGTCTAAAGAAGGACAGTTGTAATGATTCTTTAATCAGCACAACAGTTTTCAGCTGTGCTAATATAATTTCAAACGGGTTTTCCAATTATCAATTAGCCTTTTAAAATTATAAACTTGGATTAGTTAACACAATGTGCCATTGGAACACAAGAGAGTGATGGTTGCTGATAATGGGCCTCTGTACGCCTATGTAGATATTCCATTAAAAATCAGCCGTTTCCAGCTACAATAGACATTTACAACATTAACAATGTCTACACTGTATTTCTGATCAATTTGATGTTATTTTAATGGACCAAAAAATGAGTTTCTTTCAAAAGCTAGTACATTTCTAAGTGACCCCAAACTTTTGAACGGCAGTGTATATTACAAACAATATACATTATGGTTGTTTTTAGGTTATTTTGCAGACAATAATTTGATGAATAATTTGCAGTAATATTGCAATTATCATTCACATCCATTTTAAAATAATTGCTACTCGTAAGTAATTATGCTCATGTTAGATGGAAAATGTCACAACCAGTAATTTACTTCTACATTTTCTGAATCATACTTTTTGATTTGAAGAAATACAGTGCCTTGCGAAAGTATTCGGCCCCCTTGAACTTTGCGACCTTTTGCCACATTTCAGGCTTCAAACATAAAGATATAAAACTGTATTTTTTTGTGAAGAATCAACAACAAGTGGGACACAATCATGAAGTGGAACGACATTTATTGGATATTTCAAACTTTTTTAACAAATCAAAAACTGAAAAATTGGGCGTGCAAAATTATTCAGCCCCCTTAAGTTAATACTTTGTAGCGCCACCTTTTGCTGCGATTACAGCTGTAAGTCGCTTGGGGTATGTCTCTATCAGTTTTGCACATCGAGAGACTGACATTTTTTCCCATTCCTCCTTGCAAAACAGCTCGAGCTCAGTGAGGTTGGATGGAGAGCATTTGTGAACAGCAGTTTTCAGTTCTTTCCACAGATTCTCGATTGGATTCAGGTCTGGACTTTGACTTGGCCATTCTAACACCTGGATATGTTTATTTTTGAACCATTCCATTGTAGATTTTGCTTTATGTTTTGGATCATTGTCTTGTTGGAAGACAAATCTCCGTCCCAGTCTCAGGTCTTTTGCAGACTCCATCAGGTTTTCTTCCAGAATGGTCCTGTATTTGGCTCCATCCATCTTCCCATCAATTTTAACCATCTTCCCTGTCCCTGCTGAAGAAAAGCAGGCCCAAACCATGATGCTGCCACCACCATGTTTGACAGTGGGGATGGTGTGTTCAGGGTGATCAGCTGTGTTGCTTTTACGCCAAACATAACGTTTTGCATTGTTGCCAAAAAGTTCAATTTTGGTTTCATCTGACCAGAGCACCTTCTTCCACATGTTTGGTGTGTCTCCCAGGTGGCTTGTGGCAAACTTTAAACGACACTTTTTATGGATATCTTTAAGAAATGGCTTTCTTCTTGCCACTCTTCCATATTGGCCAGATTTGTGCAATATACGACTGATTGTTGTCCTATGGACAGAGTCTCCCACCTCAGCTGTAGATCTCTGCAGTTCATCCAGAGTGATCATGGGCCTCTTGGCTGCATCTCTGATCAGTCTTCTCCTTGTATGAGCTGAAAGTTTAGAGGGACGGCCAGGTCTTGGTAGATTTGCAGTGGTCTGATACTCCTTCCATTTCAATATTATCGCTTGCACAGTGCTCCTTGGGATGTTTAAAGCTTGGGAAATCTGGCTTTAAACTTGTTCACAACAGTATCTCGGACCTGCCTGGTGTGTTCCTTGTTCTTCATGATGCTCTCTGCGCTTTTAACGGACCTCTGAGACTATCACAGTGCAGGTGCATTTATACGGAGACTTAAATACAATCCACCTGTGTGTAATCATCATCATTAGTCATTTAGGTCAACATTGGATCATTCAGAGATCCTCACTGAACTTCTGGAGAGAGTTTGCTGCACTGAAAGTAAAGGGGCTGAATAATTTTGCACAATCAATTTTTCAGTTTTTGATTTGTTAAAAAAGTTTGAAATATCCAATAAATGTCGTTCCACTTCATGATTGTGTCCCACTTGTTGTTGATTCTTCACAAAAAAAATACAGTTTTATATCTTTATGTTTGAAGCCTGAAATGTGGCAAAAGGTCGCAAAGTTCAAGGGGGCCGAATACTTTCGCAAGGCACTGTACAATGGAAAGCTCAAAAATATGATTTGGTTAAGAAATAAATCTGAATCAACCTTAATAATTCATGTCTTACCTGTTAATGATTTTAAATGCTTTTCCAAGGAAGTATTTAAAGTCATATATAAACATATTTGCACATGGTACAATATGACTCATTCAAACTGAGCCCAAGATCAGATTTTTGGCCTTACCTTGTTGTGTGGTATACGGGGATGTAAATCTACCATTTCAGAGACTAGCTTGTCGTGTCTGGTTGTGTCGCGCTGTCTGGGGATCTGTGTCAAAGCATAAGAAAAACACAGCTTTACACTGTTCATAGTTCAAAAGGAACTCACTAGAAGCGTTTTAAAAGGCTGAGCAAAAGGGTAAGCAGGCAAGCGTTTGGCACTAAATATAATTTCAAGGGGAGACATCATTGAGGGTGGGGGGGGGGGGTTGTGTAATATTGTTCTGCAATGATGATAAATGAGTATTACACCGGACATCTACAAGTGCATGGCTCTATTACTACAGGTAATCTAGCCTTTAAGAGGTTTGGGCAGGTAAATGAAAGGTTGCTGGTTCGAACCCCCAACAACTGCCCCCCCCCCATTGCGCCAATGACATGGACGTCAATTAAGGTAGCCTCCCGCACCTCTCTGATTCAGAGGGGTTGGGTTAAATGCAGAAGACACATTTAGGTTGAATGCATTCAAATTGTGCCACTGACTAGGTATCCCTTCCTTTGCCTTCCCAGCATGGTTCGGCATAGAGTATTTTCTTGAAACTGCACCACATCTACCGTAGTAGTCTAAAGTGTCTGACCTCAAATCAACCAGGGCTTGGATGTTTTTGGGTGCACTGACCATGACCACAAATGATCTCAAGTGAAAATCCCTGCAATACAATAGATATATAATCTGGCCAATAAGTGCAGGGGAATTGAAATGCATGCACATGATTTAGATATTTTACGAATTGATATATAGGCAGACATTTCATCTCTAGATAGTATCATTGAGGGTTCAACCAATTTCATGGACACTGTATCATGAGGATATTTTTTGCATGGGTTTAGTGTATGAAAGTATATCTCACTGTACAATGAAGCAGTAAAGTGTTCCTTCAGAGTTTGTTGAAGGAACTAACCACCCCAAATGTTTGTTGAAGTCATAAGAGAGTGGAAAGAAAAGGAGGGCGAAAGAGCAGATCATGCAAAATACGAGGAAAGAGAGCTCCTTTGAAAAAAAAAAAGAGATTTAATGAAGGAAAGTACTCAAGTGCTTTATCTTCAAAAAATAAAACGTATCACATAACAAACACTCGGAGAGCACGCACCGCGTCTCAACCTATTGGTCTTCCTCGGGCAATGCGTTGCGTGCTCACTGAGTGTTTTCTTAAGCCTTTCTTTATGTAATCGGTTCTGGATATTTTTAAGATATACCACAGAACATTTTTGTTCTGAGTACTTTACTTCCTTAAAGCTTTACTTTAAATCTCAAAGATTTAAGCTCTTCTTTTTTCTTATTTTGTCAACCCTATTCTTACTATAGAAAGGATACTAAGTTATTTCGTGGGGCTCGTAATAATAATTTGTCATAAGCAGAGTCAGTAGATATTAGGTGATTGCTTAAGGTTTGAATTAGTAGTATTAGTTTATTTAGAACGTGGGGCCAATTGAGCTATATAGATTAGCTCAATACTTAGATGTACATTTTCAATTGAGCGAAAAGCTTCTTGCTCTGTTCGGGAAGAACCAGCACCACTACTCCATGTTGATGGGGTACTTATGCTGGATACTTGAGTCAAGACACCATTGTCATTTTCAAAAAAAAGGATTCACTCAATGTGTTCTCAAAGGCATAGGGAGCAAGAGTGTGCCTATAATATGAAGCAGATACGGCTGTAATAACAAAGCTGTGAAACAACAACCTGGTCGAGCTATCGGAGGCAAAACTCTCTAAAACAAATAAAGGTTCAAAAAGGCCTGCTTACACCAAAGTCACGGTCTTTCGGGTCCCGATACATTTCTTGTTTATGAATACCAAGATGCCTATGATGGCACAAACCAAGGTAAGGCTTCCCACCAGCAAGGCTATGGAAATGGTTGGGTCTACAGGCAGCAACACGAGCTCATTGCAGCGCACTCCGTGATAGTGCCAGTATTTCCCGACAGGACATCTAAATGTTAAAGAGAAAACAGGATTAGAGTCAACCCTATCAGCTGTTGGTCTTCTACTATGGTAACAATACATCAAAAAGCCTTTCAGATTGAACTTTTTTTTTTTTACTGCAAGACAACATCAAGAAGAGCTGTTGTCAGTGTTTCAATTTGTAAATGGTGAGTACCACAGGGGGTTGGTGGCATCTTAATTGGGGAGGACAGGTTAATGGTAATGGCTGGAGCGGTATGAGTGGAATGGTATCAAATACATCAAACATGGTTTGATGCCACTCCATTCGCTCCATTCCAGCCATTATTATGAGCCGTCCTCCCCTCGGCAGCATCCACTGGTTAGGACCATAGCTATCTCTGTTTGCGTGATCCTTTAGCTCGGTGGTACCTGCAGGTGGCTCCATGGCCCTGGATGATGTCACAAAGGCCCCCGTTGAAGCAGTAGTGTGGCTCCAGGTTACAAATACTCTGGCAGGGCAGGCCATCCGTAGTGCTGTACCCAGGGTCACACAAACACTCAGCCTCCTGGGTCCAACTGTTTACCACACATTGGGAAAACTCATTGCAGGCCAAGAACTTGCAGGGAGTTGCTTGGTCAGCTGAAATGAGTAAGAAGATAAATCATTTGCATTAATTAAATGCTGTCCGCCTGTCTCTCCCTGTTTTGTTCCTTCATTGTCCTCACATGCAAAGGACAAACTAGGGGACACATTGATTGATGTGAATGAAGGCGTCTGCTTTAAATAAGGTGCAGGTGATTCGGTTTCAGCCGGAGAAGTGCTTGTGAGGCTTTATTGGAGAATAATTTTTGACATGATTCGCAGAGGACAAAGCTGTGGCATGCATTCTTTTGACCTTTCCAGATTGAGCGTTCTAGAAGTACAGTATAATTAAGACATGGGACCTCTGGTACGCCATAACTTAGATAGGAGCTGATTCTGTCTATGATATCCCCCATCACATAGGAGAGTGAGGACTTTCTGAGGCCAATATAGAGAGAGATATCTTACCAGGTTCTATGTCCAGGTAGCGACTGTCAATCTCAATGTCTAGTCGTTTAGACGCAGTGTTGCAGAAGTCTTCGAGCACACAGTGCACGGCCTGTGTCACGTTATGTGGCACATCTTTGTCTAATTTCATCTTGCTGTTCACCACAACACTACCATTCCTGAAGTTGAGGATTTCCAATTGCTTAAATCCTGTCAAATTAGATTGCAGATATGGGAGAATCTGGAAAAGAGGGGAAAGAACAAAATGTTGTATGTATAGAGCACACATTTAATGCTTCGTCAATTTTCTTTTAGTCACATTTGTCTTTCTACTCTCTCATGGTAATTTGACTACTATTTCTGTTGACATTCAAAACTCTGATTTGATTCGCTTTTAGTTTCAATAAAATGGCAAACATACCATTTCGATCCGAAATGATTATGGTCATTTGGGACACGGTATGACAATTTGACATACAGTATTTTACATCTTTAAAAATCATCACCAATGCCATCTCCACGAAGGACTAGTGAATTAAAATCTGGCTCCTGGGAGCATAAAAGTTCAATTGAATGTTTTATTAAAAAGTTCCACTTTTTTTTGTCTCATTTGACCTTTTCATTTCAAAGAAAACTGCACATCTGTTTCCTCCCAGGACCAAGATTTGGAGAACATTATCTGGAGCACGTCAAAAGCTGTAGAGGACCACACAGTCTGCCAGTTCTACATCTATACAGGTTGTAACACAGTCTGCCAGTTCTACATCTATACAGGTTGTAACTGAGCAGTTGTATCACAGTCTGCCAGTTCTACATCTATACAGGTTGTAACTGAGCAGTTGTATCACAGTCTGCCAGTTCTACATCTATACAGGTTGTAACTGAGCAGTTGTATCACAGTCTGCCAGTTCTACATCTATACAGGTTGTAACTGAGCAGTTGTATCACAGTCTGCCAGTTCTACATCTATACAGGTTGTAACTGAGCAGTTGTATCACAGTCTGCCAGTTCTACATCTATACAGGTTGTAACTGAGCAGTTGTATTCAGGTCAGGGTTTTTTTTTTAAACTGATAAAATGCATGTATACATCATCTCATTCATCACAATAATTCAATCCTGCAAATTACAAGGAAATGATCAACATGACCAAATGTAGCACAAAACCCAGCATTAGTTAGCAACTATTATGTAAGGTGTTATTGGGCAGTCAAGCAGTGTCCGTTCCACGTTAAAAGAGAAAAAAGGTTCAAATATAAGAAACCGAGAATGCAAGGCCATTGAGACCTGTACGACAACCAATCTGTCCAAGAAACCCATACAAAAACCAGGAATACAACAGTTCAAGTCCACCAGAACAATCTCTAATCCGTCAAGCTCTGTATTTTAGCCAAATCTATGGAATCTCCATTTATCATGTCCATTTCTAAAACGTGATTGGCAATTTTTTAAAATGTCCCTGACTGCCAGCGAGAATAAGACTGAGCATTGCTATTATAGCTGCTCTCAGTCTTCAAGAGTAAGGCACCTGCGTTTAGACAAGTAACTGCAGGGAAAACCAATTACTGTGAGGAGAGACCACGGTGCCTTCACTCAACTGTTCCATGCCTGTATACAAAGAGATACGAGGCATTAAGGAGCTCTATCTGATCTGGTTACTCCACTTATCACTGGCAGGCAGAGGCCAGGTCACCATGGGCCTCATACAACCTCCTTTACCACACAAACAGAGCACCATGCTCCATACTATAGCAAGGCCTCCAGCAAATGGACTGCTAGACAGGTGCACTTCTCAGACACTGTACATCCATTTGTCTCAACATTTCAAATCAACAAGTTAGCCATCCTCGCTGTGCTTTCGTCTTAACGCCCTGCTTTGCTCAAGCTAGGTCCGTACAGCAATAACCTTGCAATGTTTGTTTGAGCAAATAACTGAAAACTGTAGAGTACAATATGTCACTAAAATAATGTTTTTCGAAATATCAAATTATGTACACAAACCTACAGAATATAATCGCATGCAGTCTATGACAAACCCGCCCTTACTTGTTCAAATATTACACTTGTATCTACTGGTTCTTCTTGGATGTCCTGGTGAAACCCCCCCCACCATAGTCTCAGTTATTGAACACGTTAAACTTTTCCAACCAATCAAATAGGGAGTGTTTTTTGTATGAAGTTACTGAAACCTCCGTAATCCAATGTTATTGGTTATTACACAAATCGGTAGAGACGGGAGTAAAATAAGTCGTATGACAAAAGGGAAGCAGGGGCTGTAGGATACATCACAAATGGGTGGGGGGTATGTTTACCCCATATTACTCATCTCATATGTATATACTGTACTCTATACCACCTACTGCATCTTGCCATCTTTATGTAATACAGTGGGGCAAAAAAGTATTTAGTCAGCCACCAATTGTGCAAGTTCTCCCACTTAAAAAGATGAGAGGCCTGTAATTTTCATCATAGGTACACTTCAACTATGACAAACAAAATTAGAAAAAAATAGAAAATCGTAGGATTTTTAATGAATTTATTTGCAAATTATGGTGGAAAATAAGTATTTGGTCAATAACAAAAGTTTCTCAATACTTTGTTATATAATCTTTGTTGGCAATGACAGGGGTCAAACGTTTTCTGTAATTCTTCACAAGGTTTTCACACACTGTTGCTGGCATTTTGGCCCATTCCTCCATGCAGATCTCCTCTAGAGCAGTGATGTTTTGGGGCTGTTGCTGTGCAACACGGACTTTCAACTCCCTCCAAAGATTTTCTATGGGGTTGAGATCTGGAGACGGGCTAGGCCACTCCAGGACCTTGAAATGCTTCTTACGATGCCACTCCTTTGTTGCCCGGGCGGTGTGTTTGGGATCATTGCCATGCTGAAAGACCCAGCCACGTTTCATCTTCAATGCCCTTGCTGATGGAAGGTTTTCACTCAAAATCTCACGATACATGGCCCCATTCATTCTTTCCTTTACACGGATCAGTCGTCCTGGTCTCTTTGCAGAAAAACAGCCCCAAAGCATGATGTTTCCACCCCCATGCTTCACAGTAGGTATGGTGTTCTTTGGATGCAACTCAGCATTCTTTGTCCTCCAAACACGACGAGTTGAGTTTTTACCAAAAAGTTATATTTTGGTTTCATCTGACCATATGACATTCTCCCAATCTTCTTCTGGATCATCCAAATGCTCTCTAGCAAACTTCAGATAGGCCTGGACATGTACTGGCTTATTCAGGGGGACACGTCTGGCACGGCAGGATTTGAGTCCCTGGCGGCGTAGTGTTACTGATGGTAGGCTTTGTTACTTTAGTCCCAGCTCTCTGCAGGTCATTCACTAGGTCCCCCCGTGTGGTTCTGGGATTTTTGCTCACCGTTCTTGTGATCATTTTGACCCCACGGGGTGAGATCTTGCGTGGAGCCCCAGATCGAGGGAGATTATCAGTGGTCTTGTATGTCTTCCAATTCCTAATAATTGCTCCCATAGGTGATTTCTTCAAACCAAGCTGCTTACCTATTGCAGATTCAGTCTTCCCAGCCTGGTGCAGGTCTATAATTTTGTTTCTGGTGTCCTTTGACAGCTCTTTGGTCTTGGCCATAGTGGAGTTTGGAGTGTGACTGTTTGAGGTTGTGGACAGTTGTCTTTTATACTGATAACAAGTTCAAACAGGTTCCATGAATACAGGTAACGAGTGGAGGACAGAGGAGCCTCTTAAAGAAGAAGTTACAGGTCTGTGAGAGCCAGAAATCTTGCTTGTTTGTAGGTGACCAAATACTTATTTTCCACCATAATTTGCAAATAAATTCATAAAAAAATCCTACAATGTGATTTTCTGGATTTTTTCTCTCATTTTGTCTGTCAAGGTTGAAGTGTACCTATGATGAAAATTACAGGCTCTCTCTCATCTTTTTAAGTGGGAAAACTTTTTTTTTTTTTGGAAAACACAATTGGTGGCTGACTAAATACTTTTTTGCCCCACTGTACATGTATCACTCGCCACTTTAAACTATGCCACTTTTATGTTTATATACCCTACATTACTCATCTCATATGTATATACTGTACTCAATACCATCTACTGCATCTTGCCTATGCCGTTCTGTACCATCACTCATTCATATATCTTTATATAAATATTCTTTATCCCTTCACACTTGTGTGTATAAGATAGTAGTTTTGGAACTGTTAGTTTAGATTACTCGTTAGTTACTACTGCATTGTCGGAACTAAAAGCACAAGCATTTCACTACACTCGCATTAACATCTGCTAACCATGTGTATGTGACAAATAAAATTTTATTTGTTAAATCCACTTCAATCAGTATAGATGAAGGGGAGGAGACAGGTTAATGAAGGCTATTTAAGCCTTCAGACAATTGAAACAAGGATTGTGTATGAGTGCCATTCAAAGGGTGAATGGGCGAGGCATATTTTTGTTGTCCCTTTCAACGGGGTATGGTAGTAGGTGCCAGGCGCATTGGTTTGTGTGAAGAACTGCAACGCTGCTGGGTTTTTGACGTCAAACAGTTTCCCGTGTGTATCCAGAATGGTCCAGCACCCAAAGGGCGTCCAGCCAACTTGACACAGCTGTGGAAAACATTGGAGTCAACATGGGCCATCATCCCTGTGGAACGCTTTCAACACCTTGTTGAGTCCATGCCCAAACGAATTGAGGCTGTTCTGAGGGCAATATCAAGAAGGTGCTCCTATTGATTGGTATACTCAGTGTACATCCCAAGTTCAAAGCTGACGACTTTACATAACACAAAGTTAAGGCACTTCTGCAGAATACAAGTATATTTCCCACTGTCAAACTAAATACAAACATCAACAGATATTACTTTCACTGATGTATATTGATGAGTGCAAGTTGGAAGAATCCAAAGATTCAAATTGCAATTGGTATGAATTCACAACTCTAAAAGAGAGTCATGGGTTTAAGTGATTCTAGTTTGTACTAGGCAGGGCTGTCAAACATAGCATTGGTAGAGCTGACTAGGCAGAGGTATACAGTGTGACGACGTACCAATTCATTACAACCTACTTGTATTGGGAGAAAAGCTCACTCCCTAAGCACTTGTTCTCTCTTGTGCACTTGAACCAATTGAGTTACCCATGCCATTAGCTGTAATCCTGCCTATATTCTCAAAAGATGTACCTAAAATCTCATGCATGCATGTTCGTGCACACTAAAAACACACACAATTGACTGATCTTGAACTAAGCGGATTGAGACCACTAAAAAAGGGAACTCATGTAGAACATGTGTTGTGCTAACCAGAATTACCTAAAGCCTCTTACTCAGTCAGAAACCCCCTTAGGCAAACATTGCCTATAGTACTGGGACCCCTGATTCAGACCACCCAGGGCTGTCCACATACAGTTAGCTATAAGGGAGTTTAATAAAGCTCACTCCCATCATGGAACAAAAGATGGAGACTTTCCTGCTTTTGCAATATCATGCACTTAATCAGTTCATCAAACCGTAGGCACAATTCATTCACTACTAGAGTCCTACTCACACGTATGCACACATACTGTAAGAAGCCAACATACGACAATAATAATTTCCTTGACCACAGCGCCTCTTTCAAAATGTATGTAGCAAGCTAAAGCAAGCATGCACACTAGTCAGAATGTATTACAAACATTGTGGAATACAAAGCAAAAGAGCACAAGATAAATAATTATTCCAAGCAAAATCTAAGCTGTCAACAATAGTTGGATGTACCTAAAAAAAAACAATTCCAGCAAATATTTGGTTCGGACACTGTTTTTAAACTTTTTAAAGCTGAAATCCACAGCGATGAAACTGCCACGTCCGTTTGGGATATTACAACAAAGACGCTACTGTAAACAACGAACACAGTTTTTTCCCTCAGTCATCACTGCACATCACTGCATGCGAAATAGAAGAGTGTTAAAAAATGTTTTACCACGATGCTGGATGCTAATTTCCTCAAAACAAAAACAATAACAAATGGACCTGCGACGGCCAGTGGCACAAGGTCCTTTGCTGTTGTTCTGGGATTGATCTCCACTTTTCGCACCAAAGTACGTTTATCTCTAGGAGACAGAACGCATCTCCTTCCTGAGCGGTATGACAGCTGCGTTGTCCCATGGTGTTTATACTTGCGTACTATTGTTTGTACAGATGAATGTGGTACCTTCAGGCGTTTGGCAATTGCTTCCAAGGATGAACCAGACTTGTGGAAGTCTCCAATTTTTCTCTGAGGGCTTGGCTGATTTCTTTTGATTGTCCCATGATGTCAGCTCGTCAAGCAAAGAGGCACTGAGTTTGAAGGTAGGCCTTGAAAAACATCCACAGGTACACCTCCAATTGACTCAAATGATGTCATTTAACCTATCAGAAGCTTCTAAAGTCATGACATAATTTTCTGGAATTTTCCAAGCTGTTTAAAGGCACAGTCAACTTAGTGTATGTAAACTTCTGACCCACTGGAATTATGATACAGTGAAATAAGTGAAATAATGTGTCTCTAAACAATTGTTGGAAAAATTAAAGTAGATGTCCTAACCGACATGCCAAAAATATAGTTTGTTAACAAGAAATATGTGGAGTGTTGAAAAATGAGTTTTAATGACTCCAACCTAAGTGTATGTAAACTTCCGACTTCAACTGTATGTACAGAAAATATAGAAAATAGATAGGTCATGCTCTCTCTGAGGCTTGGAAGATGTAGTTCCAATATGGAAGTACTGATATTGAAGCTAACTTCTCTGTCTTCCAGTCCCTGATTATTGGCTCCCGGATTTGGTGAGTGTCTGGGCTCAGAGAAATGGTTCTAAGTAAAACAAAATGTAGCCAGATTTTATATGGACAGGACTTCTGATGAACTGTGAGAACTTCCACCAATGCATTAAGATATAGCACCAGTGAGGATAAAGCTAACCGTGTGCATCCCAGTCTAAACAGTTTGGACACATATTATGACAGCGTTTTGGTGTTTGGTAGGCTTTTTGGGGGCTGTTTGAGCACACCCTATTTTTTCTTGAGACATGCCGAAGTTTGGTAGCTGAAGTCTACGCCCATTCATCGTGATTGGTCAACAGTAGACAATCTTCAATTAAGTGTTTGTTGTCATTCAACGAGAGACGATAAGTTTTGAGGACTACGGTTCCGGTCCAGGAAAAAAAGATGGCAGAATTGGATGCTGAGTTTGAATCAAGCAGCGGGTCAAGCAAAGTTGGTGAAGACAAATGTTCTCAATGGACAACAGTGGTTGCAAAAACTGGAACAAAAAGGAAATTGTTACACATATCCTCTACTCTAAAATTGGAGTGGAGGATATGTGTATGATTCATAATGAATCGCTTCTTGTTGGGATGTGTTTGTCGAGTAAAGATGGATATGTGGGAAACCCATTTCAGGTGTCAAATGCTGATGTATGCGCTGGGAAAAGTGGAGTCTCTCAGAGTGACCAGTCTTATTTTGATGAAGAAAACTTCCTGGTGTGGTTGGTGCCCGGCATCTGACCCGCTGGGTGAATGGAGAAAAACAATCAAGTCTGTCAGTCCTGTTGTTTTTTGATAAATAGCAAATACCTACGCATGTGAAGCATGGTTTTGTGTCCCCAAACCATTGTAGTGTAAGAATTGTGAAAGATTTGGCCATGTTTCAAGTGTGTGCTAGCAGACAGAGTATATTGAAGAACGGTGTGTAAAAGCAATTGTGGTGGGGATCATGATTCCAAGTTCCTGGACTGCCCTGTTAGGATGAAGGAGATTGAGGTGGAACAGGTTAGAGAGGTCAATTGAATCTCCTTTTCAATTGAACCTTTATTTAACTAGGCAAGTAAGTTAAGAACAAATTCTTATTTTACAGTGACGGCCTACACCTCCCGATCACGGCCGGTTGTGATACAGCCCGGGATCGAACCAGGGTCTGTAGTAACGCCTCTAGCACTACTATGTGGAGGCGATTAAAATAATTGAGAAAACAAGTGATGCTAGTGAAGATATGGTAATAGACGCATCATAGCCTGTATTAAATGTTTGCTGCCAGTCAAAAGATACCCGGTGTGATAAAAAGGTGGATTTTGTGGCATTCATTGCCACAGTTATAAACTGTACGGCACAAGTCTCAAAGAGGTCTAAGAAACTGGACATTATTGTGGCAGAAAAGTTGTTGGGACTTAAGGATTTCACATCTGAAGACTTGTAAGGGGTACTGTCGCCGGAAGACCCGCCCTCTCAGGTTCCCCTTGAACCTGTGTCAGATCTGTCAGATCTGGTTTATTTTTTAACAGAAACGTTGTTTGATTTAGTTTATTTATTTATTTTTTGGTAGTTTGGAAGTTTTCGGGGGGATTTTTGTTACATTTTTGGGAATCCGGTTTCCATCCCTGCACAGTATGTAGAAGATATATACCATAGAGGAAGAGTTTTCATGCAATTTGTTTCACTTGAGAAGTACTGCACCAAACATCTTAGTTAGATGTTAAACTGTGCAACTAACTTCAACATTAATTACAGATTTCTGGATTTTTTTTTTTAGAAGAGTTCAGGCTATTTTGAGGAACTGTTATGGCTATGTTGTTGTACGGCGTCTCATGAGGGACAAACAGCAATTTGTATTTTTAAGGGAGTATGCAAGGCATAGACGTTCGCTTCGCCTAGCCGAGTTCTGCTAGAAGCAAACCGAACCTAGTATGCAGACTAGAGGTCGACCGATTACAGACATGGCCGATTAATTAGGGCCGATTTCAAGTTTTCATAACAATCGGTAATCGGCTTTTTTGGACACCAAATATGGCCGATTACATTGCAATCCATGAGGAAACTGCGTGGCAGGCTGACCACCTGTTACGCGAGTGCACCGTCAAAAGGACCTTGTGGCTGCAATGAGCCAAGGTAAGTTGCTGGCTGCATTAAACTTATCTTGTAAAAAAAACATCAATCTTCACATAATCACTAGTTAACTACACATGGTTGATGATATTACTAGGTTAACTAGCTTGTCCTGCGTTGCATATAATCAATGCAGTGCCTGTTAATTTATCATCGAATCACAGCCTAATTCAACTTCGCCAAACGGTTGATCATTTAACAAAAGCGCATTCGCTGCACAAATGTACCTAACCATAAACAGCAATGCCTTTCTAAAATCAATACACAGAAGTATATTTTTTAAACCTGCGTATTTAGTTCAAATAAATGCATGTTAGCAGGCAATATTAACTAGGGAAATTGTGTCACTTCTCTTGCATTCAGTGCAAGCAGAGTCAGGGTATTTGCAACAGTTTGGGACGTCTGGCTCATTGCGAACTGTGTTTCTTCCTAACAAAGACCGTAATTAGTTTGCCAGAATTTTACATAATTATGACATAACATTCAAGGTTGCGCAATGTAACAGCAATATTTACACTTAGGGTTGCCACCCATATTTCCCTGAAAGAATAAACGTCTTGTTTTCTAAATGATAGTTTCCGGATCTGACCATATTAATGACCAAAGGCTCGTATTTCTGTGTGTTTTTTTATAATTAAGTCTATGATTTGATATTTGATAGAGCAGTCTGACTGAGCGATGGTAGGCAGCAGCAGGCTCGTAAGCATTCATTCAAACAGCACTTTACTGCGTTTGCGAGCAGCTCTTAGCAATGCTTGAGGCACAGCGCTGTTTATGACTTGAAGCCTATCAACGCCCGAGATTAGGCTGGCAATACTAAAGTGCCTATAAGAACATCCAATAGTCAAAGGTATATGAAATACAAATGCTATAGAGAGAAATTGTCAAAGCTTCACAATTCCTATAATAACTACAACCTAAAACTTCTTAACTGGGATTTTTGAAGAACCGGGAATATTGAACCACCATCTTTCATATGTTCTCATGTTCTGAGCGAGAAACTTAAACGTTAGCTTTTTACATGGCACATATTGCACTTTTACTTTCTTCTCCAACACTGTGTTTTTTCATTATTTAAACCAAATTGAACATGTTTCATTATTTATTTGAGACTAATTAGATTTTATGTATGTATTATATTAAGGTAAAATAAAAAGGTTCATTCAGTACTTTACCTTTATTTAACTAGGTAAGTCAGTTAAGAACAAGTTCTTATTTTCAATGACGGCCTTGTTCAGGGGCAGAACACAGATTTGTACCTTGTCAGCTCGGGGATTTGATCTTGCAACCTTTTGGTTACTAGTCCAATGCTCTAACCACTAGGCTATGCTGCCTGTACTTGTCATTATTACAAATATATGTAAAAATCGGCCGAATAATCAGTATCGGCTATTTTTGGTATCGGCATTGAAAAATCATAATCGGTTGACCTCTAATGCAGACGCCTTAAGGCTTACATCACTTGTCTATGTTAAAAAATAGCCTCTTGTCACTTGGGGCTAATCAAATCTTTAGTTCTTACTGAGGTGTCACTTCAAACCACATCCAACTGCACAATTAGATTATCAAACAGTTTGGAGCTAAAAAATACAGGTATGACAACAAGGCATGCAGACTTGAAAATAAAAGAGAGCCGCACACTCTAGGAATGTGCGGCTCTCTTTTATTTTCAAGTTTTCTACTCCGCTAGCCAGCACCTCGTCTTAATAGGTGTGCGTTTCTTTTTCTTCTAGAACAAGGCATGCAGAAACATAATATCGAGCACAAAATTGTATCTACCTACCAGCTCAAGAAAAGTATTCTCCAATGACCTGTACTCAGGAGAGCTCTTGTTGGACAGGTCCTCGGAAAACATCATGTTAGTGACTCGCAAACTAAAGAAAACTACCATCTCTTTGTCCTTTTCAGTAGTGGCCATTAAAGGGGTGCTCATGTGTCTGAGTCCGGGGGCTGCAGTGGACTCAAATGGACCTTCCAATCCGCCAAACTCATCCAGCGTATCGGCTGCTTCTGTACCGTCCGTTTCTACCTTTTCTATGTCTTCCTGCATGTCAGAGTCATCAGTAGACATATCCACGGCCGTCTCAGGTGGTTCCTGTTCTCGGGTGGTGTCCCCTCCTTCTGAAGGTCCATTGGCTATTGGGGGAAAAGATGCTGAGGGGATTTCCTCAGGCTCTGCTTGGATGATGTCATCCTCCGATGAAGGCATGGTTTGTGATTTTGTAGCGGTGGTGAATGTTCCGATGGATGCAGGTTCTACGTCTAGAGATGCTGTAGTGGTGATAATTTGATTTTCTCTGTCCAGTTGCTCCTCTAAAGCCGCCTCAGTAGTTGTGGGTCCTTTTAAAGAAAATCAAAAATATCAGAAAATGACATTCAAATCCATTTCAATCAAAAAGATTGAAATTAAAATCAAAAAATGCTCCCATAAATGTTGTCACTCGCGTTATAAGAGGAATGTTACCTTCATCTTCCTCAGGTTCAACAGTTGGGATGGTTTCCTCATCTACAACATCTTTCTCAGGAGGAAAGGGAGTAATCGATTTTGTGGTAGGCTGTTTCATAACAGACGTTCTTGTAACTGGTGGCCAAACCCAAATGTAGACTTCTGTCGCAGCCACAGTTTCCTCGACATCAAGTGTCTCCTCTGTGGTATCCTCTGCAGGCTTCATGTTAATTGTATCCTCAGTGGCATCTACAGTTTCCTCTACCTCAATCATCTCCCCTGTAACATCCACTGGAGGCTCCTCTATGCCAAGTGTCTCATCTGTAGCCTCTTCATCAACTGTCTCATCTCTAGCATCCACTACAGTCTCCTCTACTGCTTCTACTGAGGGACGACCTTCACTAATATCCATGGGGGGTGTATCTGGGGCTGAGGCAGTGGTAGCCTCAGCAGGAAGAACAATAACTGAGTCACTGAAAGGGACAATGATGTATTCCTCGGGCATGTCTGTAAAAGCCTCAAGATAGTCCTCTCCGACAGCAACAGTTGGGAAAAAAACTTCAGTGTGCCCGACACCCTCCTCTGGCAAGGTTACCAAGGTTGTCGCTTCCAACTCCTCTCTTAGAGAAACAGTGGGATCTGAAGGGGGAAAATTAAAAGTTAGCATTCTCCTCAATGATTATATCCCAATTGACCTGAGCTTTAAATTAAGCTTACCAGGTTCAAAACTGAGTGTATGTATTTCCACAGGCAGTGACGTCTCCACGCTTAAGGCCTTGGAAACCATATCTTTCAGTTTGTGTCCATTTGTGTAAACAACTGTCCTTGTTCTTGTGCCTGGTTCTATAGTGGAAACAGATTCTTCTTCACGGTCTTCTCCATTAGTCTCAAACACCACAGCATAGCGGACTGACACATCATCAGATCTGTCAACAAAGCAGAGCTTATATTGGAGAAATAGTATGCCTTTTTCACAGTATTTCCTATCTTAGTATTTTAGCAAATATAGCAAAGACCAAAGTTTGAAATACCTCTGGCTAATATATCACTGCTTTGTTTTTCCTTTGCTAATGACATATACAGTACACTCTCTGAGCAGTGATGCTATGACTAATGGAGCCTGTTCAATTAAATGAAAGATTTGGCTCACTTCCTAGTACTTTCACATTTCCTTGAACAACCTACCGAAATTCAACCAACCGAAATCCCAAAACACGAAGATTTTTGAAACCAGGAAGTTTGTCAAAAACGTGAACCATCTGTGGAAAAGAGAGACATCTGATGGTTATGTTTAGCATTCTCTCTGGGGCAGTAATCACTCTAAACAAAATAACATCACGCAATTGGAAACGATGTAGTCAACACAGAGAAAAAGCAAACACAAATAAGTGGCCTGCAGTATAATGTACACTGAGTGTACAAAACATTAAGAACACCTTCCTATTATTGAGTTGCACCCCTCCCCCCTTTTGCTCTCAGAACAGCCTCAATTCGTAGGGGCATGGTCGACAAGGTGTCAAAAGCGTTCCACGGGGATGCTGGCCCATGTTGACTCCAATGCTTCCCACAGTTGTGTCAAGTTGGCTGGATGTCCTTTGGGTGGTGGACCATTCTTCACACACACAGGAAATTGTTGAGTGTGAAAAACTCAGCAGCATTGCAGTTCTGTGCCTGGCACCTACTAACATACCCCGTACAAATGCAATTAAATATTTTCACTTGCCCATTCATTCTCTGAATGGCACACATACACAATCCTTGTCTCAATTATCTCAAGGTTTAAAAATCATTTTTTTAACCTGTCTCCTCCCCTTCATCTACACTGATTGAAGTTGATTTAACAAGTGACATCAATAAGGGATCATAGCTTTAACCTGGATTCACCTGGTCAGTCTATGTCATGGAAAGAGCAGGTGTTCCTAATGTTTTGTAGACTCAGTATAGATTTGTCACTGTAGAATCCTCTATGCGCTGTCAGGCTTTTGTGAATTTCTTCTTTATCCGGAAGGGGTGCATTTTCTCTAGGAATCATTCATGAGGTTTACACACTTTATCTTTCTGGGGTTACAAATCTAATGCAGTCCTTTGATGTTGCCCAATACATTGCTGGCTTTACCCTTTGTCTACCTTTTATCATAAGCTCCTTTAAAGCACAAGCTCATTTGGGATGTTACTGCACATTTCCACTGAGAATTTACCTCAGTGTTTTACCCTAAAGGCTCAGACTTTTCTATTTCCATCAAACCCGGCCTGGACCCGTGTCTCACTGGGCCATGGCTCCGACGGATCTGCTCTGACTTGGAGCCAAACACTGGCAAGTCTAGATGGAAAATCCCCTTTAGTATTGCTAGACTATCAAAAGGCAGTCATTCAACCTGGACTCAAGGGTAGACGTAACATAGTAAACAGAAATCCATGACACTCCAATTAGTATAGGTTATGTTTCGTTTGGCATGTATTCATTTGTGGATATCCATTATCCATTTTGTGAGACATGTTAGCTAGGTAGCTAATTCTAACGTTAGCTAGGTGGTTAACGTTGGTTAAATGCTAAAGTTGTCCATAATGAGATTTAAACACGCAACCTTTGGGTTGCTAGACGTTCGCAGTTACAGTTGAAGTCGGAAGTTTACATACACTTAGGATGTAGTCATTAAAACTCGTTTTTCAACCACTCCACAAATTTCTTGTTAACAAGCTATAGTTTTGGAAAGTCAGTTAGGACATCTACTTTGTGCATGACACAAGTAATTTTTCCAACAATTGTTTACAGACAGATTATTTCACTTATAACTCACTGTATCACAATTCCAGTGGGTCAGAAGTTTACATACACTAAGTTGACTATGCCTTTAAACAGCTTGGAAAATTCCAGAAAATTATGTCATGGCTTTAGAAGCTTCTGATAGGCTAATTGACATCATTTGAGTCAATTGGAGGTGTACCTGTGTACCTGGAGGAAATTATATCTATATCCACTGGAAAACAAGTCCTATATCAACATAACCTGAAAGGCCGCTCAGCAAGGAAGAAGCCACTGCTCCAAAACCGCCAGAAAGAAAACAGACTATGGTTTGGAACTGCACATGAGGATAAAGATCGTACCTTTTGGAGAAATGTCCTCTGGTCTGATGAAACAAAATAGTACTGTTTGGCCATAATGACCATCGTTATGTTTGGAGGAAAAAGGGGGAGGCTTGCAAGCCGAAGAACACCATCCCAAACGTGAAGCACGGGGGTGTCAGCATCATGTTGTGGGGGTGCTTTGCTGCAGGAGGGACTGGTGCACTTCACAAAATAGATGGCATCATGAAGTAGGGAAAATTATGTGGATATATTGAAGCAACATCTCACGACATCAGTCAGGATGTTAAAGCTTGGTCGCAAACGGGTCTTCCAATTGGACAAAGACCCCAAGCATACTTCCAAAGTTGTGGCAAAAATGGCTTAAGGACAACAAAGTCAAGGTATTGGAGTGGCCATCACAAAGCCCTGACCTCAATCCTATAGAAAATTTGTGGGCAGAACTGAAAAAGCGTGTGCGAGCAAGGAGGCCTTCAAACCTGACTCAGTTACACCAGCTCTGTCTGGAGGAATGGGCCAAAATTCACCCAATTTATTGTGGGAAGCTTGCGGAAGGCTACCTGAAATGTTTGACCGAAGTTAAACAATTTAAAGGCGATGCTGCCAAATACTAACTGAGTGTATGTAAACCTCTGACCCACTGGCAATGTGATGAAATAGATAAAAGCTGAAATAAATCATTCTCTCTACAGTTATTCTGACATTTCACATTCTTAAATAAAGTGGTGATCCTGACTGAGCTAAGAAAGGGACTTTTTACTAGCTTAAATGTCAGGAATTGTGAAAAACTGAGTTTAAATGTAATTGGCTACGGTGTATGTAGACTTCTGACTTCAATTGTATATATTTTGTTGTATTTATTTAACTAGGCAAGTCAGTTAAAAACTTCTTAGGGGGCAGTATTTTGACGTCCAGATGAAAAGCATGCCCAAAGTAAACTGCCTATTACTCAGGCCCAGAAGCTGGGATGTGCATATAACTGGTAGACTTCGATAGAAAACACTCTAAAGTTTCTAAAACTGTTAAAATAATGTCTGTGATTATAGCAGAACTGATTTGGCAGGTGAGTCCCGAGGACAATCTATCAAGGGGGGAAAAAATTGAGGTCATTGGATTTTCCAATGCATTTCTATGGGAAACCCGATTTATTAGGACCCATATTGCAGTTCCTATGGCTTCCACTAGATGTCAACAGTCTTTAGAAATTGTTCGATGTTTTTCTTTTGAGAAATGAAGAAGTAGTCCTATTCATTCCATGTGTCACTCGGAAGGACTCTAGTCTTTTGGTGCGAGTGAACATGAGCGCCCTCCGTGTTGTTTTTCTCCGGTATTGGAAACAGATGAATCTGTCTTAAATTTGATCGATTATTTACATTTTTGGGTACCTGAGGTTGGATTAGAAACGTTGTTTGAAATGTTTGGACCAGGTTTACAGGTAACTTATTAGATACTTTTTAGTAATATTGGGTGTTGGAACACGTGTATTTCTGAATCAAATGCTCCAAATAAATTGACATTTTTGGGACATAAAGAAGGACTTTATCGAACGAAACGACCATTCATTGTGTAACTGAGACATTTGGGATTGCAAAAAGATGAAGATCTTCAAAGGTAAGCGATTTATTTTATTGCTATTTCTGACTTTCGTTATGCATCTGTTTGGTTGGCAAATGTTTTTCATGGTTTTGCATGCGGGGCGCTGTCCTCAGATAATCGTATGGTATGCTTTCGCCATAAAACCTTTTTTAAATCTGACAAAGCGGCTAGATTAACAAGAAGTTTATCTTTTAAATGGTGTAAGACACTTGTATCATCATGAATGTTTAATATTACTTAGTTAGTATTTTTGAATTTCGAGCTTTGCAATTTATCGTATGTTGTCAGATCTATTCCGTTAACGGGATTCGAGCGGTCCCTAAGAGGTTTTAAGATCAAATTCTTATTTTACAATGACAGCCAGCCCGGCCAAACCCTCCCCGGACGACGCTGGGCCAAATGTTCGCAGCCCTATGGGACCAATCACGGCCAGTTGTGATACAGTGCCTTAGACTGCTGCGCCACTCGGGAGCATACAGTGAGGGATTGTAAGGATTGTCCCACACAAGGCCTAACTAATTTCCGGCCAACAGTTCTTTCAATTAAAGTATTACACTTAAGAGTGTGATGTAAAAGACCATAATTTGCAAATCAATTCATAAAAAAATCCTACAATGTGATTTTCTGGATTTCTTTTCTCATTTTGTCTGTCATAGTTGAAGTGTACCTATGATGAAAATTACAGGCCTCTCGCATCTTTTTAAGTGGGAGAACTTGCACAATTGGTGGCTGACTGAATACTTTTTTGCCCCACTGTAGCTAGGACAGCTTGGGAATGGTCTTAAAACTGAAAACGGGCTGAAAACGGGCTGTTATAGGTAGATAGGTTTGGAACGGTTTCTTATTGGTCTAAATACTAATTTACCACCTGGTGATTTCACCAGGCAGGCCTAAACTCCATCCCACCAAAAACAGGCAGAAATTTCATGCTGTCTTTTCAAACAGCTCTTACACTGTCCCATTTACACCCGCTCCCCCTCTCCGGCACTCGACATTGCCAATTTTTTAATCATTACGTACACCTGCCACCATCGTTATGTGCACCTGTGCCTCATGACACTCACCTGGACTCCTTCACCTTCCTGATTACCTTCCCTATATATGTCACTCCCCTTGGTTCTTTAAGGTGTTATTGATTATGTTTCTGTTTCATGTCTGTACACTTTTTGTGTTTCTTGTTTTGTACTATGTTCTATTTATTATTACATTTGCACTCCCTGTACTTGCTTCCCGACTCCCAGTGTTCACGTTATATACACTGAAACTACATACACTGAAGCATTACCATAATTTTCACAATTTCACAGTATTTATCCAACCTTGTTGTATGGAAATATGTATAAAACACTTGAAAATCAAGTTTTTGACTGCACTGGGCCTTTAAGACATTTCCTCTCTGTTCTCCTCACCGTATCATGGAGATCTTGTGTGATGTCATGGTACTGGGGAGCTGCAGGGCCACTCAGAACAAGTTCACTGTAGCCAGAGTCTGCTATGGTGACACTGAACTCCACTATCTGCTCCTCAATAATCGCCTCCTCTGGTACAATGTTAGGAATGTCTGTTATCTGTGGAAAGCAAAAGCAGCAGTGTCATTTTCAATGGCCATCAATGTCAACGTTCAGTCAAGATTATAAAGCCAAGGCAAGGTAGACCTCAGAAAATATGATTAAACTTACCTCCTTTGCTTCAGTCGGAATGATAAACTGTTCTGATGGAGTTTTCGAGCCTACAAAGTGAGCATTGTGCATTCATTCAGGAATTTTGTATTATTACTTTGAGTATACTGCCTTGATGGATGTGGAGTACTTACATTTCTCAATCTCAGTTCTTCCAGCTGTTGATACCTCAACCCTGGAAATCAAAAATACATGTTTTGCAACCATTCAAATGTCAAGTTTTAAAGTCTCATACACACGTTCAGTGAAATGCCTTTCTTGCAAGCTCTAAACCCAACAATGCAGAAATCAATAACAGTGTAATACAAAAAATAACATAAAGGTAGAACAAAAACATATGAGTAACGCTTAAATAAGAAATAAGAAGAACACAAGAAAGTAAGTACAGGGTCAGTCAGTTCCAGTACCATATTTACAATGTGCAGGGATACTGGAGTGATAGAGGTAGGTAGATGAGGTGCCTTCAGAAAGTATTTATACCCCATTACTTGTTCCAAATTTTGTTGTATTACAGACTGAATTTAAAATGGATTAAACAATACCCCATAAGGACAAAGTGAAAACACTTTTTATGCTTGCCATAACAAAAGGGTTGAGTACTTTTTGACTCAAGACATTTCAGATTTAAATAAATTTGTTTTAAGATTTTGAAAAACAATTCCACTTTGACATTTTGGGGTATTGTGTGTAGGCCTATGACGAAATGTAATACATTTTAAATTCAGGCTGCAACACAACAAAATGTGGAAAAAGTCAAGGGGTGTTTATACTTTCTGAATGCACTGTATGGAAATAGTTATTTGTTACAAAACACCAAAAAGTGTAATGACATTCAGCGATTGTCATTAGGTCAATGCGTATCGCTGATAAAATTTATTTTTATGTAGAAAAAAAAAGAAGTTGAGAGAAGGGGCTGAAATACGGGATTGTACAGGGATGACAAGCACAGTCACATTATTATATATATTTTTAAACCATGACACAGAAGTGAGGGTGTTCGTTTAATTTAGAATAAGCTTTTATTTTCATATTTACCACTGTAGCAGTACAAATTGCACTCTAAACAAATAGGAGTGGTTAAATTAGCATTATTTAGAGAGCACTCCCTCACCCCCCCTCCTTCCAATATGGTTATATGTTAAATCAGGCCAGCAGATGTACAGACTCCATCAGTTTAGGGAGATGAAGAGGGTCGTTTGAGTTTCTGTTCTTGCCCTCTACCAATTGTGCTTGCTGAAACAGCAAGTGAGAGTGTTGTTGGTCTTGATGACATTTTACCATTAGAATTTAAACCTTTATGAACAGCTCTTTGGAAAGGCTTGTCTAGTCTCTGGAGTTGTAGATGGTCGCCAGCCATTTTAGAATTTTGTAGTCAAATCAAAAATATCTGTGGGGTATGAAACAGTCAGTAGAATTTTTTTTGTACCATCTATTTTGTTTTCAAACACCATATTAAATTATAATTAAAGTGATAGAAAGAGGTCGTTGGTTGAACATTTATGAGGGAAGGGGGTTGAACACCCGTTTCAATGAAACGTTGCAGGCCTACTTCTTGTAATCTCTATAAACAATATTTAACATTTCTCCAACCTTTTATCCACCTACCTTTGTTGCTGGATCTTCTCCTGTTCAGCAACTCTCTGGAAACCAAACAAACATACAAATTCAAAAAAATATCATAAAATGTTAAGACATCTTTATGACTTATCACAGCCAATCTTTGTGCTATTACCCCTCAATGTTGCCCTTATTACTATGGTGCATGCAGGTTTTAATACTCACTGTGGCCACCATGTCAATGTGTTCCTGAGTACTGCTGAAGTTTCTTGCCACCTCATCCAGACAGAGAGAGTCATGCTGGCAGGCATAAGTCCAATGCTTGTACTCATCTGAGTTAGGAACCCTATCCAGGAAGATGCGGAAGGCTTCCCATATCGCCTCCTGGCAAACTAAATAAATATTAAAACATGTCAGAATTGATGAATAAAGATGTGTGTGTCTGTGTGGGAACAACTCTAAGCTTTTAGAGTAAATGGCAATTCAATGTAATGCATTCACAATCTTGTTACTTTATGCATGTAAGACAATACACAGAAATTGATTCATTATGGTCGAGGTTTGAACAAACATTTGTTTTCAAATCAAATCAAATTGTATTTGTCACATGCGCCGATAACAACGGGTGTAGTAGACCTTACAGTGAAATGCTTACTTACAAGCCCTTAACCAACCAATGCATTTTAAGAAAATACCTTAAAAAAGTTATATGTACATGTTGTTGGAGGGGGGGGGCAATGCAAATAGTCTGGGTAGCCATTTGATTAGATGTTCAGGAGTCTTATGGCTTGGGGGTAGAAGCTGTTTAGAAGCATCTTGGACCCAGACTTGGTGCTCCGGTCCCGCTTGCCATGCGGTAGCAGAGAGAACAGTCTATGACTAGGGTGGCTGGAGTTTTTGACTATTTTTGGGCCTTCCTCTGACACCACCTGGTGTAGAAGTCCTGGATGGCAGGAAGCTTGGCCCCAGTGATGTACTGGGATGTGCGCACTACCCTCTGTAGTACCTTGCAGTCGGAGGCCGAGCAGTTGCCATACCAGGCAGTGATGCAACCCGTCAGGATGCTCTCGATGGTGCAGCTGTAGAACCTTTTGAGGATCTGAGGACCCATGCCAAATCTTTTCAGTCTCCTGAGGGGGAATAGGTTTTGTTGAGCCCTCTTCACGACTGTCTTGGTGTGCTTGGACCGTTTGTTGGTGATGTGGATGTACAGCCACGTCGATGAGAATGGGGTGTGCTCGGTCCCCCTTTTCCTGGAGTCCACAATCATCTCCTTTGTCTTGATCACGTTGAGGGAGAGGTTGTTGTCCTTGCACCACACGGTCAGGTCTCACACCTCCTCCCTATAGGCTGTCTCGTTGTTGCCTACCACTGTTGTGTCATCGGCAAACTTAATGGTGGTGTTGGAGTCGTGCCTAGCCATGCAGTCATGAGTGAACAGGGAGTACAGGAGGGGACTGAGCACGCACCACTGAGGGGCCCCCGTGTTGAGGATCAGCGTGGCGGCTGTGTTGTTACCTGCCCTTACCACCTGGGGGCGGCTCGTCAGGAAGTCCAGGATCTATTTGCAGAGGGACGTGTTTAGTCCCAGGGTTCTTAGCATAAATCAAATCAAATTTTATTTGTCACATACACATGGTTAGCAGATGTTAATGCGAGTGTAGCGAAATGCTTGTGCTTCTAGTTCCGACAATGCAGTAATAACCAACAAGTAAACTAACTAACAATTCCAAAACTACTGCCTTGTACACAGTGTGAGGGGATAAAGAATATGTACATAAGGATATATGAATGAGTGATGGTACAGAGCAGCATAGGCAAGATACAGTAGATTGTATCGAGTACAGTATATACATATGAGATGAGTATGTAAACAAAGTGGCATAGTTAAAGTGGCTAGTGATACATGTATTACACAAGGATACAGTCGATGATATAGAGTACAGTATATACGTATGCATATGAGATTAATAATGTAGGTTAAGTAACATTATATAAGGTAGCATTGTTTAAAGTGGCTAGTGATATATTTACATCATTTCCCATAAATTCCCATTATTAAAGTGGCTGGAGTTGAGTCAGTGTCAGTGTGTTGGCAGCAGCCACTCAATGTTAGTGGTGGCTGTTTAACAGTCTGATGGCCTTGAGATAGAAGCTGTTTTTCAGTCTCTCGGTCCCAGCTTTGATGCACCTGTACTGACCTCGCCTTCTGGATGATAGCGGGGTGAACAGGCAGTGGCTCGGGTGGTTGATGTCCTTGATGATCTTTATGGCCTTCCTGTGACATCGGGTGGTGTAGGTGTCCTGGAGGGCAGGTAGTTTGCCCCCGGTGATGCGTTGTGCAGACCTCACTACCCTCTGGAGAGCCTTACGATTGAGGGCGGAGCAGTTGCCGTACCAGGCGGTGATACAGCCCGCCAGGATGCTCTCGATTGTGCATCTGTAGAAGTTTGTGAGTGCTTTTGGTGACAAGCCGAATTTCTTCAGCCTCCTGAGGTTGAAGAGGCGCTGCTGCGCCTTCTTCACAATGCTGTCTGTGTGAGTGGACCAGTGATGAGCTTTGAGGGCACTATGGGGTTGAATGCTGAGCTGTAGTCAATGAATAGCATTCTCACATAGGTGTTCCTTTTGTCCAGGTGGGAAAGGGCAGTGTGGAGTGCAATAGAGATTGCATCATCTGTGGATCTGTTGGGCTGTATGCAAATTGGAGAGGTTCTGGTGTTTTGGGGGTAATAGTGTTGATGTGAGCCATGACCAGCCTTTCAAAGCACTTCATGGCTACAGATGTGAGTGCTACAGGTAGGTAGTCATTTAGGCAGGTTACCTTAGTGTTCTTGGGCACAGGGACTACAATGGTCTGCTTGAAACATGTTGGTATTACAGACTCAGACAGGGAGATGTTGTCAATGAAAAATGTCAATGAAAACACTTGCCAGTTGGTCAGCACATGCTCGGAGTACACGTCCTGGTAATCCGTCTGGCACTGCGGCCTTGTGAATTTTGACCTGTTTAAAGGTCTTACTCACATAGGTTGTGGAGAGCTTGATCACACAGTCATCCGGAACAGCTCTCATGCATGTTTCATTATGGCTTGCCTCGAAGCGAGCATAGATGTTATTTAGCTCGCCTGGTAGGCTTGTGTCACTGGGCAGCTCTCGGCTGTGCTTCCCTTTGTAGTCTGTAATAGTTTGCAAGCCCTGCCACATCCGACGAGCGTTGGATCCAGTGTGGTATGATTCGATCTTAGTCCTACATTTACGCTTTGCCTGTTTGAGGCCCTCTCCTTGAAAGCGGCAGCTCTACCCTTTAGCTCAGTGCGGATGTTGCCTTTAATCCATAGCTTCTGGTTGGGGTATGTACGTATAGTCACTGTGGGGACATCGTCATCGATGCACTTATTGATGAAGACAGTGACTGTCGTGGTGTACTCCTCAATGCCATCGGAAGAATCCCGGAACATATTCCATTCTGTGCTAGTCACTTTAGATATTGAAACCCAATGCTGGTATGTAATGTACTCGTCCCTGATATGTGGGAATGTTAGAAACATTAATAAAAAAGCCCTAACACTTTTAATGATTTATTTACCTCTGTTATGAGCAGCACTGTTGAATTATCTAATATGTTTACGCCTGGGGAAGTTCTCTTACATTTTCATTTCATAGAGTGAAGTTATTATTTCCACGGCATATTCACTGTTTGAATACCGTCCACCTTAATGTAACTCGGTCCCTGAATATAAGTGAACACCTAGAGTATTTTATGCTTTTCAAGTTGAACTTCTCTCAACCATGACAACTTCCAAGCCAGCAATTATTTATTAAATTGTGACAAAAAAATTCTGTTTGATTAACTGCTTTCTCTCTCTCCTGAAGGAAACAGTTCAAAGCCACTGTTTTTGGAATAGCTTAATCACCCCACTGTCTAAAGGTGTCCCATGACTATGAATACTGTAAGGATTTACGAGCTCACAGAAAAGTGTGGCACAATAGGGTGTGTTTATATCATAGAATTGGGAATTAGAATACTAAAATGGACATGAACCTTCTTCTGACGGTATTAAGGTCAGCCATTGTGTTATTAAGGGAGTTGGTGCTCAGCCAGTGCTGTGTTTTAACCAACCAGTAGAGGCATATGTGATGCATTTCCTGCTTTTACTTATGCAGGGAAATAAAAGTAAGGCATGTGATATATCAGAAATTGTGTAATGGAATTATTGCCAACCTTAAATATTGTCATATATTTATAAATATAGTTTACACCGGTTTTATACCAATTGTTTGTATAAATAGCCTCTAAAATACTGTATATGTAAACAGACCATACATGTCAAAAATGTTTGTTTTCTTGGAAAGCTGTGTGTTATTACTTGATAGAATATCAGTACTTGTTGCCTATCATCAACTGACTGCATTATTTGTATGGAATGTTGGGATATTGACTGTTAATAATAATAAAACAATTAACATGCCCTGCAGATCATCTTCAAATTCCTTGTTTTACACTATCTTAAGGGCTTGTAAGTAAGCTTTTCACTGTAAGGTCTGCACCTGTTGTATTCGGTGAGTGTGACAAATACAATTTGATTTGATTTGATATGCCTCTGCCTCTGGAGGGTTTATAACATCGCCCCTCTAGTCATTTAATTGGATCTCTAAGGTTTACATGTTCCTGTTCCCAGTCGATCTTCACCCTCAATATATGCCATTTAGCAGACACTTTAACCCAAGCAACTTATGAATGTGTGAATACATGAGAGAATACATTTTTAGTGTGTGACTCCAGTGGGAATTGAAGTATTGACGTTGGCATTGCTAGGACCATGTCCTTACCTCTGAGTTTGTAGTAGGCCCGATGGCTGGAGATGACCGCCTTTACGTTCTCTTGAGGACATACTTTCACCCCACTGGTGAAGAACGTAGACCTCTTTGTCAGGTGTCTGTCCTGGTCCTGTCTCGTTTTAACATGGGCGGTGTGTTTGATTGGTCTTACACTATCCAGGAAATGTCTGTGTTTGACATCTCGGATTCCAGACAAATCTTGCACCTGTAGGTCTGCAACAAAAAAGACAGATATAAGAAATGGTTATCTTACCATATCTTTTTGTCCAAATATACCTAAAAATAGTATTACATTATTGGTCATTTTATAATATAAATGTAGAAGATGTATACTGCTTACTTTCCCAAATCGTATGTAAGGTCTAACCATAGAGAATGATAGAGATATCATCTTTATATACGTTGCCTTCACAAAGTATTCATACTCCTTGACTCATTTTGTTGTGTTTCAACCTGAATTCAAAATGTGTTAAAATGTTTGTTTTTTTCAAACCCATATTCTCACAATACCCCAGAATGACAAAGTGAAAACGAAATACAGAAATATCAAATTTACATAAGTATTCACATGCCTGGGTCAGTACATGTTTACAATCACCTTTGGCAGTGATTACAGCTGTGATTACAGTACGTGTGTTATGGTGACTGTATTACCACCACACCAGTGGTCACGAGTCATGATGCCAGTCAAATCCTCGTGACTTTTTAGTCACGGTAATTAGGCTTCTCCAAGCTCTGGAGCTGCTGATGGTCATTAGTAGCCTACCAAAATATACTAGCTGCCTGATACTCAGCACTCTGTTGTCCCTCTAATCACTCTGACACCAATGCAAATGTATTTTGAAAATCTAATCAAATGCTTCATGAGAGTCCATGAGCTCATGTTGAGCAAGATTTCTATGGACTATACAATTGCGTGAGAAAACAGAGTTTTGATGGCCTCTATTAAAAAGAGGAGGCCTACTATATTCATTTCTCAACTTTCCTAATATTAATATTCTTGCTGGCAAGAAAATGAACCACAAGAAAAGCATCCTCCATTTGCTTTTTAAGTGCATAGATGACATGTATTTTTTCCCCTGCCCCATTCTAAATATTTTTTAAAAAATCACACATGTATTTACGTATACTAAGTAGTATAAGATTAGATCAAGAATAGTCTGGGTGATAATGGGTGATAATATTCGCCTAGCACTTGAGAATGATATATTAGCACTTGTGAATGATGCCCAGTTTCTGGGTCAACTTCTGATCTGTTGCGTCAGCCTCATTGCTTTTAAAAGGGTTTTGGATTCTAGTGGTTGTATTAATTTGGGATCTATCGCATCCCACAACTGTCCCAGACTATGATTGGAGTATTTATTTCTCGCACAGAATAGGTCACCTTTTGTGCTATGGGGGATAGTAGATTGACATAGGCTAGTGTTTTTGCTGTTCATTAGGCCTACTAATCTTGTTGGCTGATGAAAAGTAAATGTGGGCAGTTCTTCCAACAACTTCAATATGTACCTTGGAATTCAACAAGGACAAAACACATAGCCCAATATTTGTATCACAACTAAAGTTGCATAAATAACTCTAAATTAAGCAAATAGAAGGACATGTTTCTTTGTTAACCGCTCAATACAGAATAGCCGCATGTACGCACTCTCTCAAATATTTTGGAGAAAATATGCTTTCCATTGTATTCAGCTATGTTCAATTGTATTCTTCATAATATAAAATAATGCCACGGAATTCTAAGAAAACCTTGCTTGCTAAATGAACTAGTGTAGCCCACAGCCAAATGGCATAGCCAGATCAGGGCCTAACATCAGGGCTTAAGGACAACTCAGAGTATGATATTCTGCTCTTCTGAAATAAACAACATTTTCTTCATACCATGTTTCTTTAGACCGGTCTAAAATGAATAAATTGATTTATTGTGAGGGTGTAGGCTACATTACATGGATTTACTAGACTTTTTAAAATATACATTTTCCAAAGGTCTGCATCGGTGGCTTGTAGGCTATGCATGGAAGCCAGGAAATGTGTTTATGTTAATTCACGGTTAATTACCGTGAGACCGGAAGTTATTTGCTTGACAATCATCGACTGACAAAATTTCACGACCGCCAAAGCAGTCAAGGCAAAGGGTGGCTATTTGAAGAATCTCAGATATAAAATATATTTTGATTTGTTTTACACTTTTTTGGTTACTACATGATTCCATATGTGTTATCTCATAGTTTTGATGCCTTCACTATTTTTCTACAATGTAGAAAATAGTAAAAAAAATAAAGAAAAACTCTTGAATGAGTAGGTGTTCTAGAACTTTTGACCGGTAGTGTATATATAACTGTGGTAAGCATTCGAGCCAATAAGGGCCGGGGGGATACGGGGATGCAATTCAAACAGTATGTAAACATGAATAAAGTCACCAGTGTTTAATGTCCTTCAGACCAGTCCCGTATTAGAGTGATCCCCAGCTGAGGCAGATGAAACAGCTCTCTATGATCTAGCTGTTCAGAAAACACAAGACATTGACTTCCTCCATTTCACAGCCTCGGCCATCACAACAATGGTGTTATGAAAGACAATTAAGCCAGTGAATACAGTCAGTCCATTCAAAGTGAGCTAATTGTTTAAGGCGTGCTTTACAACAACCAGGTGGTAAACTTCAAAAGCTTTCTTAAGACATTAAGCCCCCACGCCTATCAGAGGCAAGGGGCTTCCTCAGACCTATCTTGGCAGTAGAGGACCCACAAAGAAATCAGCTTAATGAATAAACACTGATACTTTGACCACGAGAGGTTGAGTTTCTGGCCAGAAAGTACATTTTTTGAGCGTTTCAACTTCAAAGTTAAAATGTTAAATTCGTGTAATATGGTGAATGGGAATCACAGACTCGCAATCCGATTATTCTCCTATTAGAGAGCATATTGACAAACAAACCAGATAACATTAGAATGTGCTCAGTGAGGACCGAGGAGGTCCCCATGCACATGGGCCAGCATGAGGGCCTGCAGGGGAAATGGCCGCTAATGCAATGCACAACAGTGAGGGCCTCATAAAGCAGAGCTACATGCCAGAAAAGATTAGTGTCCAGAGCCACTGAAAGCAGAAAGCCTTTGTTTATTTTGGGATAATGAACAGACCGAAGACACAATCCGTCCAAAATCAGGACCCAACATTCAGAAGTAGTCTCATGCAAAAGTTGCTGAATTTTGAAAATGCTTCTTAACAATTCTGACATGGTCATAACCATGTCATATATGTCATGACAACTGACATAACTTGTTACCTGTTATAATATGTCCATAACACTGTCATGACACAGATATTATGACCTGTTGTGACATATGTTGTGTTCGTTTATGGCTGGTTATGACCCCTACATAAATTGACCATGTTAAATTATCATTAAATTATCATTGTAATTGTGCACACACTGATGTCAGACAAGCACCTACCCTAATCAAATCAAATCAAATGTATTTGTCACATACACATGGTTAGCAGATGTTATTGCGAGTGTAGCGAAATGCTTGTGCTTCTAGTTCCGACAATGCAGTAATAACCAACGAGTAATCTAACCTAACAGTTCCAAAACTACTACCTTATAACACAAGTGTAAAGGGATAAAGAATATGTACATAAAGATATATGAATGAGTGATGGTACAGAACAGCATAGGCAAGATGCAGTAGATGGTATCGAGCACAGTATATACATATGAGATGAGTAATGTAGGGTATGTAAACAAAGTTTAAAGTGGCTAGTGATACATGTATTACATAAAGATGCAGTAGATGATATAGAGTACAGTATATACATATACATATGAGATGAGTAATGTAGGGTATGTAGTGCTCTATCGCTGATGACTGGAATGAACGCAGGAGCATCTAGACATTATCTTACATTTCTTTTAGACTAACATTTCGTTTTCAACAGCGGAGATTTGTATAAACCTTTCTGTCTGTCTCTCGCACATTTGCAACATCGTTTCAACATTCAAATTTGATCTCCAGCTATCCCATAGTAATGAAGATGTCGGGACGAGACAGACAGGCAGGCAGGCAGCGTTTCTCAAACCAGTAGACATCATGAATCAGCTTTTTACGGATATATGCAATAACGATCAAAAGTTTTAGAAAACCTACTGTACTCATTCAAGGATTTGTCTTTATTTGTACTATTTTCTACATTGTAAAATAGTAGTGAAGACATCAAAACTATGAAATAATACATATGGAATCATGCAGTAAGCAAAAAAAGTGTTAAAACTAATTCAAATATATTTTATATTTGAGATTCTACAAATAGCCACCCTTTGCCTTGATGACAGCTATGCCAACTCTTGGGATTCTCTCAACCAGCTTCACCTGGAATACTTTTCCAACAGTTTTGAAGGAATTCCCACATACGCTGAGCACTTGTTGGCTGCTTTTCCTTCACTCTGCGATCCGACTCATCCCAAACCATCTCAATTTGGTTGAGGTCGGAGAATTGTGGAGGCCAGGTCATCTGATGCAGCACTCCATCACTCTTCTTATTGGTAAAATAGCCCTTACACAGCCTGGAGGTGTGGTGGGTCATTGTCCTGTTGAAAAACAAATGATAGTCCCACTAAGCCCAAACCAGATGGGATGGCGTATCGCGGCAGAATGCTGTGGTAGCCATGCTGGTTAAGTGTGCCTTGAATTCTAAAAGAATCACAGACATTGTCACCAGCAAAGCACCCCACACCATCACACCTCCTCCTCCATGCTTTATGGTGGGAAATACACATGCGGAGATTATCCGTTCACCCTCACCGAGTCTTACAAAGACACGGCGGTTGGAACCAAAAATGTCCAATTTGGAGGACATATTTCCACTCGTCTAATGTCCATTGCTTGTGTTTCTTGGCCCAAGCAAGTCTCTTCTTCTTATTGGTGTCCTTTAGTAGTGGTTTCTTTGCAGCAATTTGACCATGAAGGCCTGATTCACACAGTCTCCACTGAACAGTTGATGTTGAGATGTGTCTGTCACTTGAACTCTGTAAAGCATTTATTTGGGCTGCAATTTCGGAGGTTGGTAACTCGAATGAACGTATCATCTGCAGCAGAGGTAACTCTGGGGTCTTCCATTCCTGTGGCGGTCCTCATGAGAGCCCGTTTCATCATAGTGCTTGATGGTTTTTGCAACTGCACTTGAAGAAACTCCGTATTGACTGACCTTCATGTCTTAAAGTATTGATGGACTGTCATTTCTCTTTGCTTATTTGACCTGCTCTTGCCATAATATGGACTTGATTTTTACCAAATAGGGCTTTCTTCTGTATACCCCCCTACCTAGGAAGGAAATATATTCCACAAATGAACTTTTAAGAAGGCACACCTGTTAATTCAAATGCATTCCAGGTTACTACCACATGAAGCTGGTTGAGAGAATGCCAAGTGTGCAAAGCTGTCATCAAGGCAAAATGTAGCTATTTGAAGGATGTCAAATATAACAAATATATAACAAATATAACACTTTTTTGGTTACTACATTATCCAATATGTGTTATTTTATAGTTTTGATGTCTTCAATATTATTCTACAATGTAGAAAATAGTAAAAATAAAGAAAACCCATGAATGAGTAGGTGTTCTAAAACGTTTGACCGGTAGTGTACAAGAAATGTTAATTGAAAAAGGTCAAACGAAACAAAGTGCAGATAGTTTGCAGCCTTTCCAGCTTTAGTTTGAATTGATTGTGTTTGCTGTGTTGTTGGCTAGCTCCTCTGAACAACAGTGTCCTGACGATTGAGCAAATGTTCTATGACAGGTGAAGACGTGCCTCATTAGCTCATTGTTATGGATCCATCCAAATAAATGTCACTAGAAAACAGCTTAAACAAATGTAAATGCAGCTACTTTGCTGATATTCTGTCTGCACGTGACTAAGTTAGCCGTAGTTGGCTAGCAAGCAAGGGATAAGAACGTTGCCTGCCAGTATGGCAATGGAACATTTAGATAGAGAACAAAAAGACTACTAAACCACTGGGTCGCGTCACTAGCAACCGAACCGATAGAACAAACAACCAGCCGGCTTGGGTAGCAACCCTAGATTTGTGCCGGGACTATATCTTGCGGAAGGATGAAATAATATGAATAAATTCCTCAAAATAATTCTATGAAAATATGTCAATCATTATTTGAATATGTTGGTAACCCATTGTATGAAATAATGCCCTTGAAGCCGGGTGTTTGGAGGATATATTGTCATACCGTGTTATGACACTGGATGTGAAGTTAAGTGTTACCAAATGCTTTCATGGGGGATCTACTACCTCAATAGTGGCTTTTGTAATGTGACCTAGCAGTTTATTACATTTTATATGCATGTATATTCAAATCAACGCTGTAACACGTGTATTCAAGTGCAACGGGTAGGACGAGCTGATACTGTATTTAATGTCTAAAGCAGCTGTAAATACAGTTGCCCTTGATGGAGTAAGGGATAAAAGTCAAGTGGATCACACCACTCTCCCAGTCCTCTTACATAATGCACCAAGCATGCCCCAACTTTTGTCAAAATACACTTTTTACACACTTTTTTCCAACATGGTTCCGTTCAGTTCTGCAGTATGAAGAAACTTTGAACCAGGGGGATTTGCGAATCAATTTGACACAATTGCCAAATTGTCAAAATGTTCTGCCTTCTAATCTGACCCATCCTGAATGCGTTGTACTCAGCCATGCACACCATATCTCTCTCATTGTGAAAGAACAAAGTATAATCTCACTTCAATTAGACTGAGACAAAAAACAAACAACCAACCAGACGAGCAGCAAATGCTATTACAGGTTCCCTGGAGTGAGAGCTTACCTTTGATTCGAGTGGCTGCAACGTTAAACAGAAATAGGGTGAGGAACAGTCCCGTTCTCAAATGCATGATGGACTAGTTCAAATCCTTTCGGAGCCCAATTTTTTTCATTTGGAAACAAAAGGAATGTTCCTTTTATCTCAAGTCCATGAGGAAAAAAGTATTGTCAATGATGACAAAGTGTCAACGAGCTAAAAGAAGTGTTGTTCACTCCTTTCTCGTCTCCAGTGAGGTACTAGCAGATGGTGGTACAGTCCAGGCTGAAGTTTGATCTCTGAGTCAATCAATGATCCCTGCAGACCTGGACGAAGGATGGAAAAAGGTGTCAAGGTGGGGAGCATGTAGAAGAACTCCAAGTTACTCAACTGTAAGTGTAGGTGTGACAACTGTGATGAGATTCAAAGAGCAGGTCCTGTGAATAATCTGTTTACCTTCTGCTTGCTCGTCGTAATCCCTCCCTGGCCACGTGGTGGCCTAGCCTCATCCTGTTAGGGCCCTTCTGGAGCCTCATCTGTCAGTCAGTCAGCGGGGCCCACTGCCCTATGGTGTCCATTCAGTGTACCTGATCCTCAGTCTCTTAGCTCCCAGACCAAGCTAGATTCTCAGCGCACTCTCTTCAGGCTAGCTCACACCAGATGCTCCTCGAGGCGCCAAACTCACAGGCTGCCAACCAAGGCTGCTGGGCTGAAGGACTGTACTGGACGTCCAACTCACAGACTCCCAGACCGACAAAATGTGCCTTATCTCTGCTCTGGGTGCGTGGCAGAGCTGCTCTGTTGTTATTTTTGTTGTTTCCTCCTCCCTTTTGTTAATGGGCTGTGGGGGTTTCTACTCAGCTCCCCAAGCTGACAAGAGGATTACCAGCTCTAGCCTGTTATTAAAGGGAAAGGGGGATACCTAGTCCATTATACAACTGAATGCGTTCAACTGAAATGTGTCTTCCACATTTCACCCAACCTCTCTGAATCAGAGAGGTGCGAGGGGCTACCATTATCAACATCCACGTCTTCCCAGCTATAACATGTAGTGTCATTTTGTTAAATAAAATCCTTCTTTATATGCCATAAAGTCTGTTTAGTTGGCGCCATCAATTTGAGTAAACCACTCGTTCAACATGCAGAGAAAGGAATCCGAAAATCTACCCCTAAACTTTCAACAAGTTAAAATATGTCTATATTTACTCCTCAGATACCCTAAAATGTAATCAAACTATACTATTTCTTACGGAAAGAAGTATGTTCAATAGGAAACCGATTTTAGCAGGTGCGTACTGTCTTCATGGCGCGCGCAAACACGAATTTCCAAGACTGTGTCCCTGTACTAAAACTGATATTTTGTTTTCGTTTTTGAAGTTACAAGCCTGAAACCTTGAACATACCCTTCTGACACCCTGTGGAAGCCATAGGAATTGCAACCAGGGAGCTAATTTTCAATATGACTTTTTACTTGCCTTTCTAAGAGGATGGTCTCTCTATCAAAACAATTCTGGTTGGTTTTTCTTTGGATTTTCTCCTACCATATCTTATATTGTGTTATATTCTCCTACATTATTTTAACATTTCTACAAACTTCAAAGTGTTTTATTTCTAATCGTACCAATTATATGAATATCTTGGCTTCGGGGCCTGAGCTACAGGCAGTTTACTTTGGGCACGTCATTCAGGCGGAAATTGAGAAAAAAGGGACCTAGCCCTAATTAAAAGAGTAAATGGTCATCGGCACTTTCTTTTGGAGGATGTTGAATCTATTCTTTAGGGCAATGTTGAACTGATGCCTGACCTGTATTTCAACTTGGCAGAGTCAAACTGGTTGTTATTTTTCTCACCCAGTTTAGCTTTCCTCAACTTCAGAGACAAATTCCTGATCAGCAGGCTGTGGTCACTGCCTATATCTGCCACTATTTTGGTCCTTACATCTTTAGGGAAGCGTCTTCATTTTCCATTGATGAAGATGTGGTACATTTCGTTCTCAGTTCTTCCATCAGGTGATTTCCAGGTCACTTTGTGTATGGTTTTATGTAGGAAGATCGTCCTTCCTATTACCAGGTTGTATTGAAATCACCAAGAATCAGGAGTAGGTCGTGTTTTGGAACTTGCTCTAGGGATGATTGTAGGCTTTCATAGAAAATGTCTTCGTGCTCTTTGTCTGTGTCATTTTTAGGGCAGTAGCAGATTATTACTGACAGTTTGGTGAATTTTGAGTTGAACCTTGCATCGAGCAGTCGTTCTTTGATTGGTTTCCACTTTTTTTGTGCTTCTTTTGGATGATGAGAGCTCTTTGTCGTGGTCATTCCTTCCTGACCAAAGAATGGTGTCTCCTGTGGTCAAGTTGCTCCTCCCATTTCCAGTCCTGCGTGCCTCACTGATGCCCAGAATGCCTAGGCTATATGTGTGCATCTCTTGGACGACTTGTGCAAGTCTTCCAGTTTGATGCAGGGTCCTTACATTCCAGCTTCCAACGTCAATATTCATTTTGGGTGTTAGGAGATCCATTTTCAGGGTGAGGGCTTCCTTGCAGGTTAGCCCACATCTGTCATTAATCCAGGTCCATTAGTCCATTAGAAAACCATAACTTTTTCTCTATTCGGTTTTCCAGAGTAAGGACGATAGCCCTAAATCCAACCCTTTTCTTTTGTCCGGGCTTGAGACCGGCAGGACTCCATCGCTAAAGATGAGATCGTGCTTCATCTGGAAACTCCCCCTGGACCTTTCCGTCATGGGTGACCCTACCAGGAGTAAACATACTCCAGAGGGCATTGCTCTAGGGATGTTTGGCACTCATTGTAAGGTGCCTCACTAGGACGAGGTGGGTGCAAGAGTCAGGAGCAGGAGAGCACTGACGTACAAATATAAAATATTTATTTGGAAGTCCCAAAACACAACAAAACTGGTCAGGAGACAAACCTGACAAAGGAAAGGTGCCCAGCAAAACAAGAATTCGAAGTGACAACAGGAGGAAAAACAATCTACTCCGAAATAAATCACAACGGCACAAACGACCGTGAGAATAGCCTGTGGCGCAATCTAGCACACGCACACAAACAAACACAGAGATAATCATGTGCAAAATACCAGCAGGCAACGAGGTTAATAAACCCACAGAAATTAACTCAATAGAACACAGGTGTAAGAAACAGACAGAACCATACGAAAAAGAAAAATGGATCGGTGGTAGCTAGTAGGCCGGAGACGACGACCACCGAGCACCTCCCGAACAGGGAGAGGAACCACCCTCGGTGGAAGTCGTGACACTCATAGGTATCTCCAACATGGCAAGGTGGTGACCCACAGAGAAGGTTACGAGTTACCAGCCATTTAATACAGTTACAAGCCATTTATAGAAGATTCACATAATGAAAAAAATGTAAATCAGGATATGCTACCAAAAAACTATTTCACAGATTTTACACATTTATTTACAAATAATAATTCATTGTACAGTGCCTTGCGAAAGTATTCGGCCCCCTTGAACTTTGCGACCTTTTGCCACATTTCAGGCTTCAAACATAAAGATATAAAACTGTATTTTTTTGTGAAGAATCAACAACAAGTGGGACACAATCATGAAGTGGAACGACATTTATTGGATATTTCAAACTTTTTTAACAAATCAAAAACTGAAAAATTGGCGTGCAAAATTATTCAGCCCCTTTATTTTCAGTGCAGCAAACTCTCTCCAGAAGTTCAGTGAGGATCTCTGAATGATCCAATGTTGACCTAAATGACTAATGATAAATACAATCCACCTGTGTGTAATCAAGTCTCAGAGATGCAGCCAAGAGGCCCATGATCACTCTGGATGAACTGCAGAGATCTACAGCTGAGGTGGGAGACTCTGTCCATAGGACAACAATCAGTCGTTTATTGCACAAATCTGGAGTGGCAAGAAGAAAGCCATTTCTTAAAGATATCCATAAAAAGTGCCGTTTAAAGTTTGCCACAAGCCACCTGGGAGACACACCAAACATGTGGAAGAAGGTGCTATGGTCAGATGAAACCAAAATTGAACTTTTTGGCAACAATGCAAAACGTTATGTTTGGCGTAAAAGCAACACAGCTGATCACCCTGAACACACCATCCCCACTGTCAAACATGGTGGTGGCAGCATCATGGTTTGGGCCTGCTTTTCTTCAGCAGGGACAGGGAAGATGGTTAAAATTGATGGGAAGATGGATGGAGCCAAATACCGGACCATTCTGGAAGAAAACCTGATGGAGTCTGCAAAAGACCTGAGACTGGGACGGAGATTTGTCTTCCAACAAGACAATGATGCAAAACATAAAGCAAAATCTACAATGGAATGGTTCAAAAATAAACATATCCAGGTGTTAGAATGGCCAAGTCAAAGTCCAGACCTGAATCCAATCGAGAATCTGTGGAAATAACTGAAAACTGCTGTTCACAAATGCTCTCCATCCAACCTCACTGAGCTCAAGCTGTTTTGCAAGGAGGAATGGGAAAAAAATTCAGTCTCTCGATGTGCAAAACTGATAGAGACATACCCCAAGCGACTTACAGCTGTAATCGCATCAAAAGGTGGCGCAACAAAGTATTAACTTAAGGGGGCTGAATAATTTTGCACGCCCAATTTTTCCGTTTTTGATTTGTTAAAATAAGTTTGAAATATCCAATAAATGTCGTTCCACTTCATGATTGTGTCCCACTTGTTGTTGATTCTTCACAAAAAAAATACAGTTTTATATCTTTATGTTTGAAGCCTGAAATGTGGCAAAAGGTCGCAAAGTTCAAGGGGGCCGAATACTTTCGCAAGGCACTGTACATGCTTTATTACATATCTTGCAACCATCCAATTGACTCTGCATCAAAACTATGACATTTCTGTACACTGAACATCATTTGAATATTCACAGGTACCATAGTTGGGTCCTTGGAAGTTGTGGGAATGTATATTTTTGGTTTTACATTAGTTGTGGGAACGAAACCATACGTTTCGAGACCAGTAAAACTTTTAACGTTCTGAGAACAGAAGTGAAAAGGTTGCCTGTTCTGGGAAAGTTTATTTTGGGTTGCAATGAGGTTCTGAGAATGTTTTACTCTGGCTCCTTGAAAGTTATTTGGAGCTTTTCCTTAAAACTTTAACTGAATGTGTTTCAATAAGACTTCTAATAACACTGGACATTAAAACAATAGTTTCCTTGGGCATTAATCATGCAAACACATTTGTTTCATTATGACACAGCATCAGTGAGATTTGAAACCAAAATCTTCTGTTCTCTATCTATAGATATAGTCTACTGCACCACCAAGATGGAGCTAGGATGTCATATTTTTCATTTTAATCTATTCTAACAGACCCCATTTCAAGGGCGATAAATTAAGATCAGGTGTTGCCAATTAGTGAGCGAGACAAACACAACTCAACACACTTAACAAGATAGAGTTTTGTTGATGCTGAGAACGGAATATATGTTTTTAAATAACATTCTTAGAACGTTCCCTGAACATTACTACATTTTTCAAAGTGTTTTTTATGGAAAGTTCAGTTTCTGAGAAGGGAATGTATCTTTTTAAATAACGTTCTTAGAACATTCTCTGAATGTTACTAAAGATTTATTGTGGTTTTTAATGTGGAAGAAAAATGTGAGGCGGATCACAATTGGCCCAGCGTCGTCCGGATTAGGGGAGGTTTTGGCCGGCCGGGATGTCCTTATCCCATCGCCCTCTAGTGACTCCTGTGGCGGGCCGGGCACATGCATGCTGATGCAGTCGCCAGTTGTACTGTGTTTCCTCCGATGTATTGGTGTGGCTGGCTTCCTCTGATGTATTGGTGCGGCTTGTTTGCGGGTTAAGCGAGCAGTATGTCAATAAGCAGGTTTGTGCAGGTTCGTGTTTCGGAGGATGCATGGCTCTCAACCTTCGCCTCTCCCGAGTCCATACGGGAGTTGCAGCGATCAGACAAGACTGTAAATACCAATTGCATATCACAAAATAGCGGTAAAGAAATACAGTACCAGTCAAAAGTTTGGACACACCTACTCATTCAAGGGTTTTTCTTTATTTTGATTATTTCCTTCATTGTAGAATAATAGTGAAGACTTCTAAACTATGAATTAACACATGGAATCATGTAGTAACCAAAAACTGTTCAACAAATCAAAATATATTTTAGATTTTAGATTCTTCAAAAGTAGCCACCCTTTGCCTTGATTACCAAGAAAATAACATTTTTTTTGTCAAGTTTCTTAAATGTGCTGTGAACGTTTCAAAGCCAAGCAACTACACCTCATCATTCCCAGAAGTTGTTTTGAAGGTTGTATGCAAAATAACCACAGGACAACCACACTCTTTGTAACGCTCATCGGAAGAAGTGGACCAAGGTGCAGCGTGGTAAGTGTTCGTACTTTATTTCAACTGAACACTAACCAAAACAACAAAAAATAACAGCGAATGTCACGTTCTGAAGGCTACACAGAACTAACAAGAAACAACATCCCACAACCTCAGGTGGCAAAACAGGCTGCCTAAGTATGATTCCCAATCAGAGACAACGATAGACAGCTGTCCCTGATTGAGAACCATATCTGGCTAAAACATAGAAACACAAAACCTAGAAATAAAGAACATAGAATGCCCACCTAAATCACACCCTGACCAAACCAAAATAGAGACATAAAAAGCTCTAAGGTCAGGGCGTGACACTCTTACCAAGCTCTAAGAAAGATGTTGTTCTCAGAACGTTATGTACTAGCTGGGTTAATTTAAATTAATTTGGAAATTGTTTCATGCTACACATTTAATGTTCTGAAATAAATTGCTACAAAGTAGATTGACTTTCTATCTTGATCGAAAATTACTTGAGAGTTTGGTATTCAGGCTTAGGCAGGCACCTACAATATACTGAACATTTTCCCATCTTTTTCTTTGCTTGGACTTTAATTCAAATTGTAATGATTGCTAATAAGCAATTTGGAGGATAATGTTCACATGAAAAAAATAAAATGTTGGCATTGTTGCACTTGTGTGAACATGGCATGCCAAGTCATATAGTTAAGATCAGGTTGAAAATTAGGTTTAGGGTTAGGATTAAGGTAAAGGTTAGGTTTGTTGGGTTAGGGTCCATGTTTATTTGTGCCTAACCCAAAACCCTATCCGAAGGAACAGACATGTTAAAATATGTATGAAGACATGAAATGTCATAACGCCCATGAACTTTCAGCTCTATCTGTAATATATCATAAAATGGGGGTAAAACAGGCACAAAACATGCCTGGTTGACTGAGCTGTAATGCTGCACACAAAGTGACTTTGAGATGTTAGACTGTAGAGCATGGAATCCTTCTATGTCCTGCTCCACACACAGTCATTTGACCGTCTAACGGGACGATGACTTAAATTACGGCTGGGACGAAGCAAGTGGTTGCTTCACCAGACACAATTACTTTTTGTGAGGCCGCTGGCGCTACAATAAGGGAATGGCTGACCAACCATACCGCACATTAATCCTGTCTGTGTCCTGCTATGTGTGTGTTTGCATGCTTGTATTTGTGTGCACACGTGCATGCACGCATTCGTTTGTTTGTCATGCTTGTGTGTGTTTGTGTGTCGACAGAGAAAGGAACTGGATCAGATAGGAACTCTACAGAGAACTCAAACGAAAGGAACGCTCTCTCACACTGATGCTCTGAAGCAGTTCCTTTCAAGAACGTAGATGATCAGCTAAGCATTAGCAGCTAAACATTTGAATGGATCCCAGGGAGAGAGTGAGGAGTGAAAATGAATCATACCAACATGGCACCCATTCATACTTAATCTTGTTTGTTGAAGTAAAGGCTATTTCTCTACCATAAACCTTCTTGACAATGGGTTTGTTAATCTCATTTATCTTGTTAATTTCTATTAAAGAACTCGATTTTATTTGAAGCCTTGTCAATATGTCTATCATGGTGAGAATAATATTTAAAAATTATTTGAATGTTGTTTATGTTAACTTATACAATAATCTAGGCCTATAGTTGCAACTGCCCTTTATTATTCAATGCCTTCAGTTGGCCAAGTTCTGCAGTCATTACAGTGATTCATTCCACCACTAAATCCAGAGGAGCTAAAGAATGTATTATGGCTAGAGCGAAGGTGTGCACCAGAGGGCGTAGTGTCCGTTTGTACACTAGTGATGGGTGGGGTTGACTCATAACCTGCGGAGAGGGTGGGTTTAGGGTAATTAAATATTGTATGGATGAAGGGCGGGTGGGTGGCAGGCAGGTTGGATAAAGAGAAAACAATACCTTAGAAAATCCATAAATGTGTAATTTATTCAATTTATTTAGGTTTTTCTTTCATTATTTTAAGCGATCTGGCATGAATTAGTGCTTAAAAGTAAGCTTTACGGCCTAAACTGTACGTGCGCTAAGTGTGCCAAATAGCCTACAGTACATTATCCACTTTGACAAACGTGTTCAGTCAGCACAGAAGAAGCATGCTACACCCGAGGAAAGCTAAATTAATCCAACTGGCATTTGAGAGGGATTTTACAAGAAGATTTCCGGGAGAATGGAATAATCAAATAATCGAACTCAGGAAGTTCCACAAAGCATCAAGGAGGCTGCAACTCTTTTGAAAAGGTAATATTGAATATTTTTTATAAAAATCTTACTTTAGTGTGTAGGGTGCTGTCCAAGGTTCTGATAAAGCGCAGCTGAGATCTTGTGTGATTGAACCTGTTAGTTCGTAGCCAAAAGCATTTTAACATGTACAGTGCCTTGCGAAAGTATTCAGCCCCCTTGAACTTTGCGACCTTTTGCCACATTTCAGGCTTCAAACAAAGATATAAAACTGTATTTTTTTGTGAAGAATCAACAACAAGTGGGACACAATCATGAAGTGGAACGACATTTATTGTATATTTCAAACTTTTTTAACAAATCAAAAACTGAAAAATTGGGCGTGCAAAATTATTCAGCCCCCTTAAGTTAATACTTTGTAGCGCCACCTTTTGCTGCGATTACAGCTGTAAGTCGCTTGGGGTATGTCTCTATCAGTTTTGCACATCGAGAGACTGAATTTTTTTCCCATTCCTCCTTGCAAAACAGCTCGAGCTCAGTGAGGTTGGATGGAGAGCATTTGTGAACAGCAGTTTTCAGTTCTTTCCACAGATTCTCGATTGGATTCAGGTCTGGACTTTGACTTGGCCATTCTAACACCTGGATATGTTTATTATTGAACCATTCCATTGTAGATTTTGCTTTATGTTTTGGATCATTGTCTTGTTGGAAGACAAATCTCCGTCCCAGTCTCAGGTCTTTTGCAGACTCCATCAGGTTCTTCCAGAATGGTCCGGTATTTGGCTCCATCCATCTTCCCATCAATTTTAACCATCTTCCCTGTCCCTGCTGAAGAAAAGCAGGCCCAAACCATGATGCTGCCACCACCATGTTTGACAGTGGGGATGGTGTGTTCAGCTGTGTTGCTTTTACGCCAAACATAACGTTTTGCATTGTTGCCAAAAAGTTCAATTTTGGTTTCATCTGACCAGAGCACCTTCTTCCACGTTTGGTGTGTCTCCCAGGTGGCTTGTGGCAAACTTTAAACGACACTTTTTATGGATATCTTTAAGAAATGGCTTTCTTCTTGCCACTCTTCCATAAAGGCCAGATTTGTGCAATATACGACTGATTGTTGTCCTATGGACAGAGTCTCCCACCTCAGCTGTAGATCTCTGCAGTTCATCCAGAGTGATCATGGGCCTCTTGGCTGCATCTCTGATCAGTCTTCTCCTTGTATGAGCTGAAAGTTTAGAGGGACGGCCAGGTCTTGGTAGATTTGCAGTGGTCTGATACTCCTTCCATTTCAATATTATCGCTTGCACAGTGCTCCTTGGGATGTTTAAAGCTTGGGAAATCTTTTTGTATCCAAATCCGGCTTTAAACTTCTTCACAACAGTATCTCGGACCTGCCTGGTGTGTTCCTTGTTCTTCATGATGCTCTCTGCGCTTTTAACGGACCTCTGAGACTATCACAGTGCAGGTGCATTTATACGGAGACTTGATTACTCACAGGTGGATTGTATTTATCATCATTAGTCATTTAGGTCAACATTGGATCATTCAGAGATCCTCACTGAACTTCTGGAGAGAGTTTGCTGCACTGAAAGTAAAGGGGATGAATAATTTTGCACGCCCAATTTTTCAGTTTTTGATTTGTTAAAAAAGTTTGAAATATCCAATAAATGTTGTTCCACTTCATGATTGTGTCCCACTTGTTGTTGATTCTTCACAAAAAAATACAGTTTTATATCTTTATGTTTGAAGCCTGAAATGTGGCAAAAGGTCGCAAAGTTCAAGGGGGCCGAATACTTTCGCAAGGCACTGTACGTTTTCCAGCAGCAGACTACAGTACGATCGATAATGTCAAAAGCCGCAAAGTCTACCAAAACAGCCCAACAATCTTTTTATCATAAATTTCTCTCAGCCAATCATCAGTCAAGCTGGGCTTGTTGAATGTACTTCCCTATAAGCATACTGGAAGTCTTTTGTCAATTTGTTTACTGTAAAATAGCATTGTATCCGGTCAAACACCATTTTTCCCAAAAGTTTACTAAGGGTTGGTAACCGGCTGATTGTTAGTCTATTTGAGGCAGTAAAGGGGGCTTTAATATTCTTAGGTATCAGATTGACTTTTGCTTCCCTCCAGGCCTGGGGGCACACACTTTGGGCTGGGGTAAGCTAGTCAATGTTGGGCTGGTGTAGGCTAGCCCGTGTTGGGCTTGGTGTAGGGTAGCCTGTGTTGGCCTGGTGTAGGCTAGCCTGTGTTGGGCTGGTGTAGGCTAGCCTGTGTTGGGCTGGTGTAGGCTAGCCTGTGTTGGGCTGGTGTAGGCTAGCCTGTGTTGGGCTGGTGTAGGCTAGCCTGTGTTGGGCTGGTGTAGGCTAGCCTGTGTTGGGCTGGTGTAGGCTAGCCTATGTTGGCCTGGTGTAGGCTAGCCTGTGCTGGGCTGGTGTGTGCTAGCCCATGTTGGGCTTGGTGTGGCCTGGTGTGTGCTAGCCTGTGTTGGGCTGGTGTAGGCTAGACCATGTGAGGCTCTTGTGGGCTTGTTGAGGGAGTGTGTAGCCCCTGTTGGGCTGATGTGTCGCAAAGTTCAAGGGGGCCGAATACTTTCGCAAGGCACTGTATGTTTATTGTGGTTTAGCGTGAAATAATTCCAATGCAAGAACCCAAATGACGCCGGATAGTTAAATTAAGCGGATTGTCAGATTAATTGATAACTGACACAGACATAGTGGTGAAGTAGGAAGATCGGAATGGCGTGATCCAAGAAGTTGTGAGCTCAAATCTCAGGTGAGGACATGATGAATAATAACAATAACTGTTTAAATGAACATGTAATCATGCATGTTAAGTTAAAGGGAAGTTAAAAACATTGTATGTTAAAAGAAAGGGTTGCCTCCCGAGTGGTGCAGCTGTCTAAGGCACTGCATCGCACAGCTGAGGTGCCACGACAGCCTGGGGTTTGATCCTAGGCTGTGTCACAGCCTGCCGTGACCTGGAGCCCCATAGGGCGGTACACAATTGGCCCAGCACCGTCTGGGTTAGGGAACGGTTTGGCCGGGGAGCATTCCTTGGCTCATCACGCTCTAGTGAATCCTTGTGGCGGGCTGGGTGCCTACTTCCCCTGACACATTGGTGCGGCTGGCATCCGGGTAAAGCGAACAATGTGAAGCAGTCTCGGCTTGGCGGGTCATGTTTTGGAGGGATTGCATGTTCTGACCTTCACCTTGCCTGAGCCCTTTGGGGAAAATGGGGTTAAAAAAGTAATAATAATAGAAATTCAAGTGTTGGAACTGAAATTATTGTACAATCATTTCGTTGTGAACACAACCATTGTTTTTTGTCATTTCGTTCCACTGTTATGAACAGGTCGAAACCCAAAAAACTACAGTTTATACTGCTCCTTTCTCTTCCTTTTTAAACCTCTAAAATATAATTTATTTTACATTTACATTGCTTGACATCCAACTGCAAGGCGCTACAGAGGGTAATGCGTACAGCCCAGTACATCACTGGGGCCAAGCTCCCTGCCATCCAGGACCTCTATACCAGGCAGTGTCAGATGAAGGCCCTAAATATTGTCAAGGACTCCAGCCACCCAAGTCATAGACTGTTCTCTCTGCTATCGCACTGCAAGCGTTTCCCGGAGCACCAAGTCTGGGACCAAAAGGCTCCTGAACAGCTTCTACCCCCAAGCCATAAGACTGCTGAACAGTTAATCAAATGGCTACTGGGACCATTTGCATTTACCTATTTTTTCCAGTTTTTTCTCTTGCTTTGGCTCCATGCACACTCATTAGATTCTACCCACACATTCACACATACTACACTGACAGTCCAACACACACTCTTCACTCTTCACATACGCTGCTGCTTTCCTGTTCCTTTTTTTTCCTTAGTGTTTAACTCTGTATAGTTGGGAAAGGGCCCGTAAGTAAGCATTTCACTGTAAAGTTTACACCTGTTGTATTCGGCGCATGTGAAAAATATAAATGTATTTGACTACCATTCTCTGAGTGTAATGCACATGTGAAGCTTCTTTGTATCAGGCTGCAGGTACAAAATACAATGATTCCTCCCATTGACCTACTGAGCGCCTCTCAGACTCAGTATATGAATCCTTTGAAGTTGATGAAGTCTTTGATCACATCAACACTAATAAAACAAGAGAATCCACCATTATGTTCTTAAGTACTCTCTCTGAGCCTTTAGTCTCGGTATAGATAATCAATTCATTTGATGTCTCTTTTGTAGAGGCCTATATTGCGCCAAAATATACAAATTTATGTTGATGTATTATGTATGTCTATCAATTCTAAAAACTTTAACAAGAGTGTATTGTGTTTAGTTTGAAAACAGCATAACATTTTATTAAAGTATAATACTTCAGGTCATCCCTGAGTGTACAAAACATTATGAACACCTGCTCTTTCCATGACATAGACTGACCAGGTGAATCCAGGTGAAAGCTATGATCCCTTATTTTGTAACAGTATTTTTATTGGAATTTCACAATTTTCACCCATATTAAGAGATACAACAACAGAGGCAAAGCACACAGAAAAAAAACAAGAAAAACAGCACCCACTTACACATATCTACGCATATATATATACTGTATATATAAACACACATACACATACACACACATACATACATACATACATACACACATACACACACCCATACATACATACACTCATGCATATACACACATATACGCGTACGCACACATACACACCCATACATACGTACACCATTTTCCTCTTCCCGCTCGGTGCTTCTCTCACCCCATCACCATCATTGCGTCTCTCAATACATACATTTTAAACAAACTTACAAACAGAAATTAAACAAAAAAAAGCTCAGTTTAAACCAAGAGGTTAGGTTCCACACATGGAACGTACAGTGTAGTTCTGAAATACATAGATCCCCGCCATTCTACGAGAATCCTTGCAGCATAATAGCTGATACCTCAGGTTCTAGGTCATTTAGATAAGGTTCCCATACTTTGTAGAACTGGTCTGTTTTAGAATGCAATGTACATGTCAGATATTCCAGAGGCACCCATTCAAATAGTATCTTATGCCAATCTTTAATAGAAGGAACCTTATCACTAATCCACTGTAAAAGGATGTTTTTCCTCGCTGCGAAGGTAAGGATGTTGTAAAGCCTCCTTTTACCCACAGAAGTAACATGCCTACTAGGGAGACCTAACAGTAAAGAAACTGGGTCCAATTCTAGATCAACCCCTAGGATCTGTTCAATTTCTTGCAGAACACCAGACCAGTATCTTTGTATTTTGGTACATGACCATAAACAATGTGTTAGGGTGCCTGTATCAGTTTTGCATTGAAGACACTGAGGGGAAGAGGAAGTGGGGCTAAAAGCATGTCTGCGATTTGGGGATATATGCAATCTGTGTATTATTCTTAATTGGATTGCTCTAGTACGATTACATATAGATATTGTTTTTGCATATCTCCAAATGTCCTCCCACATCTCTTCGTCAATAGTAACAGACAATTCTTTCTCACACACTTGTTTCACCCTCTGTGTGTTGACAGCAGAAAATTACCTTAAAGTATCATAAAACAGACTTACAGACATATAATGTCTTACTTGTAGGAAGCGGAAAAAGTCCTGTTTTGGGAGTCAATATTTCTCGACCATCTGCTCAAACGACAACAAATTTTATCAGCAAATAAGTAATTTAGCCTGCGTATGCCCTTATTAAGCCAAAAGTTAAAGCCAGCATCCAGCAATCCTGGACTGAAATCTGGGTTGTTAAGAATTGGGGTAAGAGCAGAGGTTAGTTTGGACCTTCCCAGGAAGCGTTGAACTGACCTCCATACTTTGAGTGTGTTAAGTGTAACGGGATTATTGCAGTGATCTTCTACAGACTTGAAACTTCTGAAAAATAAAAGATCCTGTAAGGGGTATTTTGAAAGAGAAGTCTCAATGTCTAACCAAATAGAGGAGTCATCATTTGTGATCCAGTCAGAAATATAACAAAGGTGGGCACACCATTGATAGAACCTGATATTGGGCAGGTCCAGGCCGCCCATAGAACTTGGCAGCTGCAATATTATGATCCCTTATTGATGTCACTTGTTAATTCCACTTCAATCAGGAGACAGGTTAAAGAAGGATTTTTAGGCCTTGAGACAAATGAAACATGGATTGTGTATGTGTGCCAATCAGAGGGTAAAAATTATTAAATTAGAACGGGGAATGGTAGTAGATGCCGGGTGCCCCAGTTTGTGTCAATACTGCAAAGCTGCTGGGTTTTTCACGCTCAGAGGAGGCTGGTGGGAGGAGCTATAGGAGGACTGGCTTATTATCATGGCTGGAATGGAATTAATGGAATGGTACCAAACACACTAAACACATGGAAAAAATGTGTTTGGCTCGCATCCATTGATTCCATTCCTGCCATTACAATGAGCCCGTCCTCCTATAGCTCCTCCCACCAGCCTCCTCTGGTGTGTATCAAGAATGGTCCACCACCCAAAGGACATCCAGCCAACTTGACTCAACTGTGGGAAGCATTGGAGTCAACCTGGGCCAGAATCCGTGTGGAACGCTTTCGACACCTTGTGGATTCCATGCCTTGACGAATTGAAAAGGGGGGAGGAAGGTGTTCTTAATGTTTTGTACACTGTGCATCAGGTAGGTTGTCTCAAAGGTTGTCTCAAAAGTCTCAAAACTCAGGTCCCCGTAGGGAACATGTGTGTTTTATGCAGCGGAGAAACAATTAAATTTGATTACTGCACTAAACATCCATCTGTCCAGAAAATGTACGGTATGACAATTGTAAGCATTGTAAATTGCTTTGGATAAGGGCAGCTGCTCTGAAAATGAGCAACATAATGTATTCTGTCAGGCACAGAGCTCTAGTTGACGCTGTGACATGGAAAGGAAGCATGAGAGTGCTGTGGGTGTGAAATTCCCCTCCTTGCCGTTGCTGTCTGGGCCACCTGCATACACCTCCACGAATGCTGATGTCCATTGGGTCGTTTAAAGTGAAAATGTACCAAGGCCCGGCCACTGTCTATGGGATGAAGAGAGGAGGACTTTAGGACGGTACTCTCAATCTGATTAGCAGCTGTTACATGTCTGCCATTGTTTGGTAAACAAAACCAGTCCCATGGGTACATCTCAGTAATTGGTCTAGATTCGTTTTCTGTGTCCATCAGGTCTGTCATGACATTTTTTATTTATTTGTTTGTTTACCCCTTTTTCCTCCCCAATTTCATGGTATCCAATTGTTAGTTACAGTGTTGTCCCATTGCTGCAACTCCCGTACGGACTCAGGAGAGGCGGTGCGTCCTCTGAAACACAACCAAGCCACACTGCCCACTTAACCGGGAAGCCAGCTGCACCTTCGCCTCTGTACGCCTGGCAGACACGCGATGGGACAAGGACATCCCTGCCGGCCAAACCCTCCCCTAACCCGGATGACGCTGGGGAAATTGTGCGGCAGAAGCTTGAATGATGTTTCTCTCAAATTGTACAAATTTGTTTACATCCATGTTTCTTTTGTTGTTGTTTTTTTTCTCCCCAATTGGTAGTAGCTACAGTCTTGTCTCATCCCTGCAACTCCCATACGGACTCGGGAGAGGTGAAGGTCAAGAGCCAGGCGTCCTCCGAAACACAACCCAATCTAGTGCTTCTTGACACAATGCACACCTGGAAGCCAGCCGCACCAATGTGTCATAAGAAACACCATACACCTGGCAACCTGGTTAGCGTGCACTGCGCCCAGACCGACACAGAAGTCACTAGTGCCTAATGAGACAAGGATATCCCTGCCAGCCAAACCCTCCCTAACCCGGACAACACTGGGCCAATTGTGCGCCACCCCATGGGCCTCCCGGTCGCGACAGGGCCTGGGCTCGAACCCAGAATCGCTGGTGGCACAGTTAGCACTGCAATGCAGTACCTTAGACCACCGCGCCACCCGGAAGGCCCTTGTTTACATCCATGTTACTGAGCATTTCTCATTTGCCAAGATAATCCATCCACCTGACATGTGTGGCATATCAAGAAGCTGATTAAACAGCATGATCAATACACAGGTGCACCTTGTGCTGGGAAAATAAAAGGCCACTCTAAAATGTGCCATTTTGTTACACAATGCAATGCCACAGACGTCTCAAGTTTTGAGGGAGAATGCAATTGTTGACTGCAGGAATGTACACCAGAGCTGTTGCCAGATAATTTAATGTTAATTTCTCTACCATAAGCCGCCTCTAACATCGTTTTAGACAATTTGGCAGTACGTCCAATTGGCCTCACAACCGCAGACCATGCCAGCCCAGGACCTCTTTACCGGATTCTTTACCTGCGGGAGGGACAGTTGATGAAACTGTGGGTTTGGCCAACTGAAGAATATCTGCGCAAACTGTCAGAAACGTCTCTGGGAAGCTCATCTATGTGCTCGTCGTCCTCCCCAGGGTCTTGACCTGACTACAGTTTGGCATCGTAACCGACTTCAATGGGAAAATGTACACCTTCGATGGCCACTGGGAGAGTGTGGCGCTGGTAACCCTGCAAAACGGAGCCTATTTATCATGTTCCCCACAGGCAGGACTCAGTTTCCCAGCAGGTAGGGTGAGGCAGGCGCCAGGCGGCTGACAGCCCATTCTGTGTCTCTCCCGGTGGACAGAGCTGCTTCTGGGCACTGGGGCTCAACAATTTCAGACCAGCTTCAACCCACAGGAGTGCAAAATCAGAGAGGCACAACTGCTTTACTGTATATCTGCAGCCTAAAGTATCTCTTGGCTACTTCAGAATAGAGAACACTCAGACATGCTCTTAGGGGCATGGAACTTTATTCTAGTTTTTTGCACTTTTCTCTCTTCATATTCTGACCCTGAACTTTCGGAATGGGGAAAAGTCCGTTTTTCCACGGTATGCATTTTGGGTGGAGATAAAAGAAACGGAAGTGTGGCGGAGGTGTCTACAGATAAGCCATATTCTGACCTTGACTTAATTCCCGAATAATTCCACCACTTTTACGTTGGAGGAAACCATGAAAAATGTCCAGCACCTGTCGGTTCCGATATTTCTATGATAGAAATAACACCATTCTCCATGCACTGTAACTTATACATTAGGAGCTATTGATAAGAGCTAGGTAAATGAGTAATCCTTCCGTTTGGAGAAGGGGATTGTAAATACTAATAGCAATTGTTTACGATGACCAGTCATATGGAAGCAAACTGAAAATCATATCAACATGACATGTATTGCGGCCCCTTTTCCACAGTGAAGTAGGCTATAAATAGCTGTGCCTTTATTCAGAATTTTTATTGTGTGTCCTCATCGTTTGCGGGGATGACGTTTGGAGAACCAATCTATAGGCTTCTGTAGCGCCCAACATACCAAGTTGATTTATGCACTATAGAATATTTTAATTATATGCCCCGGCTTTTCTCCATTTTATTTTTTATTTTACAATTTGTATCGTGTTAAATTAGCTACTATTGGGATCCACTGTCAGTAATACCCATTGATTTCTAACTGTCACTTTAATGTTAGTCTCGTTCAATTTGTAGCCTACATTTTGCATCACTCCATTCCATTCCATTTTCCTTTCTTTCCTCTGTCACCTTCCGTGTAGTTGTTACTGAGGGTCGCGAGCAATAGTGGATCATATTAGGCTAACGTTGTGCAATAATATGGGACGTGTAGCCTATTTGAATCATTATGGTACTCTGACCATATGTAGCGGTTTATACCTGGAGCCTGGTGTGCGGTTCACCGACGACTGGACCGTTGTCATACAGTTCCATGATTAGTGAGGAATAGGATATTTTACAGGACTATTGTTCAACACCTATTATACACTTTTCTCACCTTCCAAATTTTCAACGATTGAACATGAATATGGCAATCACTGCATTTTGTATTAAACAATATATTTATTGTGGAATAGCTCTCCAAACCTGTTTTTTTTTATGATTTATAAACACTTCACTAACCCTAAATAATCTACAAGATCTGAATAGTTTTAAATCTCCCAATTGGTGCTGAAACGGAGATGAATATGCATGTATCTAGCTGGCTTTCTTTTATTGAACTCTCAATATATTCTAGTCAGTTTGTTGACAAAATTCAAACTTAAAGGTACACAGTATTTCAAGGGATGGCTTAAAATAAATGTACTGAAAACCCTATTGATGGAAAACTCCATGAGAAAATCTGTTGGCCGGCAAGTGGGAGAGTTTTCAGCAGTTGAATAACATATTCAGTGTGCGCATGGTAGCCACACCCATAGGGTGCATTACGAGACTGCATAAGGTAAGTCTGAATTCCAACTACTGGGAAGTGTGTAGGAAAGATGTTTCTAAGTCTGAGACTTTCCTTCTCGTTTAGCCTTCATCCCTCACTAGGTGCTGATGAAGTTACATGCGATTATTCAATGGGGTTCACTCGAGGTAGGAGAGATGTTCAGGGTTGCTTGGGAAACATTCAGGGACTTGTTAGCTAGCTCCCTGAAGCATGATCTTGAATGGAAGACAGTCGACAGAAATGGCATAGCTTCTTAACCCTGAACTGAGCTAGGTAGTGGAAGTACTCTAGCCAATTGACGCTTAACATTGTGTGTGCGTGCGTGCGTGCGTGCGTGCGTGCGTGCGTGCGTGCGTGCGTGCGTGCGTGTATGGATATGGGGAGGAATGGGGGCTCTGACTGATTAAAGTAATGATGACCAGACTTTGATCAATATGAACATTTATTGACAGATCAAGTAGTGACAACAGGTGATCAACTTTGGGACTGGCATATTAAGAGTTTACCTGATGGAATCGGGAAAGGATAGTGGCAGTGTGACAACAGCTCAACCAAGCCCTCATATGTTGAGCACACATCGTGACAGACATTTTTCTCATCATGTTCATATTATGCCCCACGTCTGCAATAATTTCTGTTATTTATCTAAACTGTCATATCTTGATAATCCCAGTTACTCGTGTTGTGTTAAGTCAGTAGTGAACACATTTTAGTTGGAAATCTGGCTGATTAGTTAAGACTAGCCTTTTGATTAACTATCACACAGCATAACTGTACACATCCATTATGGAAGCTGGAGTTGCCAGGGATTAGTTTATGTTTACAATTGTAGCAATAACAATGCAGACACCACACCTATGTCTTGGTAAAAAGCTGAGGGATGGGCCTAGAGAAATTGAACCACTGTAAACTTCATAGACAGAGATATGGATACACAGACTGACCATCCATGACATCAAAATTATTGTTTTAACCATGTTTTGAGGCTATACAGTGTTTGTTTGCGTTTAAATTAAACAAGCTTATATTTTGAGTTCTGCTGGGGTCTCGAGACCACATATTGAGTGACTCGGTCTTGTCTCTTGTCTCGGTGTCGGACATTTGTACTTAGTACAGTGGTGAACCTATAGGTCTTCAGTGTGTGACAGGTTAGTACAGTGGTGAACCTATAGGTCTTCAGTGTGTGAGAGGTTAGTACAGTGGTGAACCTATAGGCCTTCAGTGTGTGACAGTGGTGAACCTATAGGTCTTCAGTGTGTGACAGTGGTGAACCTATAGGTCTTCAGTGTGTGACAGGTTAGTACAGTGGTGAACCTATAGGTTTTCAGTGTGTGAGAGGTTAGTACAGTGGTGAACCTATAGGCCTTCAGTGTGTGACAGTGGTGAACCTATAGGTCTTCAGTGTGTGACAGTGGTGAACCTATAGGTCTTCAGTGTGTGACAGGTTAGTACAGTGGTGAACCTATAGGTCTTCAGTGTGTGACAGGTTAGTACAGTGGTGAACCTATAGGTTTTCAGTGTGTGAGAGGTTAGTACAGTGGTGAACCTATAGGCCTTCAGTGTGTGACAGTGGTGAACCTATAGGTCTTCAGTGTGTGACAGTGGTGAACCTATAGGTCTTCAGTGTGTGACAGGTTAGTACAGTGGTGAACCTATAGGTCTTCAGTGTGTGACAGGTTAGTACAGTGGTGAACATATAGGCAACCGTAATACCAGCGCACTCATGTAGGAGAGTGCACTTTCTGTAAAACACAAAGTGCCAGTAGTGTTGTGGAGGGTAGGCTATACGCAGGTATAAGCCGTACACCCACTTATTGTTCAGTGGGCATTGTGTATACTCACTTCTGAATCCCTACTGATGCATATCAAAGTAGTGTAGTGGAGGTATACGATTTATCAATTATGTAGTACAATAGAGAAATCATACACAAAGTAGCCTACACAATCGCAAAGCACATGGAATATATTCACATGCGCTCCGCACAAATAGCCTAGATTCAGTGCAATATCATCTGCAGGCAGCAAGTGTACAATCTCAACTGGTTTGTCATGGAGCAGCTCACAGAAGAATAACATCGGTAGCTGGTAGGGTAGGAAAGACATTTAAATGTATACCAGTAAATACTAACTAAGGCAACAATGGGTATGTAAACCAGGTATTGTAAAAGTTTAGTCCGAAGTGTTGGTTAGTAGGCTATTTGTGATGCACAATTGTCATCATGTTCTGTTTGCATCAGGCGTGTCGACATGGATGGGCCTGGCTGGACAGAGGCCAACCCACTGGGGAGCCAGGCTCTGACAGGCCACCCAATCAGATTGATGTGGTTTAAGTACTGTTGTGGACGTAGACCATCAAATATTAGCATTATTTGTTTTACTGTCATTTTGAGAGTGAAAATCTGAAAAATCAACAGGAAAACTCATTTAAAAAGCATAGGAAATCGTAGGATTTTCAACACAGGATCCCTTTCCTTTGCTGGGTTGGCCGTTTGGGAACTTCTGGGCAAAATTTGGATATACCCACTTCTCCAGGCACCACTACACCACTGCATAGGGCCGATGGAAAGACAGCAGTCACATACAGCATGATGTTAAAGGATAAGCAGTCCATAAACTCTGACACAATAAGCCAGTAGGTCCCAATCATAAGAATACAAAACACAACCATTAAGCATTTCCCATTCGGACACTGCACTCTGAATGCAATCTTTTTTTCTTAGTGTGCCAGAGCGCAGAACAACTGATGAATTTACGAACGCGCAACGCCTGATGAATATGACCGATGTCAGTAGACGTAGACCAAAAAAAAGTAACAGTTAGTCAAGAATGCTCTACAAAAAAATGTAAACAGCTCTGCTACGAGTAAAATGGTCAGAGTGAGGTGTTCTCTCGTTTGTGTCTGGAAGTAGCTAGCCAGCTAGCCAACTTTAGCCAGTTAACTTGGGTGTTTGGTTGGGATAAGCATGCATTGGCAGGCAAGCTGTAGAAGTACGAGGAGGCTACAATTCCCAATCGTTTATCAGTGCAATTGTGACGGCCAACTAGCTGAAAAAACTTTGAGAGGGTTTATCTAATGTTCCTTTGTTAGATTTTTATCTCATCGTGCTCTGGCTAGCATTAGTTGTTGATCTTGTTGTTGTTGATGTGCATAACTGAGGGAGAAAGAGCTTACCTTTTCATGGTTGTTTGATCAATAGAACTGTAAAATGCCCAAATGTAAGAGGACTGCCGTTTTGTTTACATAAGTGCAGAAATCCATTCAGGTGTATTTTGTGGCTTTTGGCGAATGCGTTCTAATGATCTAAAGTCGCTCTGTTGCAACTGCCTGTAAACACACAGTTCAGTTCAAAGTGAATTATGGCAGGCCAGTGTGCCAAATGGCTTGTTTGAAAAAAGACCTGCTGTAGCTCTGATTAGCTATAGCGCACCGGTGTCACACCCTGACCTTAGTATTCTTTGTTTTCTCTATTTTTTTTGGTTAGGTCAGGGTGTGACAAGGGTGATATGTGTTTTTGTACTGCCTAGGGGTTTTGTATGTTTATGGGGTTGTTTACTATCTAGGTGTTTTGTATGTCTATGGTTGCCTAGATTGGTTCTCAATCAGAGGCAGCTGTTTATCGTTGTCTCTGATTGGGAACCATATTTAGGCAGCCATATTCTTTGGGTAATTCGTGGGTTATTGTCTATGTGTCTGCACGTATCATATATGGCGTCACGTTCGTTTTTGTATAGTTTGTATAGTGTCCGTCTTACATTAAAAGTAACATGTATTCACATCACGCTGCGCCTTGGTCTCCTCCATTAAACGAACGTGACAACCGGTCTGTGTAGACTCCGGTCCTGGACAAGACAGATGTTTTTATTTAGTTTTATTTACTGCAGTGTGTATTAATTGTCCAAACGCATGGCCGCTTTCCCACTCTATATTGCTATAACAATTGCACAAATGCCTTAGTATCCGTAATTCCCAAACATTCTAGGAATTTATGAAAATGTGAAAATGACCATATCTAAGTGGTCGCTTGTCAGAAAATGTTAAACAATTATGCCTGGGGATGTATATGAACAGATTTGAATAAGATGTCATGTTGCTAAAATGTTGTCAATTTAAATGCAACAATGTTTCACACACATGTTATTTTCAAAGAGATGCAATATAAAACACAGTTCCACTCACCAGATGATGCTCATTTGAAACTTAACTTCTTGTTGAAAGTTATTCTTGAAAAGGGGGAAGCTAACAAATTAGCAACAACATCCTCTTTGATAACACCTGCTGCTGCCACTGCAAACTGGCCGACATCAAAAGCTAGCTAGCTAGACCATGTGAAAACTATTGCTTGCTATTGCGCAGTGACCTGTTGACCTTCAAAGAAGGCAGAACTTTCCATTAGTTTTTGTAAAAACGGTCCCACCGATTAAGTCAAAATGTGATTGGTTGATTCCACTGTCACTCCAAAATGTTGCCTTAAATGTTGAATGGCAGATAGATGCCTTTATCTGGCTTTTTATTCTGGCTTGGCTTCCCGGTTGATTTTACTCGTGCACCGCTATTGTTTAATGCCACCGCTTGAAATGAGAGCATTACAACCGTGCAAGACAGGCTCCTGGGTTAAGACGGTTTCTCTGTGGAGAAAACTCCGTCACCGATGTGGAGAAAACGCTCGTTTAAATTCCTCATGGTTCTCAATAGCTAGGTTTCCATGGAATTGGTGACAGATTATCATGCGATTATTCTGAAATCCGCATAAAAACAATATGAGCACTTTCCCACCGGAGATGGGTTTCCATCAAATTGACTTGTTGCAGATTAAAGACTGTCCGTGATGACGTAGCGCACATAAGAATACATTATGCTGTTAAATTCCCATGTACCGAATAAAAAATGCAAGTTAAATGAGTTTTCATGCATTTTTAACTCTAATTATGTTTTTCTCACAAAATGTTTTGCATTCTATAGCTAGTGTGCCCACTCGGGTATTGGCACGTGCGGTGTAGACATCAGCGTCTGCGCTGTTTAGCTAGAGTCCACATAAACCTACATGATGAGATTATTATGGACTAAAGAGCGAGATTGTTTTCATTGTTAAACGGCAGCCAAGGATCGATGATCATGTCAGCAGAATTATTGGAAAGGAGCATCAAGCTTTCACCTCCTTGTGAAGTTCATCATCATTTATTGAATCTGTCGCCTAACATACTGCGTGCTTTCCTTATGGGTTGTAGTGAGAGGACCACAAAACATGTCATTGTGTGACTCCAAATTTGCTTTGATATGATGGTTATTATATAAAAATGTGCAAATAGTAGTATTTCCATGACATTTCTCCAGTAATTAACCCAGGGACAAACCCTCCCTTATCCCGGACGACGCTGGGCCTATTGTGCGCCACCCTATGGGACGACCAAACCCAGATCTGTACTGAATCCTTAAGCACTGCAATGCAGTGCCTTAGACCGCTGCACCACTCAGGAGGCCTTGTCTTGACATTTTTGTATCTGATGTATGAAAAGGTTGGATGGAAAGCTGGTTAGTGATCCAAAATATCATCATGGTCTAAGTGTGCTTGGGGTTTCTTCAATGTTGTGCTGTGTATGATGAGGCTGGATCCAAACTGCTGAGCTGTGCAGTGTCAGTGTGTGAACCAGCATTGAACATGGAAGGGCACTCAATATGTGGACCAGCTGCATTTCAAATCTAAACCACAGCTCCACCGACTGCCTCATATCACAATTATCAGGATTGAAGTGAGACATTCATGCCCGAGAGTGTAGGCTATACATGATGTCAGCTACCTAAAAAGAGGCAATTTTTTCGGACATTTTCAGTTGAAAAATAAACTGTAGAATAAGCTGATTGAGGAGTGAGGAGAAAAGTCTGCTTCACTTCCTCAATGTGAACATTGAGAGCTTGGGGAGGTTTTTGGGCTCAACCATCCATGATTCTTTTCGTATTTCATTGGTCAGGCTATAATACTGTATAATACCGCATAATTGAAACATTGTTAACAAGGTGATTCAAACTACAAAAGATTATTTAAGATTTCTTATGTGCTATATTGAGATACCAACAGAGCGCAGAGATAATAATCATCCTAAAGATGTAGCTGTGCACTTCATGACGGCCTACAATATATGCATGTCATCTTTTCAAGGGAATGAAAGGTTTGGGTTTCACCGTTCCTCGTAGGCTTTGATTCATGTCTAAGCACCCTATCCATATTTATCACCATCAGGAGCTTATGAAAGGGTCATTTGAATTAATTAGGGTCATTTTCCAGCTGCTTGTAGTTGACTGAGGGGGCAAAAAGTACGTGAGGATGCTTGACTGGGTATTTAGCATTTTTTAAACACCTGGAATAGCCTTTTCTTGCAAACAAGAGCCATAATCATTATTCTTAATTCTCTGTAAAAAATATGTTTATTTTTCCTCCTGACTTGTGTTTTTTTTTTTCAAGACACTAAATATGCTTCTCTGCATCTCTCCTAAAAATCTGGGTAAAAGATTGAAATGAATGTGAGTCTTATTCGGTACATTTAGTAATTGCATGCTTTTCTAAAGTCTACCAACCTTGCCAGCAGGCATGCCAGCTAAGATAGTTAGACTAGCTAGCTACTCTAACTCAATTGATAGACTGAAATGGCTTCTTGGTAGATAGTTATGAGGTTGGGAGATTAGGAACCTATCTGGGCTAGCTAAAGCCAAGATCATAAAGTTGCTAGGGGGCTAGCAATATTACTGAGAAACAACAACAAAAAATGTCAAATTCTAATAATTATTATTATTATTAAACAGGACAAATCTGAGGTGGCATGACACCTCTGAATGAGAAACAAAGTCTGAAAGGACACCAGGAGTGCATTTGTCACTATTTGGTTGAGAAAGAAACACAATTTGCCATAATATGATTTTTTTGCGTGCGTTTTCTGGTTTCTCCTGGGTAGAAAAGGGGAAAGAAATAAGCCCATAATTGGAGTCTCACCAGCATCAAGCCCTGCTATTGATGCTGTGTAATGTGCTATTCCCTTGCGAGATCAAAGCAATTGATTACTCATGCGGTTTATGTGACTGAACGGGGTCCCGAACAAGTCACACATATTTTGATGTCCTACGAATCACTCCATAGAACATTATGTCTAGAACATAGTTTTGTTGTAATGCCTTTCATGTGATATACTTTATGTTGTCATGCTTTGTTATTGCCATTTAGAGATTGCATGACAAGTATACTTTTTTAGAGCGAGAAACCACATTATTAACCCCGTATTCCTTGCATTAATGTCATGCCTAAATGATTTGCTAGTTTTAGTCACGGTCAATCATGGTTATTAGAGGCATAAGTTAATTTGGTGACAAAAATCAGGAGCTTCGCAAGGCCATTGTGGGCTGATGATTGCCTAAGCCTCAGAGGACAAAGAGGGTGAATCGATAAACTGTTGCTAAAGCTGCATACAAGATGATAATATTTTATGGCTTAATTTCAACCTCGTCTTCATTGATCATTCTACTGTAACCGTCATGCAACTTACTAGTTTTCTATTGAAGCGCTGAAGCAGAACACTGAGCTATAGAACATAAATGATAACATATAATTAGCTGTATCGCATTAGTTCCCAATAACAAGGTGATGTATGTGTTGCTTTGTAAAATACATTTGCATGTGTAAGTATAACATACCGTATCTTTATACCTTCCATCTTACTCACTTGACAACAAGAATATTGCATCAGCGCTTCAGCCAATGCTTTCTAGGTCAACCATGTCCCTCAGGTTTCATTATCCCTAGTCAGTATTATGAGCTTTGTGCCAAGCAATGTTATAATTTGGTTGAATTAATGTTCACTCTGAATATATTCCTAGGGTGTAAAATGGACTAACATGGGTTTCCATACACAAGTTTGCTGGTTCGAATCCCTCCCCAAACTTAAACAGTATAATTTCTTGCCTGAACTTAACTAATCAAATTTGTTTCTGTCCTCGAGTCAGAGCTGCCCTTAAGAGGAATGAGGGAAACTCCTTTCTGTAGTGTTTCAGGGGATTGAGTTGAAACATGAATGAAGACTCGACTGCCCAAGAGAACATTTGTCTTTCTGGCTTGAAAAACCTTGGCCTCAGGCCTTGTAAGTCATCCTATTCATGTCACCTTGACAGTACATAGATGATCCTGGTTTTACTGCCCAGAGACTCCTCAATTTGAACAACTGTGACCCACTCCTGTTGATGTCACTGCCAACTCAGCAGAAACATTTGATATTTCTCAAGGGCACACTACATATTGCATGACACATCATTATAATGTTAGCCCACAGTTAGCCCAAACCAGCATTGTATTGGCAGATAACATGCCCATTTGGTCAACCTGAAATCATTAGAACCCACATAATGTAGATCCATATTGAATTTCCCATTGACAGCGTGAACCCTATAGGAAAACATTTGCATTGAACCATAAGGGGACATATTTGCAATCAGAGCTTATCATTGCAGGACACATTCATCGATCATGCATGATGAATCTGGTGAAAATCCATGAGTGCTCTGCTGTGTTGCTCTGCTGTGTTTGGCTATTGGTGCATGACAGATGAAGGACCAGTGGTGCACATCCTCTGACAGTGGTGCAGGTCTGCGCTGTGGCAGCTCAGGTGTTTGGTAGACGCGTGAGGTCAGAGGTCAAAGTGTGTGTGCGTGTATGTGCATGTATTCACACCTTTGATCACAGCTGATCTCATTATGCGTGTGCTGTAATAAAACCTGCAAAGAGGTGTGGGAGCTTGTGATGGATAACTAATGTCAAGCAATTATATGTTTAGGGCTCTATTCAATCAGCGTTACAGATTCTGCGATATTAACGTAAAGGCAGTTTCAGAGTGAGCCAATATATGCAGCGTTTATCGTGAATGCAGTCTCCCCTAAAGTTGGAACATTGCCTTTAAATTTCCATCACGCTGTAAAGCTGAACTTCTGCAATGCAGATTGAATAGAGCCCTTGGTCTTCAGAACAGGTTACTATATTTCCAGATGAGATTTCAACATCTTCCACCAGACCTACAGCAATTTTTATATAATGGATTGAAATCATACATGGAGTTAGTTGATTAATACTGGTAGTTGCTTCTCTTGGTCTTTTCTTGAGTACATTTTTTTGTACCATTTTCCATTATTTTAGCATCATGCTTTATTCATGCTTGTGGGCTCTGTGATGCCACAAGGGGGAGTGCAACCTACTTTGTCCCACACATTGACAGAATAGTAACTGACATACAGTATTATGGGTCCCTCATCACCAATGACAGTGATCAACACATCAAATGATGGACTCTACACTGTAACACCATATGACACTTCATATTTGTAGATTCCATTTAACAATACATTTTACTCTCATGGAGCAGTATTTCATTGCAGAAGTTTTTATTTTACAGCACTTCCTATTGTGAAAAATGATGTCCACAAATTCACATGTATGGCAAGCCCTCGGACATGTTGTAGAACACAACGTTTCACATATCAATGCCGAGAGATGAGTTTGATATACATTGTCTGTATCTTGATAGGCTAACTTATTGTGTAATTCTCTGTATCTTGATAGGCTAACGTATTGTGTCATTCAGGGCAGTAAATGAATTTGAAGCAGATGCTAGCCGGAACATACACAGACATGAATACACTTAAATGTATGAACATACAGTTCAAACACCCACTCATACACTGTTAAATACTACATGTTTGTTCAGTAAAAGTGAAGCTATTCATCAGCTGTTATGTCTATTGGATAAATATCACCCACAATAAAAACCAGTCTGGGTCTGTGTTTGACATTCAGGTTGTATGAATCCTGGCCTTCTCTCTTGAAACCCCAATAAAAGGTTTCCACACCCAGTCAAGAATTTAACTTTGTGACTATCCCAGGGATTCAGCTTTTACATGCACATTTGACATTTCTAGAGAAAATTGGTCATTGTGTAGCTCAAGACTTGTTCATGATCCAGGAGGTTGAGAAATGTGTAATCGGTTGTTCTATAACAGGCTAATAGTGAACCAAAACAGTTTGACCATAATTTAATTCTTCACTGTAAAAAAAAAAATGTAGTTGTTTAAACTAAATATTGTTAAGTAACTGATTCCACAGCCTTTTTAAGTTTACTCAACTTTTCGATTAAAAAAGCTACCAGCACTTAACATTTTTATTTGGCTGGAGAAAACTTTGGCAAAAATGAAGTCAACTTAAAATTACGTGCTTGCTCAACTTGTCTCAAATGTTCATTCAACTAGAAATTATTATTTGGGCATCTTCACAAAAAAAAGGCTGTGGAACAAGTTACACACACAATGCGTTTGACATCAAATGTTTTTAACGTGAATACAGTGCATTCGGAAAGTATTCACACCCCTTCTCTTTTTCCACATTTTGTTACATTACAGCCTTATTCTAAAATTGATTAAATCGTTTTTTTTTATCATCAATCTACACACAATACCCCATAATGACGAAGCAAAAACAGGTTTAGTCATTTTTACAAATTTATAAAAAATAGACAACACAAATACCACATTTACATAAGTATTCAGACCCTTTACTCAGTACTTTGTTGAAGCACCTTTGGCAGCGATTACAGCCTTGAGTCTTCTTGGATATGATGTTACAAGCTTGGCACACCTTTATTTGGGATGTTATTCCCATTCTTCTCTGCAGATCCTCTCAAGCTTTGTCAGGTTGGATGGGGAGCGTCGCTGCACAGTTATTTTCAGGTCTCTCCAGAGATGTTTGATCGGGTTCAAGTCCGTGCTCTGGCTGGGCCACTCAACGACATTCAGAGACTTGTCCCGAAGCCACTCCTTCGTTGTCTTAACTGTGTGCTTAGGGTCGTTGTCCTGTTGGAAGGTGAACCTTCTCCCCAGTCTGAGGTCCTGAGCACTCTGGAGCAGGTTTTCATCAAGGATCTCTCTGTACTTTGCTCCGTTCATCTTTCCCTCGATCCTGACTAGTTTCCCAGTCCCTGCCGCTGAAAAACATCTCCACAGCATGATGCTGCCACCACCATGCTTCACCACAGGGATGGTGACAGATTTCCTCCAGATGTGACACTTGGCATTCAGGCCAAAAAGTTCAATCTTGGTTTCATCAGACCAGGGAATCTTGTTTCTCATGGTCTGAGAGTCTTTAGGTGCCTTTTGGAAAAATCCGAGCGGGCTGTCATGTGCCTTTTACTGAGGAGTGGCTTCCGTCTGGCCGGTCTACCATAAAGGCCTGATTGGTGGAATGCTGCATAGATGGTTGTCCTTCTGGAAGGTTCTCATCTCCACAGAGGAACTCTGGAGCTCTGTCAGAGTGACCATCGGGCTGTTGGTCACCTCCCTAACCAATGCCCTTCTCTTCCGATTGCTCGGTTGACCAGGCAGCCAGCTCTAGGAAGAGTCTTGTTGGTTCCAAACTTCTCCCATTTAAGAATAATGGAGGCCACTGTGTTCTTAAGGACCTTCAATGCTGCAGATATTTTTTGGTAACTTTCCCCAGATCTGTGCCTCGACACAATCTTTCTCGAGCTCTACGGACAATTCCCAGCAACCTCATGGCTTGGATTTTGTTCTGACATGCACTGTCAACTGTGGGACCATAAATAGAGAAGTGTGTGGCTTTCCAAACCATGTTCAATCAATTGAATTTACTACAGTTGTAGAAACATTTCAAGGATGATCAATGGAAACAGGATGCACTGAGCTCAATTTCGAGTCTCATAGCAAAGGGTCTGAATACTTATGCAAATAAGGTATTTCTGTTTTTTATTTGTAATAAAAAAAACAGTTTTCGGCTTGTCATTATCTGGTATTGTGTGTAGATTGATGAGGAAAAAACGATGTAATCCATTTTAGAATAAGGCTGTAACGTAGCAAAATGTGGAAAAAGTGAAGGTGTCTGGATACTTTACAGTAATTATTTTTCAACATGTTCTCGCCTTGGATTTCAAGTCACAATCTCTTGGTTCACGGCATACCGCACTTCCTGCTACGCCACCATGTCTGTGTCAATGACTGATTTCACACATTGTACTTCAAAGTAAATGTCAGCTCTGTTGAAAGTACATTCCAGTAAAACTATTATATTTATCATAGTTATTAAAGAGTAACATTAAAACAGTAATATGCTCCACCAACATACAGAAAACCCTACAATTGCTGAAATAAGTAAATCAAATAAATTATAAGAGAACAGTCCGATTAACTGATGATTGACACAGATATGGTGGTGTAGACGAGATATTGGAATGCTTTGAACCCAAAAAGTTGTGAGTTCAAATCCCAGGTGAGGACACGTTCCAGTTAAATAATAACTACTGTAAAAATGAACATGCACAATTTCAACCTGTGTTAAATATGAACACTACCGGTCAAAAATGTTAGAACACCTACTCATTCAAGGGTTTTCCTTTATTCTTACTATTTTCTACATTGTAGAGTAATAGCGAAGACAGGAAAACTATGAAATAACACATATGGAATCATGTAGTAACCAAAAAAGTGTTAAAGAAAACTACATATATTTGAGATTTGAGATTCTTCAAATAGCCACATTTTGCCTTGATGACAGCTTTGCACACTCTTGGCATTCTCTCAGCCAGCTTCATGAGTTAGTCACCTGGAATGCATTTCAATTAACAGGTGTGCCTTTTTAAAAGTTAATTTGTGGAATTTCTTTCCTTCTTGATGCATAAGAGCCAATCAGTTGTGTTGTGATTATGTAGGGGTGTTCAACAGAAGAGCCATGTTTGGTAAAAGACTAAGTCCATATTATGGCAAGAGCCGCTCAAATAAGCAAAGAGATTACATTACTTTAAGACATGAAGGTCCGTCAATACGGAAATTTCTAAAACTTTAAAAGTGTCTTCAAGTTCAGTTGCAAAAACAATCAATCTCTATGATGAAACTGGCTCCCATGAGGACCACCACAGGAATGGAAGACCGAGTTAGCTCTGCTGCAGAGGATACAGTGGCTTGCGAAAGTATTCACCCCCCTTGGCATTTTTCATATTTTGTTGCCTTACAACCTGGAATTAAAATAGATTATTTGGGGGGCTTTGTATTATTTGATTTACACAACATGCTTACCACTTTGAAGATGTAGAATATGTTTTATTGTGAAACAAACAAGAAATAAGATTTTTAACTTGAGCGTGCATAACTATTCACCCCCCAAAGTGAATACGTTGTAGAGCCACGTTTTGCAGCAATTACAGCTGCAAGTCTCTTGGGGTATGTCTCTATAAGCTTGGCACATCACAGCAATCTTTAAGTCATACCACAGATTCTAAATTGGATTGAGGTCTGGGCTTTGACTAGGCCATTCCATGACATTTAAATATTTCCCCTTAAACCACTCGAGTGTTGCTTTAGCAGTATGCTTAGGGTCATTGTCCTGCTGGAAGGTGAACCTCTGTCCCAGTCTCAAATCTCTGGAAGACTGAAACAGGTTTCCCTCAAGAATTTCCTTGTATTTAGTGCCATCCATCATTCCTTCAATTCTGACCAGTTTGAAAGATCCTGCCGATGAAAAACATCCCCACAGAATGGATGGTGTTCTCAGGGTGATGAGAGGTGTTGGGTTTGCGCCAGGCAGAGCGTTTTCCTTCCCACATGCCTTTTGGCAAACACCAAACGCTTTTGCCCTGCTCTGTGGAGTGTATGACTTAAAGTGGTCCTATGGACAGATACTCCAATCTCCGCTGTGGAGCTTTGCAGCTCCTTCAGGGTTATTTTTGGTCATTTTGCTGCCTCTCTGAATAATGCCCTCCTTGTCTGGTCTGTAAGTTTTGGTGGGCGGCTCACTCGTGGCAGGTTTGTTGTGGTGCCATATTCTTTCTTTTTTTTATATTGGATTTAATGGTGCTCCATGGGATGTTCAAAGTTTCTAATATCTTTTTATAACCCAACCCTGATCTCTACTTCTCCACAAATTTGTCCCTGACCTGTTTCGAGAGCTCCTTGGTCTTCATGGTGCCGCTTGCTTGGTGGTGCCCCTTGCTTAGTGGTGTTGCAGACTCTGGGGCCTTTCAGAACAGGTGTATATATACTGAGATCATGTGACACTTAGATTGCACACAGGTGGACTTTATTTAACTAATTATGTTACTTCTGAAGGTAATTGGTTGCACCAGATCTTATTTGGGGTCTTCATAGCAAAAGGTGTGAATACATATCCACGCACCACTTTTTAATTTTTGGATTTCACAGTTATTTTTTTAAATTTCACTTGACTAATTTGGACTATTTTGTGTATGTCCATTACATGAAATACAAATACAAATCGATTTTCAATGACAGGTTGTAATGCAACAAAATAGGAAAAACGCCAAGGGGGATGAATAGTTTTGCAAGGCACTGTAAGTTCATTAGAGATAGCAGCCTCAGAAATTGCAGCCCAAATCAATTCTTAAGAGAGTTCAACAGACACATCTCAACATCAACTGTTCAGAGGAGACTGTGTGAATCAGGCCTTCGTGGTGGAATTGCTGCAAAGAAACCACTACTAAAGGACACCAATAATAAGAAGAGACTTGCTTCTGCCAAGAAGCACGAGCAATAGACATTAGACCAGTGGAAATGTGTCCTTTGGTCTGGAGTCCAAATTGGAGATTTTTGGTTCCAACCACTGTCTTTGTGAGACGCGGTGTGGGTGAACGGATGATCTCTGTATGTGTATTTCCCACCGTAAAGCATGGAGCAGGAGTTGTGATGGTATGGGGGTGCTTAGAATTCAAGGCACACTCATCCAGCATGGCTACCACAGCGTTCTGCAGCTATATGCCATCCCATTTGGTTGGCGCTTAGTAGGACTATCATTTGTTTTTCAACAGGACAATGATCCACCACACCACCAGGCTGTGTAAGGGCTATTTGACCAAGAAGGAGAGTGATGGAGCGTTGATCTGGCCTCTACAATCTCCCAACCTCAACCTGAGATGTTTTGGGATGAGTCGGACCTCAGAGTGAAGGAAAAGCAGCCAACAAGTGCTCAGAATATGTGGGAACTCCTTCAAGACTGTTGGAAAAGCATTCCAGGTGAAGCTGGTTGAGAGAATGAGAGAAGTGTGCAAAGCTGTCATCAAGGCAAAGGGTGGCTATTTGAAGAATCTCAAATATAAAATCTATTTTGATTTGTTTAACACTTTTTTGGTTACTACATGATTCCATATTTGTTATTTCATAGTTTCGATTGCATCACTATTATTTTGCAATGTAGAAAAGAGTAAAAAATAAAGAAAAGCCCTTGAATGAGTCGGTGTTCTAAAACTTTTGACCAGTAGTGTATGTTGAAAATGTATGTTAAAAGCAATGTCTGTGTCTTTAAACAGTTACAGACTTTTTTAGTTAAGATGCCCAAGTAATAGTTGTATGAACATATGAGACAAGTTGAACAAACACATCATTTGATGTTTACTGATTTTTTTTCTAAAGTTGGCGCTAGGTTTGGGCCAACTAAACATTTTAAATTCAGTTAACACTTTAACCGAAAAGGTTAGTAAACTAAAATAGGCTGTGGAACCAGTTACTTAATAATAATTAGTTGAAACAACTGTATATTTTTTTTACGGTGTGTCCATCAACTATCAATAGAATAGAGTAAGATCCTTATCTCGGTGTAACAGTTTCACAATGAAAAAGAAACGTACATTCTATTATGTACACACTAGTGTATGCAAAACAAAAACATAAAAAAAACACATCATCATGGTAGGAAATAATCGCATCAAATAAATTAGATTATTGATATGATTGGGCAAAAACTGGTTGAATCAACTTTGTGTCCATGTCATTTCAAGCCCAAAAAATCTGTTAGATTGCGTCGAATCAACATGGAAAACTGATTGGATTTGCAAAAAGTCCTCAACGTAAGGGCATTATGTATTTTTTCCCCCCAATTTTTAACCTAAATCCATTGACATGGTGAAATGTTTTGTTGATATCATGTTGAATTCACAGTAGTTGACAACTCAACCAATGTAAATCCAAACTAGACGCTTAACTGACGTCTGTGCCCAGTGGATAATGTCATAGCCAGCCAATGTACAGAAGTAATGGTTTCAGTCGAGTCTGGTTTGGATAGCTCTTACTAATGATGCAGCGGATCTGAAATGCAACGGTCAGTCGCGAAGGGAATAACGCGCAATGCGCCGCGAGCCACCATAATCCCCAAATGGGAGCCCTTGCGAAACACAAATAACAAATCAGTTGTATTCACAATTTATTATAATCGGCTTAAGTATATATGACATATTAAACCTGAATTAGAGTATTGCGCAACGTTAGCTACTGTGTAAAAATTGTGTGTCCTATACGGTGTCCCCATAATACCATCATTACATAAAGGTTTATCGTGCCCTAAATTGCATCATATGAATGCATTTACACATATAACACCACACAAGGGTATCTGTATTGTATGCTGTATTGTATAGAGCAATAATGCAAACAAAATAGGACATGGAAGACATATGTTCAGGATATGCCAAATCTGAAGCGTAAGAGTTTATGGAAAGCTTTTTTAAAGTCATCATTGGACATGGTATATATAATTGGATTGATTAACGAGTTGAGATAACCAAGCCAGGTGAAAAAGTCAAACATCTCGGGGTAAAAACAAGTTTCACAGGCGGCCACCACCAGGGTGTATATGAAAAAGGGCAACCAGCATATAATGTATGCGCCTAATATTATTCCCAATGTTTTGGTCGCTTTCCTCTCTCTAGCAGCTGAGATCTTTTTCTTCTCCAAAAGTGCGTCGGACACGGTTACTTTCACATGGTTCTTACTTGCCAAGGACCCCGTGTCACTGAAGTGGGTATCGTGTATTTTACACTGAGAAGATGATGTCGATGCCACAGATCCAGGGGAGTTGGTGATCAGGTGCGCTGAAGTGAGTCTTTTCCCTACCTTTTTGGGTGACTGTTTCAAAATGATCTTACGTGCTTCTAAGTATATCCTTCCATAAAGCACAATAAGCAGCAGAGTAGGGATGTAGAATGCTCCAAACGTGGAGTAAATAGTGTAGAAAATGTGATCCGTGTTGACATTGCATTCAGTTAACTCCTCCGCTTTCACCTGGCGCCAGAAAAGCGGGGGCAGGGAGATGGAGATAGCGATGACCCAGGCGGTCACGATCATTCCCGCAGCGCGCGCTGGCGTGCGCTTTTTGGAGTACTCAACGGCGTCTGTTATTGCCCAGTATCGATCCAAAGCGATTACGCATAAGTGAAGGATAGAAGCAGTGCAACATGTTATATCTGAGGATAACCAAATGTCACATGTAACTTGTCCCAAAGTCCAGGTGTGACTCACCGTGTACAGGACGCATATTGGCATCACCAAAATGGACACTAAGAGGTCGGTGACAGCTAGAGACGCTATGAGAAAGTTTGCTGGAGTGTGCAGTTTCTTAGACTGATAAATCGTTGCAATGACAAATGCGTTGGACAAAGTAGTAGCGAGTGTGACAACGAAGAGAATCACTGCCAACCCGGTTTGATAAGCCAAACTCTCATCATTTTCATCAAGCTCTGGAGATTCTGTCCCATTGGTATCGTTTGTGATATTCATCATTTGTCCATATAATGCAGGCTGGAGTTGACTTGAGCGCTCCATCCCCTTAGTCGTTTTTCTCCATCGCTGATTGATTCCTCATTTTGAAACAGTGTGGTCAGTCCAAAGAGAAGGGATATTCTTCTTATGTTGCCAAGTCTCTAACATCCATTTTTTCTTAATACATTTCAATCAGTCTAGTAAAGTATTTTGGGACAGGAAAACATTGTTGTCCGTTTCTTCTTCATGTTTTTTCATTGCAGAAGCGACCCTATTATAATTGTTGATGTAAAAAAAAAAAAAAAGGATTTTGAAGTAAAGATCCATTATGTTCTCTGGAAAACGTATACCAACGTCTGTCCTCAACTGTTTTAACAGTTTAGCTATCTAAACAAAATAAATACTATGTATATAGAAAGTTTATCAAAATAAACATTGAGACTGATGAAAGACCAATGACTTGCAGCCATTTGACAAATGTTGCAACTGCAAGCTTACCATTTGCATTGTAATCCTTGTCTCCTGGAGTTGTCTTACAGGCTGCTTCAGTTGAATGGTGAGGAGACCTCCACTCTTGGTTTTATACAGCTGCTGCCGCCTGCCTCTGACAGCAAACATTAACATGCAGCATTGATCACAGGGATTCTTCTGGAGAGGTGAGCACATCTCCACTGGGTCATAGTGCCCTGCTATTTCTACCTGTCACCATGAGTCATGTATTTGCCCTTTATCATTACTATCCATGTTTACTAGACCTATATTGAACCTGAACAACACATACACGATAGACTACTAGAAATAAAACAATTTCAACATCTACATAGATCCATCACTTCCTACATCATTGGCCACTCATGGTCTGAGTAAATACATTACCAGAGGTATTGTATACCTTTACTGCATTTAGACAATAGGCCTACATATCACATCAAATCATTAATTTAATTTCCAACACATATAGTAGGCTACAATGTTCTTAAACATCATAAAAGTCAACACCAGCCAACTCCTCCATTATATGGACAAATAATGAATATCACAAACGATACCAATGTGAGGATTGTTGGGCGGTAGTTTGCAGGGGGCTATGCACCCCATCAAGAAGTTGGAGAATTTAGCATTTTCCAAACACCTGAAAAAGCTTTTTCCTTCAATCTAGAGCCATAATCATTATGCTTAATTCTATGTAAAAAAAAATACATGTATTTTTCTGCATACAGTATCTAAGCATACCTCTTGAGCTGTCTGCATACTCCTGACTGGTGTTTTCCTTTTTTTTAAGAAACTAAATATGCTTCTCTTCTTCTCTGCTTAAATCTGGGTAAAATACCAACATGTACATGTTTGTGAGAGTATCATCTTTCCATAGAGTGGTCATACTTGTTTGTAGAACGTTCGGACGCTACAGACGTTTTGTGAGAAGCCCGATTTTCGGGATATTATCCTGGTCTGACAGACACCGCTGTTGATCGACCACCTTCCACTGAGATGCGAAAGGTCAACATTGGCGGATGCTGTGAATTGAGACAGTTGCAGTATCTCTGGCTTAAACAGACGGATTTTGATGAGGATTTCTTTATTATGCTAAGTACATTTCTGTGGAGCGCGGAAATCAGCTTTAGGGCGTTTTAAGGAAACTAAATATGCTTCTCTGCATCTCTGCTCCAATCTGGATAAAATATTGAAAGGAATGTGAGTTTTATTCAGTACATTTGGTAAATGCTTACTTTTCTAAAGTATTTTCTAGACAAACTAGCTACTTTGACTTTATTGATAGTTAGGTTCCTAATCTTCCAACCTTATAACTATCTTGGCTAGCTAAAGCCAACTTCATAAAATTGCTAGGTGGCTGGTAGTGTCTTGGTCAGTTTCTCCATAATTCAAAAGTTTCGGTGTAATAACAATGTTCATGCTGGTAATAATAAACATGCCCAAGGATCGCTGTGCCCTTTTGGTGCAGATACAATGGATTTATATGGCAATTTAGTTATTCGGTTTCATAATTTGCAGAGACTGAAAACGTCATGTCATGTAAAAAAAGGTCTGGAAGCAAACGTTCCAGCATTATTATTTTTGATATTACATTTCTTCCAATACGATATGGACCATTGGGCCTGCAACAAATGTTTATAGTACATGTAATATATTTGTGAAAGGGGGCACATCAAAGGCATAAATTATTGACTTTTTTCAACTAACGTGAATTCAAAGTAAAAATCAACAACAAATGTCACCATGTCATTGGATGTAGGTTTAAAGTGGGGTGGAAAAAAATACGAAATGCCCTAACGGTGAGATGTTTTTGCAAATCCAATCAGTTTTCCACGTTCTTTCAACATCATCATATCGATTTTTGGGGGTTGAAATGACATGGAAACAACGTGGATTCAACAGGTTTTTGCCCAGTGGGTTATTAAAGATACATTATTGATATTTCTCACATCCCACTGCCAGTGCAGTAGACGAGGATCTGAAGATCAATTCCATCCAGCACATTTATGACCCGTGAAGTATATGAACCAGTCATGCCACTGCAGAGATGGAGAGACTGCCTTTCATCACCTTAGATAAAGGCACAAGAGGCATCATGTCAGCCATATTGTGTATATATAACAGAAAAGTGTTCAAATAGTATGTATTTTCTTTCAAATACTTTAGCTGCGCTTTATTGAGCCTGACTTACGAAATGGAAGCAATGGAATAGTCCCAGAAGTGCAAACCTGTTACCCCAACTATCTGGCACTCCATGCAGGCTCAGTCAAACTTTGCTGATTGACATGTTGATTGTAGACCAAGTTTGAAGTGTACTGGGTAGCTCAAGTATTCAAATGACAATAGAATGGATTGAGCTGCTCTTTCAAGCAGTCTTATTTAACAAGGCCAATTTCTCTGTTCTGTACTAATATATGTCAAGGGGGAAATTACTTTTACATTTCTTCACATTTGGTTCAAAGGTTCAGAGCTCCCTTTGATTTCCTTTAGTCATCTGTTCAAACTCTGGTTTGACCTCCAACAAAAGCATAAGATATTATGGTGGCAAACAAGCCAATGGGAACTTTTTCAAAATTGTTCAGGAATGACAAAGTCGTGCCAAATACGTCAATTCAACGTCTGTTCCAAGTTGGTTCAGCGTAATTTCATTGAAATTATGTGGAATCCGCGCTGATTCAACCAGTGTGTGCAGAGCGGATAGTTATCTAATTTCAAGGAGGAACCATAAACGTCTTGACACTGGCTTAGTGCGGAGAATTTAACGTAAGATTCTCCACACTTTTTGGACTGTCTGCGGTGCATCATAACTGTGAGTACAATTGTAAACTATACTACGTCTAAGCTACCTTTTTGTGACACGAGGGGCATGTTAATACAAACACAATTCATAAAGCAGGTCGCCACAACTGGAACCGACTCACTGGCTGTAACTGTGGCTTAGACGTAGTACAGTGTGTGAGGGCACACACAATGAATTAGCAGCAGGGCAAGAAATAATAGCAAGTATTCAAGACTTAATCCTTGCTCTTACTAAAAAATATACATTATATGGGGGATTGGAAATGATGCAGACAATTACATTGATGCAAGCCACAATTTAAATGCGAAATTAAAGCTGATCTACCCCCTAAAAATACAGTTCATTTGCTAAGGTGAACTAGACAGAAGACCAAACCCTACCTGCCTACCACAAGGCACACAAACAAATACTACAGTAAGAGCAGCGATAAGCCGCTTCTCCCCAAAACAGCGTTGAAGACGTTGCAAACGTTTGACGAACTGCCACAACCACAGCCCGCGGGTATGGACAAAGAGTGTGCGCCCTTCCTTCTTTTTCTTCCTCTTCTTCTTATTCTTCTTCTTCAAGGCTTTATTGAGATTTATGGGGTATCACACTGTAGAAGGAGCACTGAGTAGCCTTTCAAAGTCATCAAAGGTATTACTAAGAGTGGTGTCTCCTTGAGTGGAAAACCAAAGACTTACCAGTATTGTTGTCCTCTAAGAGACATGGCTATTCTGGAAAACATATCTAAATTCTCTTGATTAATTATGGCATTAAGAGTTTCGCTGATGGAGATTATGTCAGTAGCATTTAGAAGAAGTTGTGGCTTCAAGGAATTTAAGGCCCCTTGTTCTGGGTGTTGTATTATTGTCTCTTTTACACTGTACTCTTTTACACTGTAGTTTTAACAACTGGTTGCAGCCAGGATCAAATTGTTTCCACCCATGAAGCCTACCATTATTATCATGGTTTCAATCCTCATTCACGTCAAATGTAGGGGGTCCAGCCAGTGACTGTACCTTGGACATGACTGAGAGCTCCTGCAGACAAATGTCAATTTGACATTGAGAGAGGGACCTTAACTCATCCCCATGGACGAAGCGAGATGGGTTTGTCATTACTATGATCTCTGCTGGGTAGTCTATGGGGCAACGTCACAACTTTTACTCAGGTATCTCTTCCTACTCTGTGACAGAAAGGGATGATACAATCAAAATTCGCCCTTTGTTCCTCTTTGTCGTTTTTAATAAGCGTCTGAAAGATAGGATTTTCACCACTCGTCCATGACAGATGTGTCTCAATCTAAAGAGATTGCTGTGAAAGATAGGGACAGATCCCGAGTAGACAGCCATACCCTCTGCCCGAGATAATAACGGGAAGCCGGGGTCCGGTGGTGGTCTGCCTGTTGTTGATACTTGGAGGTGGTCTTAAGAAGAGCAGACCGGGCTCTCTTCCAGGTTTGGCGACAGTGGCGTACAAACATCTGGGCCAAAGGTATGCTGACCTCTTCCTCTTGCTCAGGGAAGAATGGGGACTGATAACCCATTGAACACTTGAATGGCGAGAGACCAGTGGCTAAGCAGGGAAGGGTGTTACGGTCATATTCCACCCACACAAGTTGCTGGCTCCAGGTAGTGGGGTTGGCGGAGATGAGGCAACGGAGTGTTGTCTCCAGGTCCTGATTGGCTCGCTCCGACTGGCCATTAGACTGGGGGTGAAACCCAGAGGACAGGATGACCCAATGAGTGTGCAGAACGCCTTCCAGAACCGGGATGAGAACTGAGGACCTTTGTCGGCGACCATGTCACCGGAAGTCCATGGATCCGGGAGACGTGCTGCACCATGAGCTGGGCCATCTCCTTGGCTGAGGGTAGCTTGGGGAGGGGAATGGGCGGCTTTGGAAAACCTGTCCATTACCATAAGGATAGTGGTGTTGCCATCATATGGAGCGAGACCAGTGACGAAGTCCAGGGATATTTGTGACCAGGGACGGTGAGGGACAGGAAGTGGTTGAAGGAGGCCAGCCGGAGCTTGCCGAGGAGTCTTATTCTGAGCACAGACAGTGCAGGTGGCAACGAACACGGAACATCAGGAACCATGGTGGGCCACCAAAAGCGTTGTCGCACAAAGGCCATGGTCCGACGGGTGCCAGAGTGGCAGGCAAACCTGGAGAAATGAGCCCATTCCAGAACCAGGGAACGGGCAGCGTCTGGGACAAACATCCGGTTAGCCGGGCCCACACCAAGACCCGGTACTCTATTCCCCAGATGAGTTGAATCGAGTGAAAAGCAGCGCCCATCAAGCTTGGAGTTGAGATGCTTTGCGGTGTGGAGATATTCCAGGTTCTTGTGATCCGTCCACACAATGAATGGATGTTCTGCCCCCTCTAACCAGTGCCTCCACTCCTCCAATGCCATCTTCACTGCGAGTAGTTATCGATTTCCCACATCATAATTCTCCAGGGCATTAAGATGATAGGAGAAGAAGGGACCTGGATGCAGCTTTAGTTCCAGGGCAGAATGCTGGGACAAGACTGCCCACACTCCGATGTCCGAAGCATCGACCTCCACTTGGAATTGGGGTCCAGATAGATTAATATGGGAGGTGTGGTGAAGCAATGCTTTAGGTCCAGGAACGCCCGGTCAGCAGCTGAGGACCATCTGAACGGGACCTTGGGAGAGGTGAGTGCTGAAAGGGGGAAAGCCAGGGTGCTGTAAGCCCGGATAAAATGGCGATAGAAATGGGAAAATCCCAAGAAGTGTTGCAGCTGCACTCTGGATGTGGGTTGAGGCAAATCCACCACGGCTCTCACCTTTCCAGGATCCATCTGCACATTACCAAGGTCAGTAATCCAGGGAAGTGTCAGAAAGATTCAAAATGGCAGGCATGCTAAGGGTCAGGGCAGGCAGAAAGGTAAAAAAACGGGAAAACTAGAAAACAGGGACGAGAGAACAGGAGTGCGGGAAAAAATAGGCTGGTAGGCTTGATGAGACAAGACGAACTGGCAACAGACAAACAGAAAACATAAGGAATAAATGCACAGGGGATAATGGGGGAAATGGGTGACACCTGAAGGGGGGTGGAGACAAGCACAAGACAGGTAAAACAGATCAGGGTGTGACAGGCACACTACGTCACCGCAGAATCTACATGGTGCACTAGGCAGTTCAAGCCCCCTTGGGTGCTGCCATAGATGTACAGTGCCTTTGGAAAGTATTCAAGACCCCTTGAATTTTCCACATTCTGTAATTTACAGCCTTATTCTACAATTAATAAAAATAAATAAAACATATTTTGGAATCTACACACAATACCAAAGTAAAAATAGGTTTGTAGAAATGTTTTCAAATGTATTAAACATAAAAAACATAAATTCTGTCGCTGAATATTTCAAAGTGCTGAACAAATAGTTATATTGACTACGTCCATCTTAACTCGCTCATTAATGTCTTAATCGGAATTACGGATTTCCTCTTATCCGCTCATCGTTCCCTTATGCCATAGTTTGTACATCTCAATTGTTATAGGCCTATTGATTATATAGGTGTATCTCATTAGTATCTTATTGATCATTTTAGGCAATGTTGTAAGGATTTCATTGTTTTGCTCACTTTGTGTATTATAATTATCTCATGTGCTTTTCTTGATGAGGAGTAGATACTATATAATGTTGTTGGGTCTGTAACCATGTTTGCCAGTGACAGTCTCTTCCCATTCAAATATTTGTTTTCAACAAAAATTTCAGTAATAGACCCATGTAATCCCAGTTGATATTGCGAGGGAGTTTTTGTTTTGCACAATGCACTGTCTGTGCGCCTGTATATTGTATATAAAAGGGGATCCTCATGATTTTATTTTCGTTCCCTTTTAGACCACAAGCCTTATAAAATACTTCAAATGGTAGGCTAAACGAGTCTCCCTCCCTCTCTCTCCCTGTGTGTGTGTGTGTGGTGACTTAAAGAAGAGTAAAGTTAAGGCCTCCAAATCTTGCTGAATTTATCTGAACTAACATCTATCTGAATTTATGTCGGTGTCCATTTTGAAAGTGCTGAACGAATAGGCCTAGCTCGTCGCAGTTAGTTTGCTTGCACTTTCTTATACTTATAGCTACAGTGCTTCCTCCTTTAGAAGTTGCGTCATACTGCGGCACACCTTGCGAGCTGCTGCAGCATTCTGTGGCACATTATCTGTTTGTCAGCCATTTTTTTTGTTAATGCAAGTTATTGCTAGTTTGACCAGAGGGCATCTTTGAGAAGCATTTGATAGTCTTCCATATTGCAGGCACGCGGGAGACCGGGCTTAACTGATTCCATATGTGCTATTTCATAGTTGTGATGTCTTCACTATTATTCCACAATGTAGAAAATAGTAAAAATTTAGAAAAATCCTGGAATGAGTATGTGTGTCCAATCTTTTGAATGGTACTTGTTTAATTAATTTGATTAATATTGTGGTGTTTCTATTCCATGAAAAACAAAAACCCTCTGGGTTTCTGTTAGGATGGAATGGAAAATATGGTGCTGTACAACATGACGGTCGGCAGTACAGTACTGGGCTATTTAGCTAAAGTATCCCTGTGTCGTGCGGACAGGAGACCGGGGTTCAATCTCCTGACGGGGAGGAAGGACTAGGCTGTCCTTGTAAATAAGAATCTGTTCTTAACTGATTCCATATGTATCATTTTCATAGTTGTGATGTCTTCACTATTATTCTACAATGTAGAAAATAGTCAAAATAAAGAACAATCCTGGAATGAGTAGGTGTGTCTAAACTTTTGACTGGTACTTGCTTAATTCATTTGAATAATATTATGGTGTTTCTATTTCATGAAAAACGGAAAACCCGCTGGGTAAATTCAGACTGTTTTTTGCTCTCGGAGAGCACACTGGACGTTCGAGCCGAGGAGTAGGGTTGATTTGAGCGTTCTGGCCTTACAATGGCAGTCAAGCACCCAAGCTAACGTTGGCTAGCTTGCTAGCTACTTCCAGACACAAATGAGACCACTCTGACCATTTTACTCGCCCTAGTAGAGCTGGGCGGGACATGGGCTATAAAACTCTTCAAACACGCCCTCCTCTCCCTTCCTATATAAAGCCTTGACGACAATATAACCTCCTGTTCCGAGGATGTGGGGGCAACGGTCCGATGTCAGAATGGTTCAGATAATAACTACAGAACGAAGCTAACATCAGCCTGAGCTTTGGTTGAGAATGGTATGAACTTTGAACTCTTATTCACTACAGAAGTGATACCTCCTAGCCGTTGAGTTAGCTGCTGCTGCCAACGAGAGTTAGGAAGGAACAGACAGAGTATCCCGTCTATCACACTACGACATTACTACAACGTATCCAATTGACCCCGAGACATTCTTCAAAGGACAAAGGACTCGGTTTGGCAACACGGCCTTCCATCTACCTACCGAAGCGCAGCTCAGAGTAAATATTTATTGCATTTTCCTTTTCCAAATGGGCAGTAATTTAGAATGCATAAGATACTGTATTTACGATAGCACAGAGCTTCTTCCTTTGTTACTCAGTCTTCCCGCTCTTTCACTCAAACCCAGCCTCTTTTGCTAGGATGTATAATGTCTCCATCAAATCTAAGAAGTTATTTTAACTTTTTTATTCTTACTTACTGGTAGACAAATTTTCAATGATGTATGAAATTGGAGTTGTTCTTCATCAACTGGTATAATAATAAGGTTAATAGGTTAAACATTCCACTTTTAATTCCAATGCTTTTTTTCAAGACACAACATTGTCATCTTTGGCAGTATAGATGGATTTTCAAGGAAGGTAAGGATATTATTTTGTATGCATATTGCATATTTCCCAACACCTAATGAACAACCACAATAACAGCCTGGTGTTAAGCTTTCTGTGTTTTTTTGACGTATCCTGAAATTGATATCTGCTTCTTTAGATTGAATGGTTATTTCTCAGTTATTGTTTTCATATCTACAAAAAAAGAAGCTATTTTCTTTACTTTCAGAGTGCGAGCTGATCAAGGGGTCGAAAATGTAGATATTGCCAGATGTACTATGTTCCTTCTCCTGCTGCTGCAGCCTGTTGACACGCTGCTTGGTCCGTTGGTGGTGGGTGATTCTGTCACGGTTTTCTGTATGAGAAGGAGAGTCGGACCAAAATGCAGCGTGTAGATTGCGATCCATGTTTTAATAAACAAACGTAAAACACGAATCAATACAAACACTACAAAATAAAGACCGTAACGAAAACCTAAACAGCCCTATCTGGTGAAAACACATAGACAGGAACAATCACCCACAAACACACAGTGAAAACCAGGCTACCTAAATATGGTTCCCAATCAGAGACAATGACGAACACCTGCCTCTGATTGAGAACCATATCAGGCCGAACATAGAACTGGACAAACTAGACATGTAACATAGAATGCCCACCTGACCAACCAAAACATAGAAACATACAAAGTAAACTATGGTCAGGGTGTGACACTATCCTTGATATGATCCTGTTATTGTCACATGCTACACAAGCACATGTATCTATCTATCCAATGTTATCATGATTTGTTATAAGGGATATCATACTTATATTATACAGGAAGTATTATTAAAGAGATGCTTTACATTGAAATGCAGATAGAGATGTAGTAGTACCAGAGTTAATGATCCAAGGTCAGTTTTGCATTTCACCTGATGATGAAGACTGACCGTGTTAGCATGATTAAGCTTTGTTTTTAAAAATTCTATCTCTCTATCCATCTGTCTCTCGTCTGAAGGTATGTTTTGATGTGAGAGAGGAAGCCAGTCCCGTCATCGCCACCTTCGGGCTGACTGTGAGCCCAAGGCTGATTAGGAGACACCGCAAGAGACACTATGTAATTGTGATAAAGTGAGAGAATATTAGAGTAGCACTGTAAATTCATTAATCATATGCTGTCTTCCCTGCTCCTCTGTTTGACCTCTTTCCTATTCTGTCTTCTACACCTCTCTCCCCACATCCTCTTTCTTCCTCTTTCTTTATAATACACACCATATGTGCATTGAAGTACAGAATGAACTTGTACTTAGAATATTAAAATTATAATATTTAGAATGCATGTATCATGTATTTATAACACCTGGATAATGAACTTTCAAAAAAGCATTTCGCATTCTCCACTGGTTGAAATGAAGTATCTCATTGGAATACTACACCAAATGTTTGTCTCTACATTAACTAACATATTCCTCTCAATTGTACATTTTTTGTCTGACTCGTTATGACGTTATAATTACTTACATTTGCTTCCACCATAATGTTTTGCCAGCCGTCTTTGCTGAAGAAAGTCACCAGGGACGGGTGGCTCACGTCAAATTCGTCATTGGAACCATTCGACATGATTGCTCATATAAAAACCTCGGGACCCAAATGCATAATGAGTGCTCTTAACTCCCCCTCGCGGTGGTCTGGCGCAATGAGGCCGTGACGCTGGGTGCCTCTAAATCCCATGGTGTAAGCTCGCCACTTTTAAAGGCGGAACCACTGTAAGTGTTAATGAAATAAGAATAAGCATTGTGAATTTACTAGAAACATACTGAACATGTAATAATGTTTGTGTATGGTTCAAAAGTCAAAACTCATTTTGCAGTTCGTTATTGTTGAAGGAGATTGCGGTTCTTATCGACTTACACAAATTCACAAGGAGTCAGTAGTAACCATATTTGTTTAAGCAAGGCAGCCATATTAGCTATGGTTTTTAAAACAGGCTGTAAATATGGCTGAATTAGCTGTTTCACTGCCAGACAAGGCTCCGCTGATAGCCAGGTAATGTGGTGGTAAGGATTCATTCCATGGTGCTGAAAGGAAAGCTCTGGTGTTGGGACAGCTTTATGTAGGCACGAACAGTTTGTGGGCACCATTGGCCACCGTATTAGTGCAATTAATGTATTGTTTAGTCTTGTGCAGTTGCTTTGCTGGCATGCATCTAAAAAACATTTTTTTGTTTGCCCCACCAACATTTACATGCTAAAATCGCCACTGGTTTCAATATAGGTAATTGCTCAGTACATTTCAGACAAATTCACTTGTCAATGGCATCAATGAATGTGATTTGGTTTCCTAGAAAACATCAAAGAAATATTGTTTTCCTTGCAGTCATGTGACATTTTGCATTTGAAGTAGGAATACAGTGTAATTTTTCTCCCCACTCTAATTGGCTTTACAACACATAATGATATATTCACGAGGGGAAGACTGGCTTTTAACCCAGAAGAGTCTTACATTACAGCCTTATTCTAAAATGGATTAAATACATTTTTCTCCTCATCAATCTACACATAATACCCCATAATGACATAGGAAAAACAGGTTTGAAGAATCTTTTGCAAATGTATAAGAAATGTAAAACTGAAATATCACATTTACATAAGTATTCAGAGCCTTTACTCAGTACTTTGTTGAAGCACCTTTGGCAGCGATTACAGTCAATCAATCAATCAATCAATCAATCAATCAAATGTATTTATAAAGCCCTTCTTACATCAGCTGATGCCACAAAGTGCTGTACAGAAATCCAGCCTAAAACCCTAAACAGCAAGCAATGCAGGTGTAGAAGCACAGTGGCTAGGAAAAACTCCCTAGAGAGGCCGGAACCCAGGAAGAAACCTGCTGTCTCTAGAGAGTTGAAACCAGCAGGTCTGGGACAAGGTAGCACGTCCAGTGAACAGGCCAGGGTTCCATAGCCACAGTCAGAACAGTTAAAACTGGAGCAGCAGCTCGACCAGGTGGACTGGGGACAACAATGAGTCATCAGGCCAGGTAGTCCTGAGACATGGTCCTAGGGCTCAGGTCCTCAGAGAGAAAGAAAGAGAGAGAGAGAGAGAGAGAGAGAGAGAGAGAGAGAGAGAATTAGAGAAAGAGAATTAGAGAGAGCATACTTAAATTCACACAGGACACCAGATAAGACAGCCTTGAGTCTTCTTGGGTATGATGCTACAAGCTTGGCACACCTGTATTTGGGGAGTTTCTCCCCTTCTTCTCTGAAAATCCTCTCAAGCTCTGTCAGGTTGGATGGGGAGCGTCACTGCACAGCTATTTTCAGGCCTCTCCAGAGATGTTAGATCGGATTTGAGTCCAGGCTCTGGCTGGGCCACTCAAGGACATTCAGAGACTTGTCCCGAAGCCACTTCTACTCTGTCTTGGCACAGATCTGGGGTAAGTCCTCACTAGCATGAAAACTAAATACAGGCACAGACTGTGTGTAGAAAATGTTTTAAGACTGAGATTCTTTCCAATACAACCCTATATTGCAGAGTTATGTGCATCCTTTCAAGCACACCCTTCTCACTAAACTGTGGTGAGTTATTCACAATTTTCGATGAACAAATAAGGTTTTACAGTGCCTTGCGAAAGTATTCGGCCCCCTTGAACTTTGCGACCTTTTGCCACATTTCAGGCTTCAAACATAAAGATATAAAACTGTATTTTTTTGTGAAGAATCAACAACAAGTGGGACACAATCATGAAGTGGAACGACATTTATTGGATGTTTCAAACTTTTTTAACAAATCAAAAACTGAAAAATTGGGCGTGCAAAATTATTCAGCCCCTTTACTTTCAGTGCAGCAAACTCTCTCCAGAAGTTCAGTGAGGATCTCTGAATGATCCAATGTTGACCTAAATGACTAATGATGATTAATACAATCCACCTGTGTGTAATCAAGTCTCCGTATAAATGCACCTGCACTGTGATAGTCTCAGAGGTCCGTTAAAAGCGCAGAGAGCATCATGAAGAACAAGGAACACACCAGGCAGGTCCGAGATACTGTTGTGAAGAAGTTTAAAGCCGGATTTGGATACAAAAAGATTTCCCAAGCTTTAAATATCCCAAGGAGCACTGTGCAAGCGACAATATTGAAATGGAAGGAGTATCAGACCACTGCAAATCTACCAAGACCTGGCCGTCCCTCTAAACTTTCAGCTCATACAAGGAGAAGACTGATCAGAGATGCAGCCAAGAGGCCCATGATCACTCTGGATGAACTGCAGAGATCTACAGCTGAGGTGGGAGACTGTCCATAGGACAACAATCAGTTGTATATTGCACAAATCTGGCCTTTATGGAAGAGTGGCAAGAAGAAAGCCATTTCTTAAAGATATCCATAAAAAGTGTTGTTTAAAGTTTGCCACAAGCCACCTGGGAGACACACCAAACATGTGGAAGAAGGTGCTCTGGTCAGATGAAACCAAAATTGAACTTTTTGGCAACAATGCAAAACGTTATGTTTGGCGTAAAAGCAACACAGCTGATCACCCTGAACACACCATCCCCACTGTCAAACATGGTCGTGGCAGCATCATGGTTTGGGCCTGCTTTTCTTCAGCAGGGACAGAGAATATGGTTAAAATTGATGGGAAGATGGATGGAGCCAAATACAGGACCATTCTGGAAGAAAACCTGATGGAGTCTGCAAAAGACCTGAGACTGGGACGGAGATTTGTCTTCCAACAAGACAATGATCCAAAACATAAAGCAAAATCTACAATGGAATGGTTCAAAAATAAACATATCCAGGTGTTAGAATGGCCAAGTCAAAGTCCAGACCTGAATCCAATTGAGAATCTGTGGAAAGAACTGAAAACTGCTGTTCACAAATGCTCTCCATCCAACCTCAGTGAGCTCGAGCTGTTTTGCAAGGAGGAATGGGAAAAAATGTCAGTCTCTCGATGTGCAAAACTGATAGAGACATACCCCAAGCGACTTACAGCTGTAATCGCAGCAAAAGGTGGCACTACAAAGTATTAACTTAAGGGGGCTGAATAATTTTGCACGCCCAATTTTTCCGTTTTTGATTTGTTAAAAAAAGTTTGAAATATCCAATAAATGTCGTTCCACTTCATGATTGTGTCCCACTTGTTGTTGATTCTTCATAAAAAAATACAGTTTTATATCTTTATGTTTGAAGCTTGAAATGTGGCAAAAGGTCGCAAAGTTCAAGGGGGCCGAATACTTTCGCAAGGCACTGTATATGTAAGATGGTTAAATAAAGAGATACATTATTGATTATTATTATATTATTATTTATGCCCTGGTCCTATAAAAGCTTTTTGTCACTTCCTACGAGCCGGGTTGTGATAAAAACTCATTCTTATGTTTAATAAATGTATTGTATAGTAGTGTGTGTGGCAGGCTTACAATGATGGCAACAACAAAAAAACATTTGAGAGTGGGCTGACCCTGGTTCTAGAGGGGGTACTCAGCTGGAGGTTGAATGTTTGAACTATAAAACGTTTGGGAACCACTGTTTTAGAGGATAATATATACAGAAACATTTTCAGAAACACCATGACATCCCCTCTCTAGTAATTTAATAGGATCTCTATGGTCCAGTCGGTGTCTGTACCTTGGACACGACAGAGAGCTCATACAGACAAATGTCAATTTGACGTTGAGAGGGACCTTATCTCTTCCCCATGGAGGAAGTGAGATGAGTCTGTCATGGCTATGCCCTCTGGGTGCTCTATGGGGTACCGTCACAAATGTTCCCCGGGCATCTCTTTTTACTCTGCGACAAAGGGTTTTGATACGATCAATATTCTCCCTTTGTTCCTCTAGTGCTGCCACATTTGTGTCTCAATCAAAGGACACGGCTAAGAAATTAATTGTGTTTAGGACTGAAAAGTGTTCTCCTAAAAGGCGAGAATTAAATAGATGTCAGTTGGACTTCTGAGAAACTAGCATGTTGTTCCAATGTAGGTCAATGTAGGTCCGGGAGGGACACAAATGCTCTCCATCCAACCTCAGTGAGCTCGAGCTGTTTTGCAAGGAGGAATGGGAAAAAATGTCAGTCTCTCGATGTGCAAAACTGATAGAGACATACCCCAAGCGACTTACAGCTGTAATCGCAGCAAAAGGTGGCACTACAAAGTATTAACTTAAGGGGGCTGAATAATTTTGCACGCCCAATTTTTCCGTTTTTGATTTGTTAAAAAAAGTTTGAAATATCCAATAAATGTCGTTCCACTTCATGATTGTGTCCCACTTGTTGTTGATTCTTCATAAAAAAATACAGTTTTATATCTTTATGTTTGAAGCTTGAAATGTGGCAAAAGGTCGCAAAGTTCAAGGGGGCCGAATACTTTCGCAAGGCACTGTATATGTAAGATGGTTAAATAAAGAGATACATTATTGATTATTATTATATTATTATTTATGCCCTGGTCCTATAAAAGCTTTTTGTCACTTCCTACGAGCCGGGTTGTGATAAAAACTCATTCTTATGTTTAATAAATGTATTGTATAGTAGTGTGTGTGGCAGGCTTACAATGATGGCAACAACAAAAAAACATTTGAGAGTGGGCTGACCCTGGTTCTAGAGGGGGTACTCAGCTGGAGGTTGAATGTTTGAACTATAAAACGTTTGGGAACCACTGTTTTAGAGGATAATATATACAGAAAAATTTTCAGAAACACCATGACATCCCCTCTCTAGTAATTTAATAGGATCTCTATGGTCCAGTCGGTGTCTGTACCTTGGACACGACAGAGAGCTCATACAGACAAATGTCAATTTGACGTTGAGAGGGACCTTATCTCTTCCCCATGGAGGAAGTGAGATGAGTCTGTCATGGCTATGCCCTCTGGGTGCTCTATGGGGTACCGTCACAAATGTTCCCCGGGCATCTCTTTTTACTCTGCGACAAAGGGTTTTGATACGATCAATATTCTCCCTTTGTTCCTCTAGTGCTGCCACATTTGTGTCTCAATCAAAGGACACGGCTAAGAAATTAATTGTGTTTAGGACTGAAAAGTGTTCTCCTAAAAGGCGAGAATTAAATAGATGTCAGTTGGACTTCTGAGAAACTAGCATGTTGTTCCAATGTAGGTCAATGTAGGTCCGGGAGGGACAGAAAAGGCCCAAGCATCCTCCTACGAAGCCAGAAACTGGACACCTAGCCATGGCCCGGGACTGGAAGATGCTTGTCGATATTGACCAGCAACTCATTTTTCCACCTGAAATTTCTTCTACCAACCTTAGGCCAGACATGGTACTCTGGTCCCCTTCACGAAAGGCTGTGTACATCATAGAGCTCACAGTCCAATGGGAAAACTCTGTTGAAGAGGCCTACGAGCGTAAGAAACTGCGTTACACAGAGTTGGCAGCAGACGCAACTCAGCGTGGCTGGAATGCAAAAGTCTGGCCAGTTGAAGTGGGATGCAGAGGATTCGTGGCTTCTTCCACCATCAGGTTGCTGAAAGAACTTGGAATATGAGGTATGCGGTCAGCTGTAGGGCTGGCTCAGGGAAGAGGACGCCCCTGCCTTGCATAGTCCCGTGGGACATCTTAATTGGGCATGGGACACAAGCTAAGGCTTGATCACCCTTTCGCTGGCCACCTTTGATGAGGGTGTTTAGTGATTAAAGGCCGAAACACCCACTGATTCGAAGGCACACTTCAACAAAGTTGAAGTCTCCTCTGTCCTATATTTCTGTAAGTAATGTACACAGAAATGTACCTAAAATATAATCTCTCTGGTTATGTTTTGTTTAATATATAAAGGATGAATTTCATGTTTTTACCATCCATTAAGGAAAAAACCCAAGTATCCATGAATCACAAAACAAATCCTGTGTGTGTACCTAGCTCAGTTGAAAGGTAGGCCTTGGGGAAAGTGACCCACTTCAGGTGCTTTAGTGAGTAGAGTAAAATCACAATGGCTATCTTGGCTCATCACTAAATACATTAGGAGCACAGCAGTCAGAGCAGTAGCATCCAATCTTAGGCAGGATGTAAAAAGTGCTATTTTTAGGGAGGCAATAACCACATAGAGGCCGAATACAGTTGATTCCCTCTACATTTTTTCCCCGTTTGAGGGATATAACATTTTCATAGCCCTTGTTTAGATTTCTGTATATATTTGCATGAGATTGTTGAAAATATCGTATTATTTTCATTTTATACATCACGTCTCCAGGCAGGGTTTTTATATACTGAGTGTACAAAACATTAGGAACACCTGCTCTTTCCCTAGTATAGACTGACCAGGTGAAAATTATGATCCCTTATTGATCTCACCTGTTAATTCCACTTCAATCAGTGTAGACTAAGGGGAGGAGTCAGGTTAAAGAAGGATTTGTAAGCCTTGAGACAATTGAGACATAGGCTGCGTCCAAAAGAAAAAGACACACCCTCGTCCATTTATGCCCTTGGGGGAAATCCCCATCTATCATACTACACTGAACAAAAATATAAACACAACATATGTTGGTCCCATGTTTCATGCCAAGATATTCCATCCACCTGACAGCTGTGGCAAATCTGATTAAACAGCATGGTCATTACACAGGTGCACAGGTGCACCTTGTGCTTTGAACAATAAAAGGCCACTCTGAAATGTTTTGTCACACCACAATGCCAAAATGTCTCAAGTTTTGAAGGAGCATGCAATTGGCATGCTGAATGCAGGAATGTCCACCAGAGATGTTGCCAGAGACTTGCCAGACACTTGAATGTTAATTTCTCTACCACTCTACCATAAGTTCCCTCCAACATCGTTTTAGAGAATTTGGCAATACGTACAACCGGCCTCACAACCGCAAACCATGTGTAACCACGCCATTACCCACAGCTGGCTTCTTCACCTGCGGAATCGTCTGAGACCAGCCACCCGGACAGCTGACGAAACTGTGGGTTTGCACATCCAAATAATTTCTGCACAATCTGTCAGGGAAGCTCATCTGCGTGCTCATCGTCCTCACCAGGGTCTTGACCTGACTGCAGTTTGGCGTCGTGACCAACTTCAGTGGGAAAATGCTCACCTTCGATGGCCACTGGCATGCTGGAGAAGTGTGCTCTTCACGGATTAATCGCAGTTTCAACTGTACCGGGCAGATGGCAGACATGGCGTTGTGTGGGCGAGCGGTATGCTGATAACAACGTTGTGAACAGAGTGCCCCATGGTGGCGGTGGGGTTATGGTGTGGGCAGGCATAAGCTACGGACTATATTTTGCATTTTATCGATGGAAATTTGAATGCACAGAGATACCGTGGCCCATTGTCGTGCCATTCATCCACCGCCATCACCTTATGTTTCAGCATTATAATGAACGTCCTCATGTCGCAAGGACCTGTACACAATTCCTGGAAGCTGAAAATGTCCCAGTTCTTCCATGGCCTGCATACTCACCAGACATGTCACCCATTGAGTTTGGGATGCTCTGTATTGACGTGTATGACAGCATGTTCCAGTTTACAAAAATATCCAGCAAAATGTGGGAGAACATTCCACAGGCCACAATCAACAACCTGATCAACACTATGCGAAGGTATCTGTGACCAGTCATGTGAAATCCATAGATTAGGGCCTAATGAATTTATTTCATTTGACTGATTTCCTTATATGAACTGTAACTTAGTAAAATCTTAGAAATTGTTGCATGATGGGTTTATATTTTTGTTCAATGTAAAGGTGGGAGACAGATTTACGTTTACTATTTTACGTCTACCCCCGAGTCAAGGTTGACAGGTCAGTAATGCCTGGTGTCACATTACATAGCTAAGTCAATAAACTGGATGCATACAGTATAGGGAGATAGTTAGTGAGTGGTCTCCGTAGCTGACCGAAAGTCATTGGGAACTTTGTTTCACCTTTGCAGTCTTTCAATTTCAAGTTCGAACAATCATGTACTTGTCAAATACTTAACCTGTACATGACCATCTGATCATTCATCACTCCAGTGTTAATCTGCAAAATTTTAATTATTTGCCTACCTCCTCATGCCTTTTGCACACAATGTATATAGACTCTCCTTTTTTTCTACTGTGTTATTGACTTGTTAATTGTTTACTCCATGTGTAACTCTGTGTTGTCTGTTCACACTGCTATGCTTTATCTTGGCCAGGTCGCAGTTGCAGGGTAGCCTAGTGGTTAGAGCGTTGGACTAGTAACCGGAAGGTTGCAAGTTCAAACCCCCGAGCTGACAAGGTACAATTCTGTAGTTCTGCCCCTGAACATTCAGTTAACCCACTGTTCCTAGGCCGTCATTGAAAATAAGAATTTGTTCTTAACTGACTTGCCTAGTTAAATAAATAAAAATAAACAAATAAAAACTAGCCTACCTGGTTAAATAAAGGTGAAATAAAATAAAAAAAACCTGGAAGGCATGCAAAAACATTGCAGAGAGGATCAAATATAGGCCATGTGATGAGCTTCAGATCCATGTGACTGGTTGAAGTCTTAGTTGTGTGAGGATGACATATTGTATGGCGCTGGCTATGCCAGTCAAATCCTTCTCCGAAGGGAGAAGGGGACTATTTTCAACTGGTTCCTTTTGAAGTTTCCTAAAACTAATGACCAGACTGGGGAGTTGAAGCTTCCCAGTTTGAGACTGCTATGTCATTTTATGCAGCCCTACATGGTGGGCTAGTACGATGGCCGTGAAGAGCAAAGTAGCTTTTTAAGATTTTTAATAGAGCAGCTCTACAGGGTGTAACAGGAGTACTCCTAATGCTTTAGCCAGAATGCATTGGAGGACCATTTCCTAAGTGCACATTTTCATGAGTAGTCTTGTGTCGCAGGAAATGAGCTGATCGGATTTTATTTATGCTAGGATGTCATGGTATGTGACAATGGATCATTGAAGAGTCAATGTACTCATTGGCTGCGTTTACACAGGTAGCCCAATTCTGATTTTTTTTACACTTAATGGTCTTTTGCCTGATCAGATCAGCTCTTTAGACAATAATTGGGCAAAAGATAAGAATTGGGCTGCCTGTGTAAATATAGCATAGTGTCAATAGTGGAACTTTTCTACACTTTGTTGAGGATAAAGCGCATGATGAAATATCAAGATGTCACAGGTGTGATGAATGCCCTCATTTATTATTATTATTGCGTATGTGCTCCTAATTTAGTGTTTGTTAGTTGATTGATTAATTGAGACCTGTGGTTACTTCCTTTTTTCCTTCTTACGTTTGAGGTGTGGCCACCCAGGGAAAGGTGCAGGTAAGAGAGAAGGGGTGGCAGACTGTTTTTTTGTTTTTTTTTCTCAATCTCTGGAGAGACCTGAAAGTAGCTGCGCAGCAATGCTCCTCATCCAACCTGACAGAGTCTGAGAGGATCTGCAGAGAAGAATGAGAGAATCTCCCCAAATACAGGTGTGCCAAGCTTGCAGTGTCATACCCAAGAAGACTCGTGGCTGCAATTGCTGCCAAATATGCTTCAACAAAGTACTGAGTAGAGGGTCTGAATGCCTATGTAAATGTGATATTTCTGTTTTTTTATTTCTTATCATAGCAAAAAATTATTAACCTGTTTTTGCTTTGTCATTAGGGTGTATTGTGTGTTGATTGGGGGGGACTATTTAATCCATTTTAAAACAAGGCTGTAACCTTAACAATATGTGTCAAGTCTGAATACTTTCACAGTGCCTAGTGAAAGTCTACACACCCCTTGCACAGTCTTCACATTTTGCTGCCTCAAAGTGAAATCTAAAAATGGATGAATTAGATTTTTTCCAATGTACACAACCTACTCCACATTTTCAAAGTGAAAGAAAAATTGGAGAAACTTTTCCTAATTAAAAGTTAAAAAAGAAAGATGTCTTGATTGCCGATGTCTTCACACTCCAGAGCTAATGTTTGGTGGACGCACCTTTGGCAGCCATTACAGCTGTGAATCATTTTGAATAAGAACTGTTTTTATTAGGTTAATGTTACATTTTTTTTAAGTCATGTAAACATTTTTTTTTAAACATTCTTGAGTGATAGATCTCGGCTTGCTTTTTGACTGCGAAAGTGATCTTGACTCAGAAAAGGTTGGTGACCACTGTTGTAGAGGCTGCAACAGGTCAGCACCTCAGGAGTAAATGTCAGATGGCTTTTCTTGAAAACCGAGCATTCAGAGGAAAATACAGCAGATGTGGAAGAGAGGGAGGGAGAGCAAGAGATGGGGAGAGAGCAGGTCGAAAACAGCAGGAGGACTGGGTCAAGGTAGAACATCCGGTGAACAGGTCAGGGTTCCATAGCCACATGCAAAACAGTTGAAACTGGATCAGCAGCATGACCAGGTGGACTGGGGATGGGGACAGGCAGGAGTCAGGTCAGGTAGTCCTGAAACATGGTCCTAGGGCTCAGGTCCTCCGGGTGGGGAGAGAGACAAATCCAATTTTATTTGTCACATGGGAGAATTAGAGGGAGCATACTTAAATTCCCCTGACACATGACTGAATCCAAACATTACACTGTTGATTTGATGTGCAATTTACATTTACTGTACATTTGTTTATAACGAAATCTGAAAATACTCTGGATACATTCAGGAAACATGATAAGAATATTATCGGAAAATTTGGGCTAGGTGCAACATAAAACAAAACATTTGACAGGGGTTTGAGTGAGAGGTCAAACTGGTGTCTCCAAGTGGCCACACACCTCTCCAATGTGTGCATAGTTCCTAAATCATTTCAATGCAGTCTTTAACTATGTGGTGTTAAGGAACTGAAGCAAGCACACTTGTATTGTGGTTGTTTTGAACACAGGCCTGCATCACACAATTACTGTTGTTGTTTACGCAATCCAAAAACAGTCCATTTATAAATCGCAATCTGGATCAGGTGGGCATCATTTAAAAGCTTGTTCTATTGTCAAAATGACTAGCTAAATGAACAAATATGATCTTACAGTGTTAGGCATTCACAGGGCAATTCAGAGGAGCAGATTCTAATTTTGCTGCACATAGAATGGAGTCATGGGTGCATTCAGATGCGCGGTCCGCAGCAATTCTTTTTACAATACAACAAACAGGCTCATTCTGTTCAGGACAACCCTGGGTATAACGCAATGTCATCTTGTAACTGTAATTCAAACATAGTGGTCATAAACGTTGACGCTGCATATTACATGCATTTTATGATATGCACATTTGGACATCACGTTGTTTGGCTTGCTTAATTTACAGTATTTCCCTCACTCAGACAACAAAACATTTGCAAAAGGGATGGGGGCAACTTGTCGCGCACAGTGCTCAAGTTCAGAATGGCTGTCAGTCGAAACCCATACAGCGCTGTGAAGCGGAGACCCTGAGCTCTGACGTTATCTATAGCATGTTACTGTACAGCCACTGCGTACAGTGTCTAAATCTGCAAATGAAAAGGATTAACATGGTCCTCTCACACCAGCACAGTCTTGAAGAAGGTGAGACAGCACCTCTTCCCCCTCAAGAGGTTGAAAAGACATGGCATGGCCCTTCAGATCCTCAAACAGTTTGACAGCTGCACCATTGAGAGCATCTTGACTGGCTGCATCATCGCTTGGTATGGCATCTGCACCGCCCTCGATCCCAAGGCGCTACAGAGGATGGGGCGGATGGCCCAGTACATCACTGGGGCCGAGCTCCCTGCCATCCAGGACCTCTATACCAGGCAGTGTCAGAGGAAGACCCGGAAAATTGTCAAAGCCATAGACTGTTCACTCAGCTACTTCAAGGCAAGTGGTACTGGAGCACCGAGTCTGGGACCAAAAGGCACCTAAACAGCTTCTACCCCCAAGCCATAACTGCTGAACAGTTAATCAAATGGCTACCCAGACTATTGCATTGACACTTTTTTGCAGTGACTCTTACACTGACTCTACGCACACTCACTAGACTCTACCCACACACTCACACATACAGTTGAAGTCTGAAGTTTACATACACTTAGGTTACAGTCATTAAAACTCGTTTTTCAACCACTCCACAAATTTCTTATTAACAAACTATAGTTTTGGCAAGTCGGTTAGGACATCTACTTTGTGCATGACACAAGTAATTTTTCCAACAATTGTTTACAGACAGATTATTTCACTTACAAGAAATTTCTGGAGTGGTTTAAAAACTAGTTTTAATGACTCCAACCTGAGTGTATGTAAACTTCTGACTTCAACTGTATATATATTCCCTAATGACATGTGTATGAATAGCTAACAAGGCACTCGAAAGCCACAACATGTCAAAGTCAACATAGAATACACATTGGGCTCCCGAGTGGCACTGTTGTTCGAATCCAGGCTGCATCACATCCGGACGTGATTGGGAGTCCCATAGGGTGGCACACAATTGGCCCAGCGTCGTCCGGGTTTGGCCGGGTTAGGCGTCATTGTAAACAAGAATTTGTACTGACTTGCCTAGTTAAATAAAGGTTACAAAAATAAAAGAATAAAATAATTGGTGCACACTTCACCACAGTGTTCTCCACTCTATATAATATGTGTTTATAGACGTGGTGTTTATTTGATGTATTGCTAAAATAAAGGTTGAATAAAATAAGTAATAAGCTTGAGTTCTTACTGATATAAAAAAAAAAAAATCTTCAATAGTGATAAAGACTGACTTCGAAGAGACCACATCTAAATCCTCCATCCCCCACTTAGTCTGACTGCTGTTCTCTCTGCCTCCACTACAAACCCCTGTCCGGCCATCTAGAGGTGTGAATACCCAGCCAGCCTACAAGTAGAGGATGGTAAGTGCTTTACAGCAGAAAGAGACTTGGGACTTGAGACCAGCAGCACAATCTTGTGTAGAGGGTGTTCTAAATACTGTAATTGTAAATAGTGTGTACATTTTATTTATTTTTACTTTGTGTGTATGTGTGGTTTGTGGTGTGTTCAGTGTTGGCTGCTAACTTGGCCCTTATCTTAAATATTTCACTTCTGTGTTTGGAGACATTGGATCAGCTTTTTTGTCACGTCTCCTGTTAGTACAATTTATGTAGGAAGCTAATGATCCATAATGTATGACATTCCTGGGAGTGAGTTATGTTCTTGAAAATGTATCAATTTACCAATTGGGTACTTTTGGGCAAATCGTGAAGGACACCTGGGTGACTTCATACTAAATATCATGTAGCTTACTCATTCTTGAAGTTATCAGTCTTTGCACATATACTGTTGCCCTCTTGTGGACACCATCTAAATTACCTCCAGCTTCCAAGGTGAATGTGTGGCTTTTCTCTTGCATTTCAAAGATGGTACAAAAACATTTTTAACAGTTTTTTCTTTGTATTCTATTTTACCAGATCTAATGTGTTATATTCTTCTACATTCATTTCACATTTCACAAGTGTTTCCTTTCAAATGGTATCAATAATATGCATATCCTCTCTTAAATGCCTGAGCTACAGGCAGTTAGATTTAGGTATGTCATTTTAGTTTAAATTTGAAAAATAAGGGGGCAGATCCTTAAGAGGTTTTAAGTTCTCAAATTCCCGTGTTATTGGGATTTTCCAGGCTCCTGCAACACAATCCCCTCATTGACTGGTCTGCTGGTGCCATCATGGGCTGGAGCCCATTCTGCCACGCCCATTGCCTGAAGTCAGCGCAGCCTGCCCCGGGATGTCTTCCTGGGGGCTCGGAAGTTGCCCCGGACATCTCCGCCTTTCCCGCAGAGTACCTGGAACTCTGGGAGGTGTTCAGCAAGGCGTGGGCCACTTCGCTTCTGCTACACCAACCATATGACTGCAGGATTAACCCTATCCCAGGCACCACTCCACCCTGGGGACGACTGTACTCTCTGTCGGGTCTGGAGACCAAGGCTATGGAGACCTACATTGAGGACTCCCTGGCTGCAGGGTTTTACCGTCCTTCTGCCTCCCCACCCGGCGCAGGGTTCTCTTTGTGGAGAAGAAGGACAAAACCCTGCGCCCGTTCATCAACTGCCGGGGTCTCAATGTCATCATGGTGAAGAACCGCTACCCGCTACCCCTCATCTCCTCAGCCTTCGAGCCTCTCCAGGGGGCCACAGTGTGTTCTCCAAGCTGGCCCTACAGAATGCCTACCACCTGGTGCGGATACAGGAAAGGGACGAGTGAAAGTCTGCCTTCAACACGGCCAGCGGTCACTACGAGTATCTGGTCATGCCATTTAGCCTTACCAACACTCCTGCTGTGTTCCAGGCTCTGGTTAATGATGCTCTCCATGACATGTTGAACCGGTTCTTCTTTGTCTACCTAGATGACATCCTTGTCTTCTCCCGCTCCACCCAAGAATACGTGCTCCACGTCCGACAGGTTCTCCAATGCCTCCTGGAGAACCAGCTTTTTGTAAAAGCAGATGTGTGAATTCCATCGCTTCACCATCCCCTTTCTGGGTTACATGATCGCCGCAGGGAGTGTACAGATCGATCCCGGAAAGGTGAGAGCTGTGGTGGATTGGCCTCCCCTACATCCAGGGTGCAACTGCAACATTTCCTGGGATTCAGCAACTTTTATCGCTGCTTTATCCGGGGTTACAGCACCCTGGCTCCCCCTCTGTCTGCACACCTCTCCCAAGGTTCTGTTCTGGGATCTAAAACACCACTTCACCACAGCTCCCATCTTGGTTCATCCTGACCCGTCCCACCAGTTTGTGGTGGAGGCTGATGCTTTGGATGTCGGAGTGGGGGCTGCCCTGTCCCAGCGTTCTGCCCTGGACCTCAAGTTATACATCCCTTCTCCGCCTTCTGCCACCGCCTCAATGCCACAGAGAGGAACTATGATGTGGGGAATCGCGAGCTTCTTGGGGTGAAGATGGCGTTGGAGTGGAGGCATTGGCTGGAGCGGGCGGAACATCCGTTCATTGTGTGGACTGACCACAAGAACCTGGAATATCTCTGCACCGCCAAGCGCCTCAATTTCAGGCAAGCTAGGTGGGCCCTGCTGTTCACCCAGTTCAACTTCTCCCTCTCATACCGGCCGGGATCCAAGAATGTCACGCCGCTATAGCCCCATGGCTTCAAACCCGGAAACCAAGACCATCCTTCCCAACTCATGCCTGACGACTGCACACAGCTGGGGAATAGAGGAGAAGGTTCGTGAGGCGCAGCTTTCCCAGCCAAACCCCAGGGAGGCCCAGATAACCAGATGTTCGTTCCTGACACGGTCTGCTCCTTGGTCCTGGAGCGGGCACACTTCTCCAGGTTTGCCTGCCACCCGGGACTTTGTGTGACAACGCTTTTACTGGCCTACCATGGTTCCTGACGTCTCCCTGTTCGTCACCGCATGCACGATTTGTGTACAGAACAAGACTCCTCGGCAAGCTTCGGCTGGTCTCTTTCAACCTCTGCCTATCCCTCACCGCCCCTGGTCTCACATATCCCTGGACTTTGTCACGGGTCTTCCCCCGTCTGATGGCAACAGCGCCATCCTGACTGTAGTGGATCAGTTTTCCAAAGCCGCCCGCTTCATTCCTCTCCCCAAGCTACCCTCTGCTAAAGAGACGGCCCAGCTCATGGTGCAGCATGTCTTCCGGATCCATGGAGTGCCAATAGACAGGGTCTCCAACCGGGGTCCTCAGTTCTCGTCCCAGAAGGTTGATGACAGTCCGTGGAGCTGGCAGAGGTGTCATGCCCATAGGGGTCAACGGGGTCCTGTTTTGACATTTTCCGATGTTAAATTAATTACTAAACTTAATTTTTAAGCCCAGGTTGGCTTTACCATGATCAAGGAGGAGAAGCTGACACATGATGCTGGTGAGCTCATTGGGCAGGGTGGCAGAAGTTAGTTTTGAACAGAACAGGAGACTGTTCAGGAGGGTACAACGATACAGAACATTCACATGGAAATTGTCATGTAAATTAGGGAATTATGTGAACTCTAATGATTACATTTCACCTCACTGAATATACTGTACTTGATTAGCACAATTGTAAATGTACTGAGGCCCTGTTGGTATAGACATTGTATGAGAAAAATAAGATCCCCCTGTGCCTCATGATAAACGGCAAATAGGATCATGTAGTAACTATTTTTGAAGATTAACATCCGAATGAAAAGTCCCAAATGAGAAATCGACCAGTGAGTGTCACTGAAGAGTAACAGCTGGTGTTAGAATTCATTAGCATTGTGGGTACTCTGGCCCTGTTAAATACTTCAGAGTTGTTTCTGAGACCCAATGCAGGTCTTTGACAGAAACTTCTGTATTGGTCACCTCAAGATCTGCTGTTTTAAGACTGTAATATATGACATTACAGATAATAAATAAATGGCCTTCGATTTCCAGTAAATATCTGTGAAGAGACTTATAAATAAAGCCTCCTAGTTATAGGAACACTTGAGTACTTGACAGAAGTGAATTATCACAGAAGTGAATTATGGCTTCACGAGTACAGTCTTTAAATACTTGCCGACTTTGCTTATGTGCCACACAGGCTTAAAAAATATGCCATTAAAATGCATTAAACATCTTAACAGAATGACCTTGTTAATGAATATCTTTTTAGCTAATATTGTCTGTGACAACCTTGATGCCTGACCCCAAGCCACACAGTGAACCATTTCTGTACTGTATGTGTTTGAAATCAAATTATTCTAATCTAACCTTGCTATAGCAAAAAGATTAACCTCCACTTTTCTGGACCGCTCTGTTTTCTCCAACTATATCACTGAGATGAAGCTGGCTTACCCAACCGTGGAGGGCCTCAATAAGTTTAGCAACCAACTGTCTGACTCTGTTACTGCTAGGTCTGCTATGGGGCCTATCCACACGCCTGAGACACTGTCCACAAGATTACAATATGGCTGCTTTATGTGGTGGTGTGGCACATACCAGTTTTTCTATTTTTGTAAAAAGGCTGCTGTTTACGAGAAAGCAAAGTATACTATAGCAATCAAATGTATTTTTATCTGCATTACTATATATTTTTTCCATATGCCGGTATAGGTAACTGCCAAAATTAAGGAAACACCAACATGAAGTGTCTTAATAGGGTGTTGGGTAGGTGTTTTTAGCAACGCTAGTGTTACACAAAATTCCGGTGGGTAGGATAGTTGGTCATTATGACGGGGGAAATTTGAAGCAAAATATATAAAGGACCTTTTTTTGTCCACATATGGCTCACTTGCAGGACTTTTATTTTGACATGAGGTAAGCTGAGAGGTTGGTCTTACAACAGACCCACATTTGGAAAGTCTGTTTAATAATATGATCCTTTAGATATGTTGTCTCAAATTCCCCCGTCATAATGACCAACTGTTTTGCCCACCGGCACAGTAAGTTGAAATTCAGGCTTCCCGGGGACTGTTTTTGCGCAACCCAAGACAATTGAAAGCAACACTAGAGTATATAGAATGGGGCAAAAAAAGTATTTAGTCAGCCACCAATTGTGCAAGTTCTCCCACTTAAAAAGATGAGAGAGGCCTGTAATTTTCATCATATGCACACTTCAACTATGGCAGACAAAATTAGAAGGAAAAAAATCCAGAAAATCACATTGTAGGATTTTTAATGAATTTATTTGCAAATTATGTTGGAAAATAATTATTTTGGTCACCTACAAACAACCAAGATTTCTGGCTCTCACAGACCTGTAACTTCTGCTTTAAGAGGCTCCTCTGTCCTCCACTCGTTACCTGTATTAATGGCACCTGTTTGAACTTGTTATCAGTATAAAAGACACCTGTCCACAACCTCAAACAAACAGTCACACTCCAAACTCCACTATGGCCAAGACCAAAGAGCTGTCAAAGGACACCAGAAACAAAATTGTAGACCTGCACCAGGCTGGGAAGACTGAATCTGCAATAGGTAATAAGTAGCTTGGTTTGAAGAAATCAACTGTGGGAGCAATTAGGAAATGGAAGACATACAAGACCACTGATAATCTCCACACAAGATCTCACCCCGTGGGGTCAAAATGATCACAAGAACGGTGAGCAAAAATCCCAGAACCACACGGGGGGACCTAGTGAATGACCTGCAGAGAGCTGGGACTAAAGTAACAAAGCCTACCATCAGTAACACACTACGCCGCCAGGGACTCAAATCCTGCAGTGCCAGACGTGTCCCCCTGCTTAAGCCAGTACATGTCCAGGCCCGTCTGAAGTTTGGATGATCCAGAAGAAGATTGGGAGAATGTCATATGGTCAGATGAAACCAAAATATAACTTTTTGGTAAAAACTCAACTCGTCGTGTTTGGAGGACAAAGAATGCTGAGTTGCATCCAAAGAACACCATACCTACTGTGAAGCATGGGGGTGGAAACATCATGCTTTGGGGCTGTTTTCTGCAAAGAGACCAGGACGACTAATCCGTGTAAAGGAAAGAATGATTCGGGCCATGTATCGTGAGATTTTGAGTGAAAACCTTCCATCAGCAAGGGCATTGAATATGAAACGTGGCTGGGTCTTTCAGCATGACAATGATCCCAAACACACCGCCCGGGCAACGAAGGAGTGGCTTCGTAAGAAGCATTTCAAGGTCCTGGAGTGGCCTAGCCAGTCTCCAGATCTCAACCCCATAGAAAATCTTTCGAGGGAGTTGAAAGTCCGTGTTGCCCAGCAACAGCCCCAAAAACACCACTGCTCTAGAGGAGATCTGCATGGAGGAATGGGCCAAAATACCAGCAACAGTGTGTGAAAACCTTGTGAAGACTTACAGAAAACGTTTGACCTCTGTCATTGCCAACAAAGGGTATATAACAAAGTATTGAGATAAGTATTTGGTCAATAACAAAAGTTTATTTTCCACCATAATTTGCAAATAAATTCATTACAAATCCTACAATGTGATTTTCTGGATGTTTTTTACTCATTTTGTCTGTCATAGTTGAAGTGTACCTATGATGAAAATTACAGGCCTCTCTCATATTTTTAAGTGGGAGAACTTGCACAATTGGTGGCAGACTAAATACTTTTTTGCCTCACTGTAAATACACCATTAGGCCACCACAAGCCCCCAGAACAGCTGCAATGCACCTGAGCATAGATTTTACAAGTGTTTGGAACTCTATTGGAGGGATGCCACAGCATTCTTCAACGACAAATTCCATAATTTGGTGTTTTGTTGATGGTGGTGGAAAAAGCTCCCAGGCACCACTCCATAATTTCCATTGGGTTGAGATCTGGTGACTGACACAAACACACCATTTAAACCCCTACGATTCTTTGAGACCCCTCTTTCAAAGTCACTGGGATCTCTTCTAGCCAAAATAATGGGTAACTTCGCATTTGTATACATGACCCTCAGCATGATGGGATGTTAATTGCTTTTTTAACTCAGGAACCCACACCTGTGTGGAAGCACCTGCTTCCAATACACTTTGTATTCTTAATTTACGAGGGTTTAATTTATTTTGTCAGTTACCTATAAGTACAGCTAAGTGGAAGAACTGCCAAGAAAATGTAGTTGTCAGTTTTCTAGAGCCCTGTATATTTCTTGCGGATTTTTTTTCCACTCAGTCATGTTGACTGACATGTTCATAAAGGAATATAAAATATTTTAGGCAAAAACTTTGATATTCAGACCTCTAAATTATTTCTAAGATTAAGAACTGACATGTCAAATGTCTTTGCATGCAGTATATGAATAAGTCTGACTGTCCTGTACATCTGCCGGGGGAGCCATTATGTTTCACCTCAAGTGTTGACAGACCGATGGAGGAATCTAAAGAATCCTGTTCCACATCCCTTTCTGAAATACCCATGGTATTAAAGCGTCCCTATTTCGAAGGCTTGCCGAGAAGGGAAGACTGCATGTTGCTAATGACTACCGCAGAGTGCAGACTCAAATGAGTCATGGATCTGAACACGCGTGTATATATATATATATATATAGGCCAGACAGGAAACTAGAAACCACGTGGGGAAGTTGACAAAATCAGTGACCAAGTTTGGACAAGCGTAGTCGGATTAATGTTATGAGTCTTGACAGTCAGGAACATCAGGATGTTTTTTTATTTGATCAATAAATATTTGATTAGCATAATCATGCTTATCTTCAAAACACATTTTTCCAGTGTTATACTTTTACGAATCTGTATCTTAGGAAATTGTCAATGGTAAAAAAAATGACAGGCTAAGCACAGCTTACAGTAAAAATTATCACAAGTGCAGCGGTATCAGTGGTTTAAGTGCTGTATGTACACAGTCTATTGCACATGCAACAGATAAAGCAAAGACTAAAGAGAGTCCCCATCCTCTTGCTACATCCATGGAGCCATGTTAGGAGTCTCCTTCTGTCCCGGCTGCTGGTGGAAAAAAAATCAATCAAATCCATTAATTAAAAATATGTATACAATGTATAAAACACTGATTACTGCTGGAATGATAATAGGATGACGGTTCAGGCTTTTTACACAATGCACTTATACTTGTCGGTCGGTAGACCAAAATGTTGGCCTTTCAATTAAGTGAATTAAACATTTCAAGTAAGTAGTGTACAGAAACGTCTTGTAAAATCGAATTTCATGTTCCAACACACCTCTTACCAGATATGCGGACGTCTCCCTTTTGAAGTTAAATTGAAATAATCCATTTACCTTGTTCAGTTCAGGAAACAGCTCTAGAAGAGCAAGGTCCAGTAAGACATAGGTCAACTGAGGAAAAATGTTGCAGAAGGATCATTAGAATGACTACAAAATTCCTAAATTGGATTTTTCATCACTGATCTAAAATGTGTTTACTGCTGTCTAAATCATACAGTACTGTACTAAACACACTGTTCCCATTATGTTTTAGGTTAGCTGCCCATGAGTTACATACCGTAGCTCATGAAAATGAGCTACGGTATGTAGCAACCTTATACTGATGTTACACAGTCTGTCTGAAATAATAATAATAATAATAATAATAATAAGTTGCCTTTCTGGTGTTTACATGTAGGATAAAAATTCACTGACTAACTGGCCTTCACAAGCCTCCAACTACTACAATGCCTGAGGACCCTACAATGGCTGAGGACGCAAATGAGCTTTCACACTTCAACCAAGTCAGTTTTCGTGCATTTGAAACAATGATAGTATTCTTTTCAACCCTGCATTCTCCTGTACTTTGTGTGATGCTAGTTGTAACTTTAGATGCCTCGCTGCATTGTCGTACCTGTTTGTTAAGAACAGGCTGTTGTAGTCCATCGAAGAGCAGGCGGACCCCCTCGTACCTGGCCTCTTCTCCAATACACTTGCCCAGGAATTCTGAAGGGAAAACACTCGTCATCTTAGAGGGTCAAATCAATTGACTTCTAATAATAGATTTTTTCTTGACTTTATAGCAAAAATTAAAAACACTTTTCCAACTACATAGAACCCAAAATAAGAGCTAATAGTCCTCGCCAAGTTTCCCACTTTAACTTGAGATGTACTTCATGAAAACATCTGAACCTAAGAGATCTACTAAGGACCTGGGATGTATTTCGTCATTTCCTCAAAGGTCTTCTTGGCCCTTTTCTGCTTATTTGCCAAGGAGCGTGGCTCACTGTTTTCACAGAACACAGCATCTAGTACACAAGGACAAACATCAAAATAAGACTCATATCACTCATTGCTTTAGTATATAATTTTTTTTTTTTACAAAATAGAAGGATAATAATAGAAAATAATAGAAATAAAATGTAGAAAAAGTAGAAATTGGAAGAAGAAAACAGTAGAAGGTCGGAGGTAAGCTAGCGACCTCTGAGCAGGGTGATGAGAGAAATGAGGCGCTGCTCCTGGAACACCTTGTCCAGTTTATGCTGCAGGTAGTGGTCTGTGTACGCCTCCAGGGTGTTCTTTAACAGGATCCTCCCGCCCATCAGCAGGTGGTGCAGCCAATCAGGGATGCGAAAGACCACTCGACCTGCCAATGACAGTCAAGCAGTGGGAGAGTGATGAGATGCTAGGTTACGTCCAATCAATTATTGATTTTCTAAATAGGTATAGGATTTACGTAAGGTGACAATAACACTGATTTACCCTCTGATTGGCTAGATATAATTTCCACCATATTGTTTACACCTACTTAATTCTCTCATATCTCCACTAGTGCCTAGTAGAGACCAATTTAGTATTGAGCGTTACATTCCTGCACTACTTTGTCGCTGGATAGACAAATGCTATGTGTGGGGCCGACTTACCCACAAACATCAAGTAGTCATACACTCCTTCCACAGTGATCATCTCCATGAAGTAGTTCTGGTTATGTTTCTTCTCCGTGCTCTCTGATCGGTTGGCGTTGTTCTTGAATAATTCATTGAAGAGCTAGGGAGTTCAAGCAAACGTCAACAACACTTTAAAATGGAGGGGAATAACAAAATAACAACATGTAAAAACACACCCAGCAGTTATATTTAAAGGATCTGTTCCAATTTGGCTGAGCATTTAAGTGGCTCTCCTAACTAGAAACACGAAACACTTGTCAACTAAGGTAAGCGTGTGTGAGTATGGGAGTCTAAGCATGCCAGACACAGATCGAAAAAGTATTTGCATCTCTTCCAAATATTTCATGTGCATTTGAATTAGCTTCCCCAGTCTAATGGAACCAATGGACTAGTGCAAAGTCAAACCTTCCCCACCCCAACTCAGCAGGCTAGGTAAGCCAAATCAAGCACACCTAAAATATTTGAAAGAAATGAAATACTACTTAGACCCAGGTGTAGTGTAAGCCCACCTTCTTATCATTCTCTGACGTGGGACTGAGGATGGTCAGCTCTGGCCGGCTGGGTTTGGGCTTGGGCGATTCACAGGAGTTAAAGAAGGAATTGAGAAATGGTTCCAAATGCTGCCCTTTCTGAAACGGGAAAAAAACACAGGGGAGATTCCTTATAGGTTACTGTGAAAGCACTCGTAAACAGTTAAATGTGTTATTTGACATTTGAGTCACTGGATCCCTGCTGTTCACATTTATTTCAACTGGCATACTCTAATAACATAGCTGACATGACTTATAAGTGGATTCCACAGGCATGTGTGGCTTACATTCCTAAATGACTATCCCAGGAATTATTTTACAAGGATGCCGCCACAACGTTCTTTCCCAACCCAAAGTCGAAAATGGATGACTTACTTCTTTTATCAGTTTGCTGGGCACTGATTTGATGATCTTCCCTGTCGGAAAATAAACAATGTTAAACTCAAATGAGTTCAACAGGAGAGCAGGTTGTGAGAGATGTTACTAACATAGAACTCTTGGCCACGTTACAATGACCATAGGAGTCGGCAAGATGGCACAAACGTATCTGGGACGAGGCTACATGCCCAGTGTTGCATACCTAGATTGACATCAGGGAGCATCTTGTCCACAAACTGAGAGTCCATACTGTGAGGGGAGAGGAAGTCTGCAAGCAGCTGACTGTTGCTCAGCTCAGGGTGTTGGAGCAGTTTCTGGAAAATAAACAGAAGGATTCAACAATCTTCACTTTGTTGACATATTCAGTGAGGGCTGGCATAGAATAGCACTTTGTTATTCATTCGTAACAATGGAAACGTGCCCTAGGCTCCCCACCCCGAGTCAGCACACATACTTGAGAAGCTGGAACCAGTTCAGGGTCAACCACAGTAACCCTATATTTGGGGTTTGGTGGTAGATTCTGAACCCAGCAGCCCTGGGATTTGAACCATAAACCCTCTGGTTGCTAATACCTCTCTAGCCTCTACATCAGCTACATAAGCTGACATAGATCCATTGGGAGAGACCAGCTATTTCCTGAAGCATGGCCTCTCTGTTGTAAGGTGAAGTTTCCCCTGGACGCTGATCTTGAGTCAATTTTGCATTGTCCTTACTAATGTTTAAGGTTAGGATTCGGGGAGGGGAAGCTGATCCTACATCTGTACCTATGGGAAACGTCACCCCGGCGCTTATTTAGTCCATAATGACTACCTACCTGGAGGTACTCCTGGAACTCCTCCCGCTTGGAGGTCAAGAACTCGTAGTTCTTGGGGCCGATGATTCTTTTGGAAGGCAGCTGGGCGTCTGGGAATGAGCCTGTTGTGACAGAGGAGCACAAAACAAATCCTGGATGAGAAGGCTTGAAGACAATCAAACAATGTGAAAATACTGTTATAACTATTCTTAGAAATGGGTGGAATTATTCAGTGTGAGAAGAAACATTTGGCCAATGTTCGAGATTCATGTGTTCTGGCTGTCAATTTACAATGGACGATGCGATGAGTGGTTACAGGGACTGAAACCTGAAGAAATCATCTAAAACATGTACTTACCATGGAACTCAGTGAGTTTTGATTCAAGGACATAAAATTCCAGATATCTTCTGTACACAGACCAGTGCTCGGTCTCATGACCCACTGTGAAATACAAAAGGGGAACAATACATCAATATTAAGAGTGGACATACGGTCTTCAGAAAGTACCCCTAGACTTTTTCCATATTTTGTTGTGTTACAAAGTAAGAGTAAGATGGATTTAATTGTCTTTTTTTGTGAACGATCTACACAAAATACTCTAATGTCAAAGTGGAAGAAAAAGTCTAACATTGGGAAAACAAAATGACAAATAAAACACTAATATACTATCTTGATTAGATAAGTACAGTTGAAGTCGGAAGTTTACATACACTCAGGTTGCAGTCATTAAAACTAGTTTTTCAACCACTCCACAAATTTCTTGTTAACAAACTATAGTTTTGGCAAATCGGTTAGGACTTGTTAAGTGGTGATCCTAACTGACCTAAGACAGGGAATTTTTTACTAGTATTAAATGTCAGGAATTGTGAAAAACTGAGTTGAAAAGTATTTGGCTAAGGTGTATGTAAACGTCCGACTTCAACTGTATTTAACCCCCAACATGTTACAATCACCTTTGGCAGTGACTATGGCTGTGAATTTTCCTGGGTAAGTCTGTAAGAGCTTTGGATACCTGGATTGCACAATATTTGCAAATTCTTCAAGCTCTGTTAAGTTGGTTGCAGATCATTGCTAGACAGTCATTTTCAAGTCTTGCCATACATTTTCAAGCCGATTTAAGTCAAATCTGTAACTAGGCCACTCAGGAACATTCAATGTCATCTTGTAAATAACCAGTGTATAGTGCCTTCATAAGGTATTCAGACCCCTTGCCTTATTCCACTTCGTTACGTTAGACTTATTCTAAAATGGATCAAATAAAATACTCAGTAATCTGCACACAATATCCCATAATGACAAAGCAAAAACAGATATTTTTGCATTTTTTGCTAATTTATTCAAAATAAAAACCAGAAATACCTTATTTACTTAAGTATTCTGGCCCTTTGATATGAGAATTGAAATTGAGCTCTAGGTGAATCCTGTTTCCATTGATCATCATTGATGTTTCTAAAACTTGGTTGGAGTCCATCTGTGGTAAATTTAATTGATTAGATATGTGCTTTTCCAAATCATGTCTGTCTATATTAAAAGGTCCCACAGTTGACAGTGCAGGTCAGAGCAAAAACCAAGCCTTGAGGTCGAAGGAATTGTCGGTAGAGCTCCGAGACAGGATTGTGTAGAGGCACAAATATGGGCAAGTATCAAAAAATGTCTGCAGCATTCAAGGTCACCAAGAACACATTCTTAAATGGAAGAAGTTTGGAAACACCAAGACTCTTCCTAGAGCTGGCTGCCCAGCCAAACTGAGCAATCAGGGAAGAAGGGCCTTGGTCAGGGAGGTGACCAAAAACCCGATTGTCACGCTGACAGAGCTCCAGAGTTCCTCTGTGGAGATGGCAGATCTAAAGCGACAACCATCTCTGCAGCAGTCCACCAAATCAGGCCATTATGGTAGAGTGGCCAGACGGAAGCCACTCCTCAGTAAAAAGGCACATGACTGCCCGCTTAGAGTTTGCCAAAGGGCACCTAAAGACTCAGACCATGAGACACATGATTCTCTGGTCTGATGAAACCAAGATTGTACTCTTTGGCCTAAATGCCAAGTGTCACGTCTGGAGGAAACCTGGCAACATCCCTACGGTGAAGCATGGCGGTGGCAGTATCATGCTTTGGGGGTGTTTTTCAGTGGCAGGGACTGGGAGACTAGTTAGGATCGAGACAAAGGGTGAGCAAAGCAGTCATCAAGGCAAAGGTTGGCTACGTTGAAGAATCTCAAATATATTTAGATTTGTAACACTTTTTTGGTTACTACATGATTCCATGTGTGTTAATTCATAGTTTTGATGTATTCACTACTATTCTACAATGTAGAAAATAGTAAAACTAAAGAAAAACCATGGAATGAGTAGGTGTCCAAACTTTTGAATGGTACTGTATGCAAATGTGATATTTCTATTTTTTTTATATATAAATTAGTAAAAATGTATAAAAAAAACAGTTTTTGCTTTGTCATTATGGGGTATTGTGTGTAGATTGATGAGGGGGAAAAAACAATTGAATCAATTTTAGAATAAGGCTGTACCCTATCAAAATGTGGGAAAAAATCAAAGGGTCTGAATACTATCCGAAGCCACTGTATATTTGGGCATGGTGTTTTATGCTTTGTGTATGGTCCTGCTGAAAGGTGAATTTGTCTCCCAGTGTCTATTGGAAAGCCGACAACCAGGTTTTTCTCTAAAATGTTGCCTGTGGTTTGCTCTATTCAGCTAATTTTTTTATCTTAAACTGCCTAGTCCTTGCAGATGACAAGCATACCCATAACATGATGCAGCCACCACCATGCTTGAAAATATGAAGAGTGGTACTCAGTGATTGGATTTGACCAAAACATAAAAGCTTTGTATTCAGGACATAAAGTTAATTTCTTTGCAACCTTTTTTTTTAGCAGTTTTACTTAAGTGCCTTGTTGCAAAAATTATGCATGTTTTGAAATAGTTTTATTCTGTACAGACTTGCTTCTTTTCACTCTGTCAATTAGGTTAGTATTGTGACCATTAAACAGTTGTAAAGCGACCACTGGCCTCATGGTGAAATCCCTGAGCGATTTCCTTCCTCTACGGCAACTAAGTTAGGAAGGACACTGGTATCTTTGTAGTGACTGGGTGTATTGATACACCGTCAAAGTGTAATGAATTACTTTACCATGCTCAAAGGATTTTCAGTTTTTTCAACAAAAAAATAATAATAATGAAAAACATAATTCCACCTAGAAATTGTGGGGTATTGTGTGTAGGCCAGTGACAAAAAAAATCTCCATTTAATCCATTTTAAATTCAGGCTGAAACAACAAAATGTGGAAAAAGTCAAGGGGTGTGAATACAGTAGGCCTACATACTCTAAATATCTTGGCAAAATCATCCCTTGTGTATCTGTTTTGCTATAAATGGGAAGCTCATAAGGTATTTCAAATATTTGATGGAAAGAAAAAGTTGATGACTGACAGAACACAGAGGAAGTTCTGTAATAGAGTTAGAGTTGTCATCGAATGACTTGCATTATGTCAGCAACAGGCAGCATGATGATAGATAATGAAGCCGAATTTCATCCAGTGCTAATGGAGTATAGAACAGCCTTGTTTAGCCATTGTAGATTTAAACCTATTCAAAAAAGCCCTTTTAGACCCATATACAGTTGTCGGAAGTTCACATTCACCTTAGCAAAATACATAATTTTTTTCACAACTCCTGACATTTAATCATAGTAAAAATGTGTCTGGATTTTGCACTCGCGCATTGTGCCTTTGGAATAGTGAACTAAACGCGCAAACAAAACTGAGGTATTTGGACATAAATATGGACGTAATCGAACAAAACAAACATTTCTTATGGAAGTGGGAGTCCTGGGAGTGCATTCCGACGAAGATCAGCAAAGGTAAGTGAAGATTTATAATGCTATTTATGTTGTGTAACATTGAGTCCTGAGAGTGTCATCTGATGATTAATTTTATCTATATTTCTGCTTTTTGTGACACCTCTCTTTGGTTGGAAAATGGCTGAATGCTTTCTGTAACTAGTTGCTGACCTAATATGTTCTGCTTTCGCAGAAAAGCCTTTTTGAAATCGGATACTGTGGTTGGATTAACGAGAAGTGTATCTTTAAAATAGTGTCAAATACTTTTTGGTTGAGGACTTTTAATTATGAGATTTCTGTTGTTTGAATTTGGCGCCCTGCAATTTTACTGGCTGTTGGCGAGTTGGGACGCTAGCATCCCAAACGATCCCAGAGGTTAACAAGACATTTTGTGGAGTGGTTGAAAAACGAGTTTTAATGACTCCAACCTAAGTGTATGTAAACTTTCGACTTCAACTGTACAGTATCAGCAGTATTGGTTTCACATGTACACCACACTGATCCCAGACCAGCCTGTAGGTAATACTTAAGCCCCTGGGCCTAGTTTCACCTGTAAGCCACACAGATCCCAGAGCATCCTGTGAATCTCACCTGCCTTCCTGTCGTTGCGCTCCACGTCGATACAGAACACGGGGATCCTCTCCCTCTTGATGTCATCATCGAAGAAGTCTATGTAGGGGATGGTGATGGTCCAGGCTGAGAGATTGCGAGGGGTGCTGGGGGTACTGACGGCCTCCATGGGGGAGTCATCCTCCAGAACCATCATGGCCTCTTCCACCTGACAGAGCCCAGCCACAGACAGAGGGCGGTCAGAGATAAGAGGGTGAAGGTCAAAACAATGAATGACAGTCAAAGTTTGGTATGGAATCTGAGCCTCTATTCACAAAAAGGTTCTCAGAGTAGGCTATTGCAACACTCCTATCAGCTAAAAACAAGAAACGGCTTCAGTGGGCACGCGACACTGGACAATTGAGGAGTGGAAAAACATTGCCTGGTCCAACAAATCCCAATTCTGTTGCGTCATGCTGATGGCAGAGTCAGGATTTGGCGTAAGCAATATGAGTCCATGGACCCATCCTGCCTGGTGTCAACAATACCGGCTGGTGGCAGTGGTGTAGAGGTGTGGGGAATGTTTTCCTGGCATACATTACGTGCCTTGATACCAATTGAACACCACAGTGTATCTGAACATTGCTGCTGCCCAAACCCAATAGAGCATCTTCGGGATGAGATGGAATGGGCTGTTCGCAGGATGAATGTACCACCATACAATCTGCAGCAACTGCGTGATGCCATCGCATCAGCATGGACAAACAACCCTGTGGAACGTTTCCGAAACCTTGTAGAATCCATGTCCAAAATAATTGGTCCTCTAACTCAGTTGGTAGAGCATGGCTTTGGCTTGTGCAATGCCAGGAATGTGGGTTCAATTCCCAGGACCACCCATATGTAAAATGTATGCACGCATGTCTGTAAACCGCGTCTACTAAATGGCATGTATTATATATAAGAATTCTGGCTGATCTGGACGCAAAGGGGGGTCCGAACCGGTACTAGACAGGTGTACCTAATAAACTGTCTGGTGCATGTATATCAGCATTCCTACTCCAAGACTCTTTGTGAATACGGGCCTGGTCTGTGGTCCCATACATGGTAAAGCTTGTGTGAAGCCACACAGAACCACAAGGTAAAAAGGGAGACACACTGCAAAGGTCCACTGATATTGAGTGACATATACAAGACATACTAGAATAAACAACAAAGTACAGGATGTAAAATGGGAGATGTATTCAGTGACAGCAGCTCTAGTGGGGGTAAAATATAGCTAGAATGTGAACTATCTAGTGGGTCAGCTACGGAAGGCTCTGGGAGAAGAAGAAGAGAAACATACTGAGGTCGGCTGTGCAATGCTGTGGGAATGATGATGATGATACCTAGTCAGAGGGGGCAGGGCAGTGGTCTCTGTCAGTGAATCAAACATGATCATAAACCATTTTTAGTTGAGTTCAACATTATATATTTTCTGAGCAGAAACGCTAAAGATTTCACCTTTGGTGAATTTGTTGCAGGGTGTTAGCCATTAACATCAAGTAGAAATTATATGCCAACAAGAAGTTCAACCTAATTGTTGTCTGCTTAGTACAAAGAAAGAAACACATCATGGTATTGAAAAAGTAAACATACAAACCAGATTTCCAATGAAAAGGTTAGTGAAAACTCACAACCTTAAAAAAATGACTCCTCTTGGCAATCAGTATTGCTTCATAAAGTCTCTGGTGAATTCATTTCAAAATTCAAATTATCAACAACAAAATTCAAAAAAGTAGAGTCCCAAGCCCATCTTTCATATTCAAGGTACACTCTGCGGGATGACATCATTATACCATATGGATTCAACAGAAACCATATCTACCAAGACTTCCATAGTTTCACCTCTACCATGAATCCTTCATTTCCTGAGTGTGCGATCCTAACTAATCCTGGCTCCACACTGCAGCCCAGTGGCCACACACTACTCACCATGTCATCCTCTCCCTCCACCAGTCCGTAAGAGGGCAGCATGGCTCCCTCCATGGTGGTGCTCTTGAACACCCCCTTTATCTTGCTGCCGATGCGGCCGATCCCAAACGACTCGCCCCGCTTCGAGGTGTTCCTGCAGGCCAAAGAAGAGAGATTGTTTAATTTTGTGACAATGCAGGAGTTGTGCATGGCTTCAGCACATCGCATGCAGTGTGGGTACAGGACTGGAAGACAGAAGGGATACTGTATATGGTTTGGGTTTGAGGTGGGGGAGGTAGAAGCCAGGGTAGCCACACCAGACCACAGATAACAGTGAACACTTCTATAAAATAGAAGTGGATGAAAAATCATTGACGAGATTATAGGATGAGAGTGGCTTGGGGTATTACACTCAAACCACACTCATTGGAAAACAAACTAATGTTGCTTTAGCCAAGTAAAAAAGTACAATTACAACACTGACACTTTGTGAATGACTGATGAAACCACACACTGTGTAGTCACCCTAAAACAAAAAATTAACACTGAAAGGCAACACAAAATTGACATATTCAAATCAAGACCCAGAACGGTCACAAACAAGGAGGCCATGCTGGTAGGGGAACAAATCAAGAAACATTAGCACCACAAGACAAGTACCCATGCGTAGGAGATGGGAGGCGAGGGGCGATTTATAGAGGGGGGAATGTAGGATACACACAGGCCTCGCAATGGACCCCGACTTACTTCAGCGAGCCAGGGCGTGAGGTTAGACAGCCATAAGAGCCGGATGGGAGGGCTACAATGGACTGGACATGAAGGTGGTGGTTAACAGATGCAGGTGAGGAGGAACCAGGGGTGCTGGACGGGGACTCAGGGCTCTGGGCATAGTCCCACTCCCAGGAGCTTTAGAGCCATCAGTGTGTAAGGCATGGAACATCCAGAGGGATGGATGGATAAAAAATAAAAAAAACAAGCACTGTCCAAGATGGTGGATATAGGCGAGCAGTTGGTGAGAGAGAGACAGACAAGGGGAGGGGGTTAGCGACAGGGCCAGTGTTCACGCATGGGGGTGCCGAAGCAGAAAGTGCCATTCTCTACTTTAAAAATTCTCCTCGTTCACCTCCTCCTTTCTGACAACTTCACAGTCCATGCTGCCTTGACCACTGCCTTTATAACAAAGACTGTTCCTACGAGAGAACAAGAACTATTCCCCACCCTACCTTCCTTTTTGCTGCAAGGGAGCACAGATCTGTGCAAAAAAAAATACAATCTTTCCAACTTTTCTTTAACAATGTGCGTTATAAAAAGGAGGGGATTGTTTATACATAGCGCCGTTGACTAAACTACACCAGGGTTTGTTGAGTTTGTTACAAAGGCAGTATTCTTTTCCTCAGACTGCATTCAGGCAAGTATAGTTACATATCTTGCGTGCAGTGTTATCTAAGCAATGGACAGCCATTGCTGAGCACCATACTGAGGGGGCATACTCACCGGATGTCATCCAAACTCAGGCTATTTCTGGAATAATAGCAGGCACAAGGAGTTAAAGATGACAGGCCACTCAAACACACTACCAGACGACAGACACTGACTGAACTTAGCCACTGTGAGACAGGTGTGTACAGATAAAAGTCAATCTTTATTTAGCTTGAGTAGTATAAGTCCAATTTTAAGTCTGTACACACCTGGACGGCTCATAATAATGGCTGGAACGGAGCGAATGAACTGGCACCTTCGCACTCCAGTCATTACCACGAGCCCATCCTCCCCAATTGAGGTGCCAGCAACCTCCTGTGATAGAAACCCTGGTGAATGTAATATGGCACAGAGGAGCTTCGGATTTCCCTTTTGGTCCAAAACCAAATTCTGATGGGAGAATTTACGTACTTGTGAGCACAAAAAGGATCCAAAAAGCTCAACTGTGCCTTCGAGATTAACTAGTCTACCGACACCACGGGTGCACAGTAAAGACAAGCCTACGTGAAGAAAAGACAGAACATAGACACAATATAGATACAAACATCGCTCTATGGCCATGGAAAAACAGCACCCACCTGCTCAGTTTAGAGTTCCTGGCGGGGGATTCGGCCCCCCTCAACAGTTGCCTGAAATACTGGGAAAAGGGGGCAGGGAGGAAACCAGTCACACATATTAGGACCTCCTCCCATCCCTGACTATCTATTTAACACTGAACAAAGTACCGTGGTCGGGTCCCGGCGTTTTTCCTGATCATTTGACCTGAACAGGAAAAACACCAGGCCATAACCATGATATCTAAAGACTATTACGAATAACTACTTTCCAGATACTCTATGTATTCAGGGATCTGTAGAAGACGACACTATTTCACCTCATGTTTCAGTATGATAATAAAATGAGAGAATCTGTATAGTGTAATGCATGATGACTTGCTGCACGAGCTCATTGGTCAGTCGTGTGTCCATTATTGATGACATGATCTCACGTGTGTTTGTGTGTGAGAGACTAGGGTTGCAAAGCTGTAATTTACCAACTGCAACCAGTTTGACGCCAAAACATTGACAACAAATACATTGAGTTGTATTTCTTTTTTTAAATCCCCAGGTGTGTAAAACAAATATAAAAGTATATTTTATGGTGAGACCCTCATATTAAAACACCAATGGTATTCAATAATTTATTATTATTTAAAATCAGCATATTTCATTATATGTAAATGTTATACTAAACAAAAATATAAAACGCAACAATTTCAAAGATTTTACTGAGTTACAGTTCATATAAGTAAATCAGTCAATTGAAATAAATCAATTGGGCCTAATCTATCGATTACACATGACTGGGAATACAGATACGCATCTGTTGGTCACAGACACCTTAAACAAAAAAGGGTTGTGGATCAGAAAAGCAGTCAGTATGTAGAGCCTAATTTGCTTCATGCAGTGTAACAGTATCTCTGTGCATTCAAATTGCAATCAATAAATTGCAATTGTGTTCGTTGTCTGTAGCTTATGTCTGCCCATACCGCCCCCATGGGGCACTCTGTTCACAACGTTGACATAAGCAAACCACTCGCCCACATGAAGCCATACACGTGGTCTGCGGTTGTGAGGCAGGTTGGATGTAATACCGAATTATCTAAAACGGCGTTGGAGGTGACTTATGGTAGGTGAAATTAACATTAAATTCTCTGGCAACAGGTCTGATGGACATTCCTGCAGTCAGCATGCCAATTGCACACTCCCATTGTGTTGTGTGGCATTGTGTTGTGTGACAAAACTGCATATTTTAGAGTGGCCTTTTATTTTCCCCAGCACAAGGTGCACCTGTGTAATAATCATGCTGTTTAATCAGCTTCTTGATATGAAACACCTGTCAGGTGGATGGATTATCGTTACAAAGGAGAGCTGCTCACGAACAGGGATGCAGACAAATTTGTGCACTAAATTTGAGAGAAATAAGCTGTGTATATGGAACATTTCTGGGATATTTTACTTCAACTCATGAAACATGGGACCAACACTTTACATGTTGCGTTTATATTTTTGTTCAGAGTACATGTGATAAGGCCACACAAGAGGGCCAGAGACATGACAGACACCTGTGGTAATCTGAAGTACCCAAAGGGGCCACTAGATGGCTTGTGATAGATTACATAAAATCCTTGAAAGACACAAATTCTGGTAGACATTGAAAGTTTCCAGTAATATACCCTCCCTTTGCAACCCGAGTCCTGACCTCGTCGCTGTGGCAGAACATGGGGGTGAAGACGTTCTCCAGCAGGGACAGGACATGCTCGTAGGCCTCGAACAAGCAGCGCATGGTCTGCAGCTTCACCACCCCGGCATAAGGGCCCTCAGCAACTGGGGAGGGAAACCTACCGCATGAGCATAACCTAACCAAGCTGCCATTTGTAATAATGAACATTCTGTTAATAAAACTGTTCGTATGGCCATTTATAAACAGTACTTATAGATATTCTGTTGATAAGGCTGAAGATACAATATTAAAATCCATATCTGAAGGAGAGGATACGGTATTATAAGTTCTCAAAGAGAAAATAACAAAAAGCTATGACGAATACAATGATCGTGCCTTAAAAACGGGAAATGTCAAACAAGTCCCTATGACTCACTATTTTTGATCTCCTCGACAATGAAGGGGTCAAAGCGGATCTTGTCGATGCTCTCATCCAGGCAGTAGGTCTCGTAGATCTTTTTCACCTCCTCGTGGAGCATCAGCGTCTCAGAGTCCGACAGCTCCGGACATAGGATCTTGTCGTTGAATTCCTCTGGTGGGGATAAAGGGAAAGGTCCAACTAGAGTAAACCCAGGGTTGATTAGGCAACAAATCGGAAGCAAACTAATAGTACACGCACAACCTACCAAAGCAACCAAAATAAATACATATCCACACGGATTCCATCGGGCCCAGGTTATTTTATTACTTTAAAAAAAAAAAATTTTGCCCAGATCAGCCGCCTCAGCCTGACAGCTTCTGAAGATCAATATTGTCAAGAAAGGCCTGACAATTCTCTGCAGAAAGCTAGATCACAGATTTAAGAAGTTGATCAAAGTAAATCAGACAATATGTAGTTAATTGTGAATGTAAACAGTGACAATGTCTCCTTGAGAATTAATTGACGAGAGGGCAGCCGTTCATTAAAAACAGAGTTTAATGGTTAGAAGATGTGACGGATGGCTATCATTACTTTAATGGTTTTGCAATGACCTCTGGATAATTTTTTTTTGACTTGATGCCTGAGTAAAGAATTCAGCTTGCTCCTTAAAGACGGAGCTGTAGAGCCTTTGAATCACAAAAGGAGGATTGCTGGGTTAAATCCAGAGATTAATATTTATTTTCTAAACCAGATATTCTCGTCGTTCTAGATTTATTCAGATGGGGTGCAAACCATGTTGTATTGTCCTTTACAAATCATTTAAAATAGCCTCCCAGACAATCAACTACTGAATTAATATTAAAATAAATTAACTCTGGAGTAAAGATATGTTCAATTTCCAACAAGGTGCTCTGGGTTTGGGAGTTGAAATCTAAAATACAACAGTTTGCATGGTGATCTGATAAAGTAGAATGGAGGATCTAAGTGCTCTGTAATAATGGACATAGTGACAGAGGACAAAATGTAATCAATCCTTGAGTAATACTGATGTCTCTGATAAAAGAAAGTAAACTCTCTAGAAGATGGATTTTTCGGTCTTTCGGTTTTTCAATTGGATCTATCTAAACATGGGTTAATAACTGCAGGCATGTGTGCTTCTTTGACCAAATGTTTTAATAAATAATATATATAATTATAATAAAAGGACAATTGAATCCATATATTAGATAGTGAAATTAAGGTTTTATCAAATATGGCTGGAGCATACAGAGAGATAAAGGATCCTGCCTTCACTGTCATTCCAGGAGTCTATAATGCTGATATCGAGAGTTCTACAAACTACCACACACCTCTTGCCCTACTAAGGGCAGAAGAAGCTACTACTTTGAAAAGGGTACTGCTACATTTATGAACATCCTCTTTCAACAGATGTGATTATTGTATTAAAGTCATATCAATATTTTTCCTCTGAATAAAATAAAAATCAAGACATAGTGCTTGCTTAGTTCCAGCTTTTGATTTCTTGGAATCCCAAAGGGGGGGAAAAAAAAAAGACTAGTCATAAGTATTGAAAGAAAAAACACAGAACAATAGGATGGTAGATCTGATTGTCCTGTATTTCAAGTACATACGTATATTTATACAGTGTACAAAAACATTAACAATAAGAGCTCTTTCCATAGCATAGACTGACCAGGTGAATCCAGGTGAAAGCTATGATCCCTTATTGAGGTCACCTGTAAAATCCACTTCAATTAGTGTAGATGAAGGAGGAGACAGGTTAAAGAAGGATTTTCAAGCCTTGACACAATTGAGACATGGATTGTGTATGTGTGCCATACAGAGGGTGAATGGGCAAGACAAAATATTTAAGTGCCTTTGAACGGGGTATGGTAGTAGGTGCCAGGTGCACCGGTTTGTGTCATGAACTGCAAAGCTGCTGGGTTTTTCACACTCAACAGTTTCCCGTGTGTATCAACAATGAGCCACCACCCAAAGGACATCCAGCCAACTTGACATAACTGTGGGAAGCATTGGAGTCAACATGGGCAAGAATCCCTGTGGAACACTTGTTGACACCTTGAAGAGTCCACGCCCCGATGAATTGGGGTTGTTCTGACGGCAAAACTCAATATTAGGAAGTTTTTTTTTTTTCTCTCCAATTTCGTGGTATCCAATTGGTAGTTACAGTCTTGTCTCCTCGCTGCAACTCCCGTACGAACTCGGGAGAGGCGAAGGTCGAGAGCCATGCATCCTCCGAAACACAACCCAACGCACTGCTTCTTGACACAATGCACCGTACACCTGGCGACCTGGTCAGTGTGCACTGCGCCCGGCCCACCACAGGAGTCGCGAGTGCGTGATGAGACAAGGATCCCTGATCCCAATCCCTGCCAGCCTAACCCTCCCTAACCCGGACAACGCTTGGCCAATTGTGCGTCGCCCCATGGGCCTCCCGGTTGTGGCCGGCTGCGACAGAGCCTGGGCTCTGGTGGCACAGCTAGCACTGCGATGCAGTGCCTTAGACCACTGAGCCACCCGGGAGGCCTTAGGAAGGTGTTATTAATGTTTTGTACACTCAGTGTAGGTCACACAACAATCCATTAATGCTGCCTGCTCTTTCCCTTTCCCCATGCATTGGTGATATGCAGATGCCAAGTCACACCCCCGTGGGCACCAGATACCCCCATATGATGACAATATGGGAACACCATGCAAACCATAAACAACAAAAAAGGTATAATGTTCTCTATATTAGATATAAACTAAATCCACTGCAGAGTGAAACCGCTACACTCATAATATAAACCAGCCTCAAGACTCCAAGGAAAAGATGCAGTGAAGAAGCAAAAAAGGAAGTTCACATAAAGGCATGCAATTTTATTATAATAAATAGAAGACTTTAGAATACTCGATGATACTTTTCTCTCATGCTCAGGCCTCAAAATGAAAGACTATGAGCAAAAGAAAATGACCCATACAGATGAAATGGTATGTTTTAGGGAAAATAATATTACCACAATGCAGTATAGGTCTAGTGTAGATGCGGTGTTTGCATTCCATCTCAATCACCCCGCAGGATAATAGGCTGAAGAGCACAACAGGTAGCGGCTTCTGCAGGAATGATATAGCGTCGCTACCCTCCTGGGTCTCAGAAAGCGAAACCAGGCGTAGGGATGAGCGGCATGAATAATCCTCCATCTCGGCTAAACAATCCGTCATGCCCTGCATGTTCTCCGCATCGATGTTGATATCATGGTGTTCACGCTGTTCCGCTTGCATTGTGTCTGTGCGGGCTGATTGTGTTGTGCCAGACTGGTTTACCTTCGCAATTTCAATCTCACATTGAGTGAATTTCATCTTGAATGATTCAATGTCTGCGAAGATGGCGATCACTGTGACTTTAGTAGTTTTTACATCAGTGCACATTTCGGATAGACTCTTTTAGCTCAGCAAGCCTTCCCGACATCAGGAGCAACTCCTCTTTGACGGGGAGCTGCGTCCCTGTAGACCCATGTACAGAGGGATGCTAACAGCTTCTATTTCGTATCTTCTTGATTTGTAGACAGAGACGGAGTAGCCGGCTCCAACATGTTGATATTTCTCTTGGCAGGCATTTCAGCGCTCATTCTTGTACGTGATTAGTTCAGACAGTCAAAAGAACACTAGAATTAGCATTTAAAAACTTTGCAGAAAAGTGAGCAAAACTCCTATGCCACCATCTTGCTCGTAAATAACACGTTGCTTTCATAGCGTATTACTTTTAATTATTAGGGTGTACTAATGGTCAAGTCTCAAAATCGATATCCATCTTACCTCTATATTGTTTTATGTCCTGCGGATTCGAGAAGAACGATCAACAGGAAAGTGAGCCTGTCAGATAGCCAGTAATGTAATTTTCCAGATTTTTGACAAACATGTTTTACCTCTGGCCTCCATTGATTTATTAACCCTAATTCTGGTCATCCTACAAGGGTAAAAACTCCAATAACTTTGAACGAATCATGATACAGACATGAGTTTTGGACCAATTGTTTTCTTAGAAAAGTATCTACACAATTAACATATTTTAACCATTGGTCAAAAGATGCTTTTTTGATTGGACACCCTACACTTATCCATTTTCCTTCAGACTGTCCAAACACTGGGAAGGGGGGAGTTTCTGGGCCAGGACATAGTTGTCAGTCTGTATTCATCTATATCTGGGATAATGGCGAATGGCCAAAGCATGCTTACCCACAGTGAGGCAGAACTGGAGAACATGCACGGCCCCCTCCTGCTTGAGGAAGTTCATGAAGCGGAAGAGCAGGTCCTGCTGCTCCCTGATCTCCTTCAGCTCCAGCTTCAGCACCTGAGAAATAGGGAAGAAGATGAGTGGTTTGGAAGGGCAGTATATGGGGAGAAGAGGGGGAAAGGATGGGTTACTTGGCTACTTACAGAGGGCTTCATGTTGCGAACGTCAGAGTACTTGTGCAGGAAGGGAACCAAGGTTGAGCTGGGCTCCATGGCGGCCTCGGGAGGAGAGTTGTTGATGAATATGAGAAGCAAATGGTTCACAGTGTCCTAAAATGGGAATGAGTATTGATTTACAACAGAAAATCTATGCCCATTCTGGCTTGTTTATGTCCTGGGAAAGACTTGCAAATCACATCAAGCCTGAAAACAACAATCCTATACGAATCAGCTATGGGTCAGCTATCAGCTATACGACCACTCCTCATCATAGTCAAACGCTCCCTGAAACACTTCTGCGAGCAGGCCTTTCTAATCGACCTGGCCCAGGTATCCTGGAAGGATATTGACCTCATCCCGTCAGTCAAGGATGCCTGGTTGTTCTTTAAAAGTAATTTCCTCACCATCTTAAATAAGCATGCCCCTTTTAAAAGATGTAGAACTAAGAACAGATATAGCCCTTGGTTCACTCCAGACCTGACTGCCCTTGACCAGCACAAAAACATCCTGTGGCGGACTGCAATAGCATCGAATAGTCCCTGCGGTATGCAACTGTTCAGGGAAGTCAGGAACCAATACACACAGTCAGTAAGGAAAGCCAAGGCTAGCTTTCAAACAGAAATTTGCATCCTGTAGATCTAACTCCAAAACGTTTTGGGACAACGTAAAGTCCATGGAGAACAAGAGCACCTCCTCCCAGCTGCCTACTGCACTGAGGCTAGGTGACACAGTCACCACCGAAAATTTCAATAAACATTTCTCTACGGCTGGCCATGCTTTCCTCCTGGCTACCCCAACCCCGGCCAATAGCTCCGCACCCTTCGCAGTTACTTGCCCGAGCCTCCCCAGCTTCTCCTTCACCCAAATCCAGATCGCAGATGTTCTTCAAGAGCTGCAAAACCTGGACCCGTACAAATCAGCTGGGCTATAAAATCTGGACCCTCTCTTTCTAAAATGATCCGCCGCCATTGTTGCAACCCCTATTACCAGTCTGGAAAGCTGCCGCGGTCATCCCCCTCTTCAAAGGGGATGACACTCTAGACCCAAACTGTTACAGACCTATATGCATCCTGCCCTGCCTTTCTAAAGTCTTTGAAAGCCAAGTTAATAAACAGATCACTGACCATTTCGAATCCGCTACGCAATCCGGTTTCCGAGCTGGTCACGGGTGAACCTCAGCAACGCTCAAGGTACTAAACAATATCATAACCGCCATCGATAAAAGACAGTACTGTGCAGCCGTCTTCATCGACCTGGCTAAGGCTTTCGACTCTGTCAATCACCGTATTCTTATCGGCAGACTCAATAGCCTTGGTTTCTCAAATGACGGCCTCGCCTGGTTCACCAACTACTTCTCAGATAGAGTTCAGTGTGTAAAATCGGAGGGCCTGTTGTCCGGACCTCTGGCAGTCTCTATGGGGGTGCCACAGGGTTTAATTATCGGGCCGACTCTTTTCTCTGTATACATCAACGATGTCGCTCTTGCTGCGGGTGATTCCCTGATCCACCTCTATGCAGACGACACCATTCTGTATACATCTGGCCCTTCTTTGGACACTGTGTTAACTAACCTTCAAATGAGCTTCAATGCCATACAACACTCCTTCTGTGGCCTCCAGTTGCTCTTAAATGCTAGCAAACCCAAATGCATGCTTTTCAACCGTTCGCTGCCCGCACCAGCCCATCATCACTACTCTGGACGGTTCTGACCTAGAATGCGTGGACAACTACAAATACCTAGGTGTCTGGCTAGACTGTAAACTCTTCTTCCAGACTCATATCAAACATCTCCAATCCTAAATCAAATCTAGTATCACCTTTCTATTTCACAACAAAGCCTCCTTCACTCACGCCACCAAACTTACCCTAGTAAAACTGACTATTCTCGACTTTGGCAATGTCATCTACAAAATAGCTTCCAATACTCTACTCAGCAAATTGGATGCAGTCTATCACAGTGCAACCCATTTTGTTACCAAAGCGCCTTACACCACCCACCACTGCGACCTGTATGCTCTTGTCGGCTGGCCCTCGCTACATATTCGTCACCAGACCCACTGGTTCCAGGTCATCTATAAGTCTATGCTAAGTAAAGCTCCGCCTTATCTCAGCTCACTGGTCACGATAAAAACATCCACCCGTAGCACGCGCTCCAGCAGATATATCTCACTGGTCATCCCCAAAGCCAACACCTCCTTTGGCCGCCTTTCCTTCCAGTTCTCTGCTGCCAGTGACTGAAACAAATTGCAAAAATCGCTGAAGCTGGAGACTTACATTTCCCTCACTAACTTTAAATATCAGCTATCTGAGCAGCTAACCGATAGCTGCAGCTGTACATAGTCCATCTGTAAATAGCCCACCCAATCTACCTACCTCATCCCGATATTGTTTTTTTTACTTTGCTGCTCTTTTGCACACCAGTATCACTACTTACACACCATCATCTGCTCATCATCATCTGCTCATCTATCACTCCAGTGTTAATCTGCTAAATTGTAATTACTTTGCTACTATGGCCTATTTATTGCCTTACCTCCTCACGCCATTTGCACACACTGTATATAGACTTTCTTTTTTTTCTATTGTGTTATTGACTATACGCTTGTTTATTCCATGTGTAACTCTGTGTTGTTGTTTCTGTTGCGCTGCTTTGCTTCATCTTGGCCAGGTCGCAGTTGTAAATGAGAACTTGTTCTCAACTAGCTTACCTGGTTAAATAAAGGTGAAATCTTTTTTTTTCTTTTTTTACATATGTTTTCTAAATTAAACATGTTTCATGGCTACAAAGCACTTACAGGATCAGCCAGGTAGTCCAAGGCGGGGAGGAAAACAGAGCCAGCCAACACCTCTCTTATCAGAAGAGTAAGCGATCTGAGGATAGTGGAGAGACGGGTATGAAAGAGAGAAATGGGAAAACAGAGACCGGTTTCATATACAGTTAGCATGAAACAGAAACTCCCCGAAACAAGAAGGCACTATCTGAACAACTAATAAGAAATGCTACATTTTATTTTCTGTCATAAGTGTGCCCTAATGAACTCAACCCAGGAGACAATGACATATATTGCCTCAAGAAATATGGTGCCATGTTACCTGCAGTCAGAGGCTTTGGGGGGCAAAATATAGGGGAAGAGCATCTCAGTCAACTTCCTGAGGTAGAGGAGCTCGTCTCTGCGACTGCGTAGTGCCACGTGCAGGTCAGGGCCGTACTCCTCCAGTGCTGCTTGCTGTAGATACTCAGCGTTCTTCACTAGGGAGTAGAAACAAGTCAAGGGTCCGCTGGTCAAAGTTCCACTCTTTGGAAAGAACTCTGGCAGTAAAAGATATTTAAAAATTAAGATGATTACCTTTTTGCCTTGCTTTGGTTATTATTTCAATGTGCTTCATGGAAACTTTAAGCAGTTTGGCCGTGATAAGACCTGGGATATCAACCTGAGAAAGAACATAGGACATAAATATTATAAAAATATATATATTTCAAAAAATCTGATATCTAGAATAGTCTAAATCCTGTTTCACCTTTTGAGTTCGACGTACGAGCACAGCGGCAAAGAAACGCAGAGTCACTCTCAGCTCATCCACAAACGCCTCATCATCTGTGATATCCCTTCACAGGAGAAAAAAAAAAACAGGTCCTATGTCTGCATATACCATGCCAGAGGATGTATTTAGTGCAACATGGAGCACTTGTGAGTAATATACAGTAACAAACCTATACCAGGGATACACAAAGTTTTCAAGAACCAGTTCCAGAACCTTGAAACAGAGCAAAAACATATCACATCTTAGATTGACAGGAGCACTTTCCAGAAGGCACAAAATAAAATGTTTTTTTTCCCAGTGTCCCATACCTCTGATAGAGAGGCATCCACTTTGGAGGGGACTTTCAAGTCCAGCCATGGTTGATAGTTCTCCAAAAGTAATGTTGGTCTGTCAATAGAACATTATTTACATAGAGCACCAGTCAAAAGTTTGGACACACCTACTCATTCAAGGGTTTCTCTTTATTTTTTTTACTATTTTCTACATTGTAGAATAATAGTGAAGAAATCAAAACTATGAAATAACACATGGAATCATGTAGTAACAAAAAAAGAAAAATGATGGCAGCTTTGCACACTCTTGGCATTCTCTCAACCAGCTTCATGAGGAATGCTTTTCCAACAGTCTTGAAGGAGTTCCACCATATGCTGAGCACTTGTTGGCTGCACTGTAAAACATTTACTGTAGCATTTCCGTCACTCTGCGGTCTGACTCATCCCAAACCATCTCAATTGGGTGAAAGTCAGGTGATTGTTGAGGCCAGGTCATCTGATGCAGCACTCCAACACTCCACTTCTTGGTCAAATAACCCTTACACAGACTGGAGGTCATTGTCCTGTTGAAAAACAAATGATAGTCCCACTAAGCCTAAACCAGATGGGATGGAGTATCGCTGCAGAACGCTGTGGTAGCCATGCTGGATAAGTGTGCCTTGAATTCTAAATAAATCACAGACAGTGTCAACAGCAAAGCACCCCCACACCATCATACCTCCTCCATGCTTTACGGTGGGAAACACACATGCGGAGATCATCCGTTCACCTACTCTGCGTCTCACAAAGACACGGCGGTTGGAATCAAAAATCACAAATTTGGACTCATCAGACCAAAGGACAGATTTCCACCAGTCTAATGTCCCTTGCTCGTGTTTCTTGGCCCAAGCAAGTATCTTCTTCTTATTGGTGTCTTTTAGTAGTGGTTTCTTTGCAGAAATTCGACCATGAAGGTCTGACTCACGCGGTCTCCTCTGAACAGTTGATGTTGATGTGTCTGTTATTTGAACTCTGTGAACCATTTATTTGGGCTGCAATCTGAGGTGCAGTTAACTATAATGAACTTGTACTCTGCAGCTGAGGTAACGCTGGGTCTTCCTTTCCTGTGGCAGTCCTCATGAGAGTAATCATGGACTGTCATTTCTCTTTGATTATTTGAGCTGTTCTTGCAATAATATGGACTTGGTCTTTTACCAAATAGGGATATATTCTATATACCACCCCTAACTTGTCACAACACAACTTATTGACTCAAATGCATTAAGAAGGAAAGAAATTCCACAAATTAATTTTTAACAAGGCACACACGTTAATTGAAATGCATTCCAGGTGACTACATCATGAAGCTGTTTGAAAGAATTCCAAGAGTGTGCAAAGCTGTCATCAAGGCAAAGAGGGCTCTTTCAAAGAATCTCAAATATAGAATATATTTTGATTTGTTTAACACTTTTTGGTTTCTACATAATTCCATATGTGTTATTTCATAATGTTGATGTCTTCCCTATTATTCTAGAACGTAGAAATAGTAAAAATAAAGAAAAACCCTGGAATGAGTAGGTGTGTCCAAACTTTTGACTGGTACTGTACATAATGGCAATTAACTCCACTTTTTGTTTTCAATTAGTCTGAAATATTGATAAAACCATGAGTTCATTCTGTTGTCTCATCTAGCCAAATTACTAAAACTACCAATGTGGGACACTTTCAATTCCAATATGTGCTCCAGTATACCATTTTGCCACTGGGGGTGCAGTAAAACGCACTGGTGATAGACAAAATCAACAACTCCAGTCAATGAATGTGAACATCAAAATAGTAAGCTGTATGGAATTCCTGCGCTATTTTGTCAAATTAATAGAGAGAGATGAACAGTAAACTCACAGAGACCCAACAGTAGGAACATCAAGCAGTGTTATTCACTCTCAATCCCACATAAATACAATAAGGCCAACGTCCTAATCAACATTCATTCACATGCAGTATTTTTGGAGCAGTGATCTCACCTGTGCCTTTTACACTTTATTTTCCCGCAGACTGCACAGCTGTGACCCAAGGGAAACAACTCTTGTTGGTCCTGCTAACAGATACAATACCACCCTCTATCAACCTGGACTATAAGTAAATATATAGTTAAGGGTAGAGGTCGACCGATTAATTTGATGTTGGACCTAATTTTCATAACAAATCGGTAATCTGCCTTTTTGGACGCCAAATATGGGCGATTACATTGCAATCCACGAGGAGACTGCGTGGCAGGCTGACCACCTGTTACGCGAGTGCAGCGTCAAAAGGACCTTGTGGCTGCAAGGAGCCAAGGTAAGTTGCTAGCTAGCATTAAACTTATCTGATAAAAAAAACAATCAATCAATCTACACATGGTTGATGATATTACTAGGTTAACTAGCTTGTCCTGCGTTGCATATAATCAAATGCGATGCCTGTTAATTTATCATCGAATCAGCCTACTTCAATTTCGTCAAACGGGTGATGATTTAACAAAATCGCACCCACGAAAAAAGCACAATCCTGGCACAAATGTTTCCTAACCATAAACATCAATGCCTTTCTTAAAATCAATACACAGAAGTATATATTTTTTTAAACCTGCATATTTAGTTCAAAGATATTCATGTTAGCAGGCAATAGTCACTAGGAAAATTGTGTCACTTCTCTTGCGTTCAGTGCAAGCAGTGTCAGGGTATATGCAACAGTTTGGGCCGCCTGCTCGTTGCAAACAGTGTTTCTTCCTAACAAAGACCATAATTAATTTGCCAGAATATTTATTTAATTATGACATAACATTGAAGGTTGTGCAATGTAACAGCAATATTTAGACTTAGGGTTGCCAACTGTTCGACAAAATACGTAATGGTTCCGTATTTCACTGAACGACTAAACCTGATTTGACCATATCAAATGACCAAAGGCTTGTATTTCTGTGTGTTTATTATAATTAAGTCTATGATTTGATATTTGATAGAGCAGTCTGACCGAGCGGTGGTAGGCAGCAGCAGGCTCGTAAGCATTAATTCAAACAGCACTTTACTGCGTTTGCGAGCAGCTCTTAGTAATGCTTGAGGCACAGCGCTGTTTATGACTTCAAGCCCCGAGATTAGGCTGGCAATATTAAAGTGCCTATAAGAACATCCAATAGTCAAAGGTATATGAAATAGAAATGCTATAGAGAGAAAGTCGACACGTCACAATTCCTATAATAACTACAACCTAAAACTTCTTAACTGCGAATATTGAAGAACTGGGAATATTGAACCACCAGCTTGATATGTTCTCATGTTCTGAGCAAGAATCTTAAACATGAGCTTTTTTTTACATGGCACATATTGCACTTTTACTTTCTTCTCCAACACTGTGTTTTTGCATTATTTAAACCAAATTGAACATGTTTCATTATTTATTTGAGATAATAAATAGATTTTATGTATTATATTAAAGTTAAAAGTGTTCATTGAGTATTGTTTTACATATACAAAAATATATATAAAAAAATTACATTGTCAGATGAATCGTTATCGGCTTTTTCTGGTCCTCCAATAATCGGTATGGGCGTTGAAAAATCATAAAATCGGTCGACCTCTAGTTACAGGTATATATTTTCTGTACATAAGGTAAACCTACCTTGGTCTTTGGCTTTATAGACAGTAAGAAATTAGGCAACAGAGTCTCTGGGCCAAGAGAGCAGTAGAATGTGACAACGCCAGCCAGGAACGACCAGAAAACCATAATAATGTGCAGATATCTGTGAATTCAATAACATTTTACACATATGCTTACATTGGGAATGTATTGTGACTCATTAGTCTACCTTAGTCATTGCTAAATCGATATGCTAACTCAAACTGATGCAAATACTGCCTATTCGTGATTCTGAGCATCATGCAATAGTTTGTTTTATTGTAGACATGCCTACAATCTGTAAACGTGTGAAACATTGTAAGCATACAGTAAGCCTATTTGTACCTACCTGTTCAACAAAACAGTGGATAAGAGCAAGACAAGTAGAAGGAAGCAGAATACTGGATACTGGCGGCCCAGTTCTCTCAATAGGTCCAGCTTCATCCTGTGCCTCATCTTCTGCAGGTAGACTCTGATGCATCCCATTGTCAGGATGGACAACGTACACAAGTAATTATAATCACGTAATTATGTTGCACTTTCACTGGAGAGCAATGGAGGACCTTCCATGATAAACACTGCGACAAATAAGTGCGATGTTAGAAACGTCATATACCTAGGCTATGCAGAATAACGGTGGAATTGTATAATTTGTCGTCTATACTCACCACAATCCAATATGCAGGATTAGTCAAGCTAGATAGTTGATGTATGAAACGCTATCTATCATCACGCTAGCCAAACGTCAACATCTCCTCTCTATGCAGGGCGCTCATAGACATGCGCACGGTCTTTGACGTGTGCAGGGCACGCGCCAGTCCGCTGTAAACCTGTGTAACCAATCGAGTCAGTAAAGGCTTCTCATGCGTTCACCGTCTACATACTTCTGAATATCATTATTATCAATGTCCACCCAACTTCACCATGTGTACGTATTTTCGTCGTTAAAATAACTGGACAGTCAGTCGTCGTCGGGCTGATGTCACATCCGGTTTATTATGGGATCGTGCAACATTCTTGCCCGTTATTTTTTATAGCCCATTTCACCTGCCAACATAACGGTGAATATACAGTATTCCAAAATTGAATCACATCGCTATAGTACTGATTTCGTGTTGTGGCAGGCTAGAAGCAAACGACTAACATGCGTGGCAGCAGTACTCACTGTCAGCGAGGTGCTTATTATAACTGAATGTAATTATTAAATTGAAATCACAGGATAGTAACGTTACACATGCGCCTCTGGTTGAAGCCTCCCTGGGAATGAGAAAGTGATTGTGTGATGCGCATCAGACAACTATTTAAAAAAGCTATAAACCCAGGGTATTTACACTATAATCAGTGCATAAAATGTGTGACATGGTTTAACAAGATGTCATACAGAGAGTAAGACACAGATAGAAATCAAAAACTTTATTACAAAAATAAGTTACACTCACCTCCATTTTACAGTATAAAACAATTTATTTGCAGGAATGCAAAAACGTGGTTGGCCACCAACAATAGTTTAAAACTGCTAACATTTTTTCAAAAGGTGGTTGTAATTATTTTATTGAGGGAGTTAACAGTGTACAAAACCGGATGAATAGTTCAGTCTCCTTTTCGCTATACATGGAATACGAATAACAGCTGCAGTATCCCTTTTACCACTGTATGATCACGATCCCCTTCGAAACAGCTACAGGCACACATGCTCGCTGGCTGGGCAGTATGGCAATTCCTTTTTAATCAAAAGACTTGATTACATAGTAGCTGGCTTAGAGTTAGAGGGATCATTCAAGATGTCACATGATTGGGATATTTATTTTACAGTAAAGGGGGTGGTACTGAACATAATTCTGATCTATTCTAAAAACAATACAAAATAATTGGGAGTGGCAAAGGGACACTGCAGGGCTTTTTCAAAGGCAGTTGACACCCTTGTTGATGTTCAAGCCTTTACAAAAGTAACATTTTCCAAACTATACAACCAGTAACTACAATAATCTGAAGAAGCAAGGTGGCTTATTCAGTTCAAAATAGGATAAAAGCAGGGCTTGTTCAGGCTCATCATATGAGATTATTTTTGCATGCCCAGTTTGACTGTTTGCCATGTCAGAGCTGCAGCAAGTCCTTTCGGTTGTGCTGCTGCTCTTGTGCATATTTTGTAGGAAACAAGCCCTGCTTTCATCAATATAGTTTCCCTATTTACAGTACAGGCCGGGTAGTTTAATCCTCTGTACTGAGGTAGTTAACCAACCCTTTAAAAAAGACAAGTTCTGAAAAGAACCACTTTCCTGGAATGCCTGACTTATCCATGCCAGGTGGTTACACCTAAAACCTGCAAATGTTCTCTTCAAACATCCAAATCAAACAATTAAGATTAACAGGGATATTCCAACAATAAAAATTGTGATTAGCACAAAAATATACAATAGCATCAAGCTCCTTTGAGCCACTTCAAACTAAGAAACTTAAAAAGTGCAAATTCTTCAATAATTATTTAAAATGGCATTTTTTTGGGGGTGTGGGGCATACAGGGGAGGCAAGTTTTTCTAAATAATCCGCTGATTGTTTAGGTGGCAGTTTGGGGGAGATGCTTCTGTAAGGCTGGAATATTGGACCATTTTGCTGACTTTTTCATCCGTTTCCATTGCAGCTTCTGGTGTAACCCAACACAGTAAGTCAGTCTTCATAGTGACAGGTCAGGACCGGCCTCGACCCCTTTTCCCTGCTGACCAAGCAAATAGAGACAGAATTGGAACGGAATTCAAAATAATAATAAAAAAACAAATCACAACACAGAACATAAACATGACTAATGACATCCAATCATGTAAAATTACATTTTTAAAAAATTAAAATAGATTAGGGTGACCCTAAATCTGCAGAGGAGCAGACCTTTCAGTTGGTGCTCTGAAAGGTGACACCTGTCAAGGTTTTGACCTAAGGCCAAAAGTCAGGTGTGTTTTCAAATGTTGAGAATACGCATACATACCCATCACTAATTTGAGGAAGTCAAATTTGAGGAAGTCTTCTAAAGACATGAACAGAAATAAAATAAAATATAAAACATGTCCAATCAGATCATCGCAGTATACTATCAGCGTAACCAGAGTTAATCCAGGATAGAATATACATATTTTCATCATTTGGACACTGAAAGCCAAATACACATCTGTACATTGAAAATTACCAATTGAATGTGAGGCTCAGCTTTCAAAAGACAAGGAATAAAATGGTGATGTCTGCAGACCTGCCAACATTGAATAATTTTTACAAGTACCACTTCAGCGTGGCGGCGGCACCCCCAGCTCCCATTACAGCACGCGTCGACACCCACACTGCTCAAATCATAGGCAAATGCGCCTCCTTTTTTTTTTGCCTAATGTTGGCAGAAGACTGGCTCAGTAGGAATGGTAGACTAGACTGTTATGGGTACTTGGTAAGTGGCTGCTCTTCAGTAGATAACTAGAAATATGTTTAAATGTACAAAATCAGGGCTCTCCCTAGGATTTTCTGACAAGGTGGTGCTGATGTAGGCTGGGTAGGGGGTGGTCCAGAGGAAGTTAAGAGGATTTATCATTTTTGAAAAACCTGTAACTGCTATTTCCTGAAACATAGTCTTAAATTACATCAAACAATGTAGTCAACAGAAGTCTTGTTTGATCCTAATTTTTTTTAAATTCTGTTAAATTTAGGGGGTTAATTATTCTAATTAATAGGTGTCTTTGTGTGGATAGTCTAGTGAAAGTGTAAAACGGGCTTAATTTAGTTTGGGGAGAAAATTCTGAATATAATTCAATTACTGGATGCAATGTAACATTCAGTAGTCTGGTTTAGTGTAGGCTATTTGGTATATGAAACTGAACTAGGCCTTTGAGCTTGTTTCAGATCTCCATCCCTGACATAATCTGTCAAATTAGGTTGGACTACTAGGCTGCCATTCATTCAACATACCTTGGTCATTGGCGAACTACCTATTAGCACGTCATTAGCTGTCATTAACTGTTGACAGCTATATCAAGAGGACAGACCAAGAACTGACTAATTAACATAGGCCTACTACACTTGAACATAACTTTCTGTGAAGGACGATATTAGCGTAACATGTCTCTCTGCCATGTCTATTGCCATCCACAGCGATGTGCAGTGAACTACCGCAACACTTCACCGTTTCCTTGCTCATCAATGCGCTCGCGCCTACTACCTTTGCAGAGATCAAAGCATGTGCGGCCAAGAAAGTGTTCTCGCTAAACACTGTAACTAACACATACAATTCTGGAAAATGTAGTCGGCAAACAGTTTGTTCTCCATTTTCCTCTCACACATCAGTTGTATCAATGGATGAAGTGGATTGGTTCAGTTGTCAAAAACCACAATGTGCCAACTAGAAGCCTATTTATTTTAGGGTTGTTTTTCGTACCAGCGTACTTTGACATCAAATTGCATGCATGGTACGCAAGATACATGCCGGTTGGCAGGTCTGCATCTATATGATTCCTTACTTTCAAGGCCTATATTTTACACAGAATGTAAATAGCGAACTACGGTCAATTTATGCCATAAGGAAGAAATTAATGCAGACTGAAAACATTAGTTTAAGGTTATTCAAGTGTGTGTCTGGGGGGTGGTAAGTCCTGCCCAAATAGTATGTTTGCATTTTTGTGTAGCTGATAGCAACCATTTGCTATTGACCTTTGCCAACACAGCTAGTCCCTATTTACCCAGTGCCCCTTTGGTCCCCTGCACACCTCTGCTCGATCCAGGGCCACTTCCACCTCGCTGAGAAAAGCCACCCACTCTGCCCCTGGGTGTGGCAGCTCCACGGCCCCGGGAGGATAGGGTGGCACCACCACGGGCTCCGCCTCGGGCCCCTCCTCTTCCTCGGCTGGGAGCTTGGAAGTCCTCATAGCCGTAGTAGGGGTCTTCATAGCCACCCCGGTAGTTGTGGTAGTCGTAGCCATAGTAATCATAGTAATCTTCATAGCCGTAGTAGTCATGGGGGTAAGAGTAGCCTCCTCGGCCGCCACCTCGTCCCCTGCCTCTTGTGGGAGGTGGCATGTGAGGTGGGCCGTAGTAATAGTAATCGTCATACCTGGGGAGAGGATATGCACTTGTTTAGTAACCGTACGGGACGCATTTGCGCTTGTTAGATCACGTTAACTTTTCTATTCAATCATTCAAAAGAAATCAATGGTGAAAGGCCGCCCAACAACGCAACTATAATTTTGGCCCGCATTTGCAGGTCTCAAGTAATTGAAAATCAATTGTCTTTGCTTACATTTGTGTCTTAGCCGCTTGTCTCTGGGCTTTGCGTTCTTTCCTCTTCTGGTCAGGTGGCTTTGCAAAGACTATTTCAATGTGCTCTCCCTCCAGGTCTTTCCCATTTAGGTCAGCCAAGGCCTGTCAAAAGAGGCAAGTTGAATAACTACACAAAAAACAGCCATTGTTACCAGTTTTGTGATACATTGGTGAGAGTAATATAAAGACTCCAGCATGTACCTTGACTGCGCCGTCTCTCTCCTCAAAGTGGATGAAGGCGTAGTCTTTCAGCTTCTTCACCCGCTCCAACTTGCCAAAATGACTGAAGGCCTTTTCAAGTATTTCCTCCGTTACAGTGCTCGCAAGGTTTCGGACAAACAGCACTTTCACCTGGAAGGAAAATGGTAGTGGCTTATCAATTACACTTAAAGTCTGTGGCTTTGTCCTGTCTCATACACTGGTGGTTACTTCCATTCTTACTCCCTGGTAAACAACGTCGAAATCAAATCAATGTTAACTCGGAAATATTTCACAAGTTTAATGGATGGACAATACAAAAACTATTTATCACAGGCGAAATGAGTCCTGTTAACTTTGCTCCACTTACCTTGGCCATGACCTCAGGATCAGGGTCTTCTATGGGGTCAGCCCACTCCACAGTCACCACGTTCGCCCACACCTTGACCTTGCCACTCATCAGCCGGCGGCGGGCCTGAGCGGCAGTTTTGTGGTCTTCATATTCCAAGAAGCAAAAGCCTCTGTTCTTTTTCTTGTCTTCTGGCTGATGGTACAGTATGACATCGTTAAGACCCTCTGTTGAAAGAGAGGCAGAAGGGGAAAGGCATAAAAAGGTATCCTAGCTGAACAGTGACCAGTGCACAAGAAAGCTTGCTCCATCTCCATGCAAAATGCTAAGCAAAAAGGAATGGAACAGAGTTACTCTAGAGTACCTTACTAAAACAGTTGGCAGCAGAACAAAATATCACACATTCATGGAATGTTTCCTTCGGTTTAGTCAAAACATTTAGTGTCCCCTTTCTTTGACACAGCTGTTCTCTTTAGACAAGTCTTGAGACCATGGATTTGTGCCTAGTTAAGTGCAAAGTGTCCAGTCAGATCTTAGCGGTAAACTATCAGCGTAACCAGAGTTACTCCAGGATAGAATAGATGTATTTCATCATTTAGACACTGAACCCTGACATTGGAAATTAGCAATTAAACTGTTGAGCAAATATAGCCCAGCTTTACATAGCATACCGTACATAAACCCAAACTCAGACTAAATGCAATCTAACACACTAGCGGTTGATCATGATTGCTGCTTTCAGTAACATAAGGCAATGTTTAAACACTGTTGTCAAAGTCAAAGTAAATATAAATCTTTGTCAAGACCGAATATGACTGGCCAAGCAAAATGTCAATTTGTCCCAGAAGATCATTCAACAAAAAGAGGTGCTGCTTACCTGTGACTTTGGCAAATTCTTCCACAATCTGCTCTTTTGTTTTACTCTTGGGGATGGAGCCAACGAATAGTCTATTATTGGCCACAGAGATGCACACACCAATGTGTTTGCCGGGTCGAATTTCATTGTTGTTACACTGTGGAAAGAGGGGAGTGGGTATGAGAGAGTGCATGACATGTCATGATTGGGTGGGCTAAATTCGCCATTCCTATCATGAGAGGATTTCAACAAGTGGTACATACCAGCTTGACAGCCTCCTGCGCCGCCTCTTTAGTGCAGAAAGTGACAAAGGCGTAACCTCTGTTCAGGCCACTGAGGGGGTCCATCATCAGACGCAGGTCCCAAATGGGCCCGGCTTTCTCAAACAGAGGGACCAGCTCATCCTCAAATAGATCTCTAGGGATCTTGCCAACAAAAATCTGAGAAGAAAGCAAAATTAGGTTAACTTGGTGTGAAAGAAACATTGGGCCATTGTTGCGCAATAAATCTCCAAAATACAGTCAGATCTTAGCAGTAAAACGGCGCAATCGGAGTTACTCCAGAAAAAATGACAAATGTTCATTATTTGGACAGAATGCAGAAACACTATCATACACACCTAAGTAAACTATAACACACTAATCAAATACACCATTGAATTATTGTAGATACATACCTCTGTACCAATTGTGGGCTGTGCCCCTGTGTGAGCAGAATCTGGAGGGGGGCCTCCATACTTCCGCTGACCTGTTGTCACATCGAGCGTGTAGCCAGTTCTCTCCAGCAGGGCCTGTTTATTGAAATAACATGATTGAAGTCAAACGCCTTCCAGAGAACAACTGCACAATATATGATAATGATGACATGTCTCCATTATCACTTCAAGAATGTTCGTTAAAACCGTACTTTGATTTTGGCCTCATCTGGTCCTTTATTGGAGTCTGAGACTTTGGTACCCTGTTTCTCCCTCTGTCTATATGTCTTCATAACTCCACAAAGAAAGGCACTTTTGTTCTGTCGATGAAAGAAAAATCTGTACACTTTAGAGGGTGAAATGGTAGCATTTGATTTCAAGACGTGATCCCATATGCAATCAATCCACCATCCCTCGCCATACATACCTGAACATGTGAGAGGTCGCTGTCCTTGAACTGCAACAGAACTTGCAGAGCACCTTCTTCGTTGAACTCTTTCAGAGCCTCAATCGCTCTATCATCTAGGTCACTGTGTGATACCAAACCTGAGGGACATCAAAAAAACATTGGTTACTAGCAGGAACAGAACTACGGGATGACATCTTTTCAAACGGGTCTAGCCACAATGCATGTTTGGGGGTATCAAAGTTCACTTATTTCTGTGACTTCTTTAGGGATTGCTAAAATTTGAATAATTTGCATAACATAATCAGAGAAAAGGAACCATCTCAGGAGACCGATATTTTAAAATGGACAAAGTGCATTGAGTAAAAGCACTTTATTCAACCTCTGCAGAACTCATCACAACAGACATGATGTTTTAACTTGATATGGCAGTCCTGTGCACTGTACGCCCCTAATGAGCTTGTGCACATTCTGCTCTTGGAGGGCCCATCACCTGTCCCAGCCACCGACAGCTGCTGCCATTGTTGCTGCATGTGCCCATCTGGCTGCACTCTCTGCCTGAGACTTTCCAGAGACCTCCGCTGAACTGTGGCCTAACTCTTTGCTCATCTGTGCTGCTACACTTTAATTATTGAGAACACAAAGTGTCCGTGACACCAGTGCTCTGCCCAGATATACCTTTAAGACAATGGACATGTACCCAAAACATTTATTTCACATCGATATTGGTGGTGTATGAATTATCTTTTGTCCATTACACTGCAGTACCCATTTTGGTAGGAAACCACAAAAAGTTGCTTGAGGATCCCAATTCCCACATTCAAAGTTAATGTAAAATATGACAGCACATGCAATAGCAAAAGTATAATTTGTGTACGAATATGCTGGATATTCAATGTGCCTTACCTGCTATGTAAATTTCATCTAGTTTTTCAGCAACTTTCTGTGGTAAACCAGCTTCCAATAAAGTCTGGAAGTGTTCAGAATGGGTAACTGCAGCAGTGGTGTCCATTGGTTCTTCTGGACCATTTCCATTAATATGTTCTGTGGCCATGTCTCCAGAAATCTGTGCAAATGCAATGAGCCAAATTAATCCTGGTTCAAGTGCAAGACTGTTGATAGCTTTTTGGGGGGGAGGTGTCATGTGCAACAGGCACACATGTGGGTTCATGTGGTCCCTTAAGAGTGGAATCAGGTCACATTTCAATTACGATATTGGAATTTGCATGTCTGTATCAATTTTGAAAATGCTGACACCCAATAAAAGTATCAATTGCTATTTATGATAACAGCATACCTTATAATTATTTTCGTTTGCATGTGCAATGTATGAGGAGTTAGCATAGGCTACATGGTGAAATGTGTACACGTAATGACACATTTCCCGCCTTTGACTGTGTTAGAATAACAACTTGGCACAACACTATGGCTGCTAACATTACGTTAATCTCCCGCTGCGTACAATGGCATGGCCTGATTGCTAAATTATAAATTAGCCTACTGATTGCAGACTTCAGCACTAACTAGCTAGCTGATACACGTGTTCCTTCGGTAGAGTACCGCGACAGAGTTTCTAAGCCACCCGTTTCCGGTAACTAATAAGACAGTCCGCAAGCATTTGTGCAGGAGCAAATTACATGGTGTGGTAGACTAACGTTACATCTATCTAGTTACATTTTTTGATAACGTGTCGCAAACCACTGATAGCAAATTTGGCTAGTTAGGGTAAAGGGAGCAGTCTAACGCGAAGCCATTTCAGTTTGTGCTCATGCAAAAAGTATTCATTGCAGCCAACTAACGTAACGTTTGCGAACTAGCTAACGTTACCCAATTCTCTAGCTAAACCTGTTTTCATATTTAACTTAATAATTTAGCTAGCTATAACCACAAGTGTTCAGACATTGTTAGCCAACGTCACCTAGCTGCGTTATCCATAACGTTAGCTACCCAGCAGCCAGCTAAATAATAGCACGCCAAGTTAAATAATCACGGTCCTCCAACCCTGTCAAGTCACAATAACAAACCTAGCTAGTTATCCATACTAGCTAGGCAGCGTTAGCGGAGTGACGACCAAATGTTTTGCTAGCCAAATTGGTTACGCTATACTAACGTTAGTTCGCGAGTTGAATCAAAACTATCTGACAAAGGCAATTATCTCGAAGTTTACACGCTCAGAGGTTAGGTCCCTGTTTGGCTGGTTCAGTTAGGTAGTGACAACGATCAAGTCATTCATGATGTAGCATAATTATCCCACTTGGCTGAGTTAACTAGCGACACCATTAAAACCGCGAAAGCTTATATATAGTTTGATGGTTGACTTAATTCGGCTCGACATGTCCATATGTGGAGCAGAGAGAGGCCTTGTAGTATGGTAACTAGCTAGCTTCGTGGTTTGTCAACGTGCCGCCACATTGGGAGAGTCCATTTTCAAAAAGCCGGTCTGGAGAACCCGTCCCAACCACCCGTTTCCACATTGTTTGAAACACCACACGCTCAACTACTTTAGCTATAAATTGTGCTATGATCACGTGACCAGTTAGTAGTATTCATCATACCTGCCGATGGATCACCAACTTGTATGGTGTTGATTATTTCGGAAGGAAATTTTGATAATTACAAGAGGAAAAGTGTACAACTCCCGGCACTAGTTCGGCTCCACTCATTCACTCTTGAGGATGTAAAATGGCTGCCACGTTCACGCTGCGAGTTTTGTCTCGTCAATGGGGTTTCTTAGACACCCATGCACGGGCTTGCCTTTACTCTACAGTAGATTGGGAAATGATTTGTATGTAGTGCTACAGTGATTGATTTTGCATCTGAAATGGCTTGAATGACAAAAGAGAGGCGAGGATTAAAACTCAACATTTCTGTGAAGATAGCTTTTGAACAATAGGCTATCATAACAATGTTCAGCACCTTAGCCTAAATTATTTTTAGAATTTTAAATATTTGTTAACAGTATATCAGTCCTTTTATGTTTTGGGTCCATTCAGGAAGTTTTGGAATTGAAAAATATCCAATGAAATTTAAATTGTGGAACTTTACAGTTCTTGAATTAGAATTTGAAACTATTCCTGAAATGCCAGATTTTACATTTAATAAACCTCAACCCTTTTCAAATATTTTATAAACTGGTTGGCTGTTCTTGAGACCATTGTGATGGGCTATTTTCAACTTTATTTATTTTTTTTAGACATAACTAGTGTCTCAAATAGTGTCTCAATCATGTTTTTACACTGTTCAGATTCTATTGAATTCCACTGAATATTTTAGAAGAACAATCAGGCACACTGATTTGTGCAAACCCCTGAGGCGTAGAGGCCGGTATTGTTCTCTCAGTCAAACTGTCCTGGTAAATCAGCATGGGTTTTAATCACTAGTGCACACTGAAAACGTAGCAAAATGGAAAACACCTGTTTCTTATTGGACAAGTTCAGTCTGTCTTCTTCAGTTTGGTGCCTATAATGAATATGACCCTGCTTCTAGTGAGTTGAAATCCTCATTGGTTGAGAGAAAGCCGTAGTAAAGAAACACCCTTGAAAATGCCTTTTTCCACCACAGCGTGTCACCCTCTTCATTGGCTTGTTTCATACACTTATGATGTGAACAAAGAACTTCAACAAAACAAACAACCAGGCCTATACAGTGTTCACAAAACCCTGTATAATTTGAGTAGATGAGGATTTGCTGATGAACAGCTTTGATAGTCATTGGTTCTAAAAAATAAAATAAAAAATAAAAACTGCTAAACTGGCACTTGTGAGCACATGCTGTATTTATGCTTTTCACTCCTCCGACAGACCTTTTCTCAGTAAGGCTAATGCTTGGCTTTATCAAATTTTTATCATAGCCTCTATCCTATCAAGATTGCATGATACTCCACCACAATCTTATCACTTACTGTTGCTATGAGGAGTTGGCTCGAATGCCCAGAGTTTCATATTTTACCAGAGCAATTTGAGCATGACCTTTCCTCATTCATGAGATATGGAGCATGAGCAAAGGGCATGACCAATGTCATTATGCAGTGCCCTTGTCATTCATGAGCTCTAGGATCACCATTTGAGGAAGACAGGACCCTAATGATAGGTTTGTACCTAATTTATTCACTTGGTAGACAGAAGCCTTATGGATAAACGAGCCATCATTGTAAAATATGCAATTTTTTCTGAATATGTCACACTCATAATCAATTTTCGTTGCTGGAAGGGGTGGTTGGAAGGACTTTCTGAGCTTCATAAATATGCACATAGGCCCACTATATGCCCCCACACCGCAGTGCTTTATCGACAGGTAAAGCTGAGCTTGGTGACCTGACTCTACAGCAGTCATATCCGAAAACTCTCCATATCTCCTAGGGTTTGCTTTCCACCATCCCTCTGGAATGGGAATCCTTGCACAGATAGAGCTAAGCATAAGTTTGTACTACCGTAGGTATAACGTTGTTTTATACTCTAGTTATTACAAAGCATTAGTTACACTAATTATTAACAACTGCAGCATTGTTATTCAACTGTTCTGCCTTATTATTATTCAACCATGCTGGTCATTTATGAACATTTCAACATCTTGGCCATGTTCTGTTATAATCTCCACCTGGCACAGCCAGAAGAGGACTGGCCACCCCACATATGCTCTCTCTAATTCTCTCTTTCTTTCTCTCTCTCGGAGGACCTGAGCCCTAGGACCATGCCCCAGGACTACCTGACATGATGACTCCTTGCTGTCCCCAGTCCACCTGACCGTGCTGCTGCTCCAGTTTCAACTGTTCTGCCTTATTATTATTCGACCATGCTGGTCATTTATGAACATTTGAACATCTTGGCCATGTTCTGTTATAATCTCCACCCGGCACAGCCAGAAGAGGACTGGCCACCCCACATAGTCTGGTTCCTCTCTGGGTTTCTTCCTAGGTTTTGGCCTTTCTAGGGAGTTTTTCCTAGCCACCGTGCTTCTACACCTGCATTGCTTGCTGTTTGGGGTTTTAGGCTGAGTTTCTGTACAGCACTTTGAGATATCAGCTGATGTACGAAGGGCTATATAAATAAATTTGATTTGATTTGAATTACAAAAGTATACAATTCTCCATCAGCAGTTTAGTTTTGTCATTTACGAACTGTTTATATTGTGTATGACAAGCTAAAAGTATGACTGTTTGGACAGTTTAGGATGGTACCTACGAATTAGGGCTGAGAATTGCCAGAGATCTCACTATACGATATTTTCACAATACCAATAGGATATGTATTGCAATTATCACGATTCTTATGGGTTGAGATTCGATACTGTGATTTTTGCGATTCGATGTTCCAAACATATTGCTCACGATATGTCTGCTGCAGACGGACAACAAAGAGACATGCGAAAACGGGTTTTGATCAGTCATGGAAATAAAAGGGCTGAAAATAATTTGTCTCCCTGTTTAAAAAGAAGATGGAGAACAAGCTACACTACATGAACAAAAATATGTGGGCACCTGCTCGCCGAACATCTCATTCCAAAGTCATGGACGTTAATATGGAGTTGGTCCATTCTTTGTTGCTATAACAGCCTCCACTCTTCTGGGAAGGCTTTCCACTAGATGTTGGAACATTGATGCGGGGACTTGCTTCCATTCAGCCGCAGAGCATTAGTGAGGTCGGGCACTGATGTTGCGCCATTAGTCAGTGTTCCAATTCATCCCAAAGGTTGAGGTCAGGGCTCTTTGCAGGTCAGTCATCGATCTCAACAAATAATTTCAGTAGTGACCTCACTTTGTGCACAGGGGAATTGTCATGCTGAAACAGGAAAGGACCTTCCCCAAACTGTGACCACAAAGTTGGAAGCACAGAAACGTCCAGAATGTTATTGTATGCTGTAGCGTTAAGATTTCCCTTCACTGGAACTAAGGGGCCTAGACCAAACAATGAAAAACAGCCCCAGACCAATATTGCTCCTCCACCAAACTTTACAGTTGGCACTATGCAGTCGGGCAGGTAGCATTCTTCTGGCAATACGCCAAACTCAGATTCGGCCGTCGGATTGCCAGATGGAGAAGCGTGATTCATCACTCCAGAGAATGCGTTTCCATTGCTCCAGAGTCCAATGGAGGTGAGCATTACACCACTCCAGCTGATAAATGGCATTGTGCATGTTGATCTTAGACTTGTGTGCGGCTGCTCGGCCATGGAAACCTATTTCACGAAGCTCCTGAGAAACAGTTATTGTGCTGACATTGCATCCAGAGGCAGTTTGGAAGTCGGTAACGAGTGTTGCCACCGAGGACAGACTAATTTTAAGCGCTACGTGCCTCAGACGTCCCGTTCTGTGAGCTTTTGTGGCCTACCACTTTGCGGCTGAGTCGTTGTTTCTCCTAGATATTTCCACTTCACAATAACAGCACTTACAGTTGATTGGGGCAGCTCTAGTAGGGCAGAAATTTGATGAACTGACTTGTTGGAAAGGTGGCATCCCATGACGGTGCCACGTTGAAAGTCACGGAGATCTTCAGTAAGGCCATTCTACTGCCAATGTTTGTTTATGGAGATTGCATGGCTGTGTGCTCGATTTTATACACCTGTTAGCAACTGGTGTGGCTGAAATAGCCGAATCCACTAATTTGAAGGGGTGTCTACATACTTTTGTATATATAGCGTATGAAGGGAAAATACTGGAGTTTTGGTGCAGGTACAGCAAACTAGCGCAAAACTAATATTCCGATATTGTATAAACGATACGATACAATATATCGTGAAAAATATCGATTTTGCCCCCCCATCACTACTATGAACAAGTCATTTGTGTAGAGAAAGTAAGTGATGAACTATTTTCAAGTAATGTAGGATAAATATATTTGATTCATATGTTTTCCCCCTATGCTATGGGCTTGCTAGATCATTAATCATTACTCTCCTCATCTTACAGTTTAGGCTGTGCATTTGTAATTTAAATGATTATTTGGCAGAAGGGCTTTAGTTCTTTTAGTTTCTGTTCCAGTTCCCTTTGATATTTTACATTAGATTAAAAAACATAATAAATGGCATGAAAGTCAAAGAGTTCCTTGAAAGTTGTCAGCTCTATTATGTGTAATGAGTGTGTTGGCTCTGATTTGCATTACTCTAGCTCTCGAGAACCCAAGGCATTAACAAGGCATTCTGCTTTATCCCAAAGGTTCTCAGCTATAAGCACAGTTTACCGTTGGGATCATGTGAACTACGATCCCAATGCTCTGTTTTAACATTTAGAAACGTCAACAATCATTGCTTGCGATACGGCTTTTGAAACATGGAACTTATTTTTCATAACAGCGAGAAAGAATCTTTCAAATAAAAAATATACATTTACTGTAGCAGGTTTGCACAGATCCATCCAACCAAATCTCGCTTAGGGCCCCCAAAAGACTAGAGTCGGCCCTGCATATGGCTGTGTGCCTCCAGCCAAGAAACTACGCTTACACACAGGTGTTCAAGCCCGTTAGATAGCTCATTAGCACAGGTGGTCGTCTCTGTCTTCCGTAAACAAGCGCTGTAACATGGAGATATGGCAGTGTGGGAAAACTAACCCTAACTCTATAAAGGTGTGTAGTAATTGAACCTTTAGTTAAAAATATATATATTTCTCAGTGATATGAAAGATATGTTCCTTGTGTTTCCAAAACTGCACCGCAAGCGTTGCGTGTTAATGCTCAGAATGCGCGTAGGGACTCTTAACAAAACTCTTCCAGACAGAAGATACCTTCATGAATAGACACTAAAGGTAACTATTGTCCACGAGAGGGCTATGCATTACTCCAGCTTTTTGGCCAATTGAGTAATGTACTGTATGTGCTATGCATTAACAGTTTTTCTACCAATCAATAAGAATAATACATCTACAAGACCCTGCTAGGTAAAGTCCCCCCTCATCTCAGCTCGCTGGTCACCATAGCAGCACCCACCTGTAGCACTCGCTCCAGCAGGTATATCTCTCTGGTCACCCCCAAAACCAATTCTTCCTTTGGCCGCCTCTCCTTCCAGTTCTCTGCTGCTGATGACTGGAACGAACTACAAAAATCTCTGAAACTGGAAACACATCTCCCTCACTAGCTTTAAGCACCAGCTGTCAGAGCAGCTCACAGATTACTGCAGCTGTACACAGCCCATCTATAATTTAGCCCAAACAACTACCTCTTTCCCTACTGTATTTATTTATTTATTTATTTTGCTCCTTTGCACCCCATTTTTTCTATCTCTACTTTGCACATTCTTCCACTGCAAATCAACCATTCCAGTGTTTTACTTGCTATATTGTATTTACTTCACCACCATGGCCTTTTTTTGCCTTTACCTCCCTTATCTCACCTCACTTGCTCACATTGTATATAGACTTATTTTTCTACTGTATTATTGACTGTATGTTTGTTTTACTCCATGTGTAACTCTGTGTTGTTGTATGTGTAGAACTGCTTTGCTTTATCTTGGCCTGGTCGCAATTGTAAATGAGAACGTGTTCTCAAATTGCCTACCTGGTTAAATAAAGGTGAAATAAATAAATAAAATAAAATAATAAACTGAGAAAGTATATTGAAGGACAGCCCGAAGATACTGTACCATCCAGGCCATATTTGGGCCTGAAGCTGCGTGACACATCATAAATTAATCCAAGTATTGAGTCATATTAACATATTGTTGACATTAATGTTTTATGTCTTTCTGTGATACAAATGACCTCTAAATTATATGGGACTAGGGGTTAGGTCTAACTACAGTCTCAACCCACTGGTTATAGACGTCAATTTAAAGTCTATTGCACATTGTTTCAACGTCAAAATGATGTGGAAACAACGTTGATTCAACCAGTGTGTGCCCAGTGGGAAGTCACTATAGCCCACATGATTTTGGGCTCTTGTCTGGGCTAGTCATCACTAAATGAATTTAGTGGTGGAATGACATAACACATACAAAGCTGAGGCTGATCATAACCACTGATTCTGTTTCATGACGTGGCTTCATGATGAATACATTACACAAAACTTTAGTCCAATCACATGTTATGCATTCCAGTGGTGCATAATGTGAAACTCCTTTGAAATTCTGTTCCTTTCAAACATACTTATTGAGGAAATAGGTGAGATCTAGGTGAATACTCAGGACATTTGTGGCACCAAGACAAACTCAATGAATGCCTGGACCCAACGTAGGCCAATATTGAGACGTTTAAAAGCCTTGCTGATAAAAAAAAAAAAATTGAGTCATGAGACCATTTGGCTAGGAACTAATTTTTGGTGTATAAGATTATAATAATGTGAATTGAATTGAATTGCCAACCCCAAGATGTCTGCTGCCTTCTGAGGCACAGTGGGGATATTTACATTACAGAGCTGATAGACTGGGAACATGATGGAACATAATTTATCTAACGTGGAAGAACACTGGACCAAGATCAATGATGCAAAGAACAACTCTTAAAAGAAGACCTCTAAAGGCGATCGAAGGACATCAGAGTTTAGCTCCAGCAATTCAAAGAGCTTTGCCTACAAGTCAGCATATAAAGTTGAGAGATGACAGAACCTCTCCTGATTTATACTGGCAGTACCTCCTCACTGATCCAAGAAAGTCTTTGGAAGTCTGGGAGCCAGAGGCAGTGCTGTTGTCTCCATGTCAGAAACAGACATTTACCCTTGCTGATGGCCAGTCCCGGAGCACTTGGGTAATCACACTGACCTACAAATTTCTTCCTAGGTGACCTTCGAATGAAAAGGTCTTGGAACTTTGATGTTAATGTAATGGTTGATGTAATGGCCAACTGCCATCCACTATTAATGGCACCTGACGTTGAGGTACGAACATAACTCAAACTGGATTTCATCAGGAGAACAGGCTGTTCCTGTCAAGGGAAGCATATTCTCTTCTTTATCTGAAGTGGCTCTTAATGTGCTGGCAGAATGATGGGCCTCCTAACTGCATGCTGTGTCATCTCCACCAATGCTTAGACTTTCTGGATTACATGTGGGATGTAGGGACCCATGTATTCGACAGAACAAAGCCAAACCAAATTCATCTAAGCATTGCTGTCCCTGTAAATTGGGACTTCTTTGTGTCCTTCTCAAATCGCAACATTATCAAGCAACAAAGTTGAAGTAACACCTTGGTTAGGCTATATAAAATATGCATGGTCGTGCCAACATCCACAATTATAGGATATAGATAATTCCTTGTCCATGACTTCTGAAAAAAGTTATAATCCATGCATTTAATTACTAATTTCATTCAGACCCAATGGGGTGAAATAGGAGTAGACACTATCATTGAGCTGAGTGATAGCTGTGATTGATATAGGTGACAAAAGCTTCCCTTAATTGAATTAACCACAACTCTACTCATCATCTTCCACAACGATGAGTATGGAATTTTAGGCCAAGGGCTGTTGAAACAGTTTAATGTATGATATTTCACGCCTGAGCCCTCTACTCTGTGGCTGGAGGTGGTATAAAATTAGAGAGGTTAGCTATTTCCCTCACACTGGCAGCCTCAATCGAGCAAGTGCAAGTACATGGACACGCTTTGCAGCCGAAGGCCTGGAAACCTACTCTGAAGTCAATGAAAGAGGCCTTGGCGAATACCTTCGGAAGGGGCAGGATTCACCACGGCACGGTGATGCAGAGAGACAGGGTTTTGTCATGTTCATCATGCATCACAATTAGTAAGTGTTTATGACATGAAAGCAGACAGCTTTGTCAAGATCTCTATTCAGTTTGCCAATACGTATTTTCATTCAGTGCTTTATAGAACTGGATCATTCTATGAATAGTGTCAAAAATAACAATTTATTTAACCTTAATTTTAACATTATGTCATAAAGAGCTTATATTTAACTTCTTAACAGACATCTCAAGAGTTTAAATTAAGAAGAATTACTATAAAAGTGACTAAGCTCAGCAAAAAAACAAACATCCCTTTTTCAGGCCCCTGTCTTTCAAAGATAATTCATAAAAATCCTAATAACTTCACAGATCTTGATTGTAAAGGGTTTAAACACTGTTTCCCATGCTTGTTCAATGAACTATAAACAATTAATGAACATACACCTGTGGAACGGTCGTTAAGACACTAAGCTTACAGACAGACGGTGGGCAATTAAGATCAAAGTTATGAAAACTTAGGACACTAAAGAGGCCTTTCAACTGACTCTGAAAAACACCAAAATAAATATGCACAGGGTCCCTGCTCATCTGCGTGAACATGCCTTAGGCATGCTGCAAGGAGGCACGAGGACTGCAGATGTGGCCAGGGCAATAAATTGCAATGTCAGTACTGTGAGACACCTAAGACAGTGCTACAGGGAGACAGGACGGGAAGCTGATTGTCCTCACAGTGGCAGACCACGTGTAACAACACCTGCACAGGATCGGTACATCCGAACATCACACCTGCGGGACAGGTACAGGATGGCAACAACAACTGCCCGAGTTACACCGGGAACGCACAATTCCTCCATCAGTGCTCAGACTGTCCACAATAGGCTGAGAGAGGCTGGACTGGGGGCTTGTAGGCCTGTTGTAAGGCAGGTCCTCACCGTTGCTGGACCAGACGGGACTGGCAAAAAGTGTTCTTCACTGACGAGTCGCAGGTTTGTCTCACCAGGGGCAATGGTCGGATTTGCGTTTATCGTCGAAGGAATGAGCGTTACACCGAGGCCTGAGGTGGAAGGTCCATCATGGTCTGGGGCAGTGTGTCACAGCATCATCGGACTGAGCAAGTTGTCATTGCAGGCAATCTCAACGCTGTGCATTACAGGGAAGACCTCCCTCATGTGGTACCCTTCCTGCAGGCTCATCCTGACATGACCCTCCAGCTTGACAATGTCACCAGCTATACTACTCGTTCTGTGCATGATTTCTGTCATGGCCAGCGAAGAGCCCGGATCTCAATCCCATTGAGCACGTCTGGGACCTGTTGGATCGAAGGGTGAGGGCTAGGGCCATTCCCCCCCAGAAATGTCCCGGGACTTGCAGGTGCCTTGGTGGGAGAGTGGGGTAACATCTCACAGCAAGAACTGGCAAATCTGGTGCAGTCCATGAGGAGGTGATGCACTGCAGTACTTAATGCAGCTGGTGACCACACCAGTTACTGACTGTTACTTTTGATTTTGACACCCCCCTATGGTCAGGGACACATTATTCAATTTCTGTTAGTCACATGTTTGTGGATCTTGTTCAGTTTATGTCTCAGTTGATGAATCTTGTTATGTTCATTCAAATTTTTACACATGTTAAGTTTGCTGAAAATAAACGCAGTTGACAGTGAGAGGACGTTTCTTTTTTTGCTGAGTTGATATTCAATGTGCGGGACAAAATTGAGGCTATGATAAAGAAGTTGGAGCTCTTCTCTGTCTCCATTAACAAGGACAACACACAGGTCTTTTCATCATTGTATTATTTTTTGTGTGCAAATGAACTCAAGTTTACGGACAATGTCGAATGTGATATAGCGAAGCACCTGAGTGAGCTGGGTGCGCAATTCCGCAGGTACTTTCCCGAAACGGATGACAGAAACAACTGGATTCGTTATCCCTTTCATGCCCTGTCTCCAGTCCATTTACCGATATCTGAACAAGAGTGCCTCATTGAAATTGCAACAAGCGGTTCTGTGAAAATGTAATTTAATCAGAAGCCACTGCCAGATTTCTGGATTGGGCTGCGCTCAGAGTTTCTTGCCTTGCCAAATCACGCTGTCAAGACACTGATGCCCATTACAACCACGTACCTATGTGAGAGTGGATTCTCGGCTCTCACTAGTCTGAAAACTAAATACTGGCACAGACTGTGTGTGGAAAATTATTTAAGACTGAGATTCTCTCCAATACAACCCTACATTGCAGAGTTATGTGCATCCTTTCAAGCACACCCTTCTCATTAACCTGTGGCAAGTTATTCACAATTTTCGATGAACAAATAAGGTTTTCTATGTAAGATGGTTAGATTAAGAGCAAAATTATTGATTATTATTATATTATTATTTGTGCTCTGGTCCTATAAGAACTTTTTGTCACTTCCCATGAGCCGGGTTGTGACAAAAACTCACACTCATTCTTATGTTTAATAAATATATCGTATAGGGTGTGTGGCAGGCTTACAATGATGGCCAAAAACAAAATGTGAGATTGCGCTGACCTTGGTGCTAGAGGGGGTAACCAGCTAAAGGTTGAATGTTTGAAGGGGTACGGGACAATAAAATGTTTGGGAACCACTGTTCTAGATGATTCTGTGCTTCCAACTTTGTGGCAACAGTTTGGGGAAGGCAATTTCCTGTTTCAGCATGACAATGCTCCCGTGCACAAAGTGAGGTCCATACAGAAATAGTTTGTTGAGATCAGTGTGGAAAGACTTGACTGACCTGCACAGAGCCCTGGCCTCAACCCCTTCGAACACCTTTGGGATGAATTGGAACACAGACTGTGAGCCAGACCTAATCGCCCAACATCAGTGCCCGACCTCACTAATGCTCTTGTGGCTGAATGGAAGAAATGTTCCAACATCTAGTGGAAAGCTTTCCCAGAAGAGTGGAGGCTGTTATAGCAGCAAAGGAGGGACAAACTCCATATTAATGCCCATGAAAATGCACATATAGTCAGGTCCAAAATGTATAAACTATGCCTAGCCAAAAACCTGGTTGCTTCTGCCAGGTGTCTGAAACTTGATCACAAGTGGATCTTCTAGCAAGACAATAAACCGAAGCACACATCAAACTCCTCAAGGAAATTATTAATTGACCACAAAATCTGCTTTTTGAAATGGCCATCTCAGTCTCCGGACTTGAAAACCTATGGATCTGGAAAGATTCTGTATGGAGGAATGGTCCATGATCCCTCCCAATGTGTTCTCCAATCTCATAAAACATTTTAGAAAAAAGCTCAGTGTGTCACACCCTGACCATAGTAAGCTGTTTATTCTCTGGGTTGGGGCGTGATAGTGACTTGGGTGGGTCATCTAGATTAAATGTATTTCTATGGTGGCCTAATATGGTTCCAAATCAAAGGCAGCTGTTTATCGTTGTCTCTGATTAGGGATCATATTTAGGTAGCCATTTCCCCATTGTTATTCGTGGGATCTTGTTTACGGATAGTTGCCTGTGTGCACCAGTAGCTTCACTTTTCGTTTGTGCTTGTTTATGCTTGTCTGTGCTTGTTTTGTTTTGCTGAGTTTCGGTTTATATGAAATATGTGGAACTTTACGCACGCTGCGCCTTGGTCTAATCATTACGACGATCGTGACAGAAGATCCCACCAACAACGGACCAAGCAGTGTGCCCGGGAGATAATGGCATCCTGGTCTGTGGAGGAGATTAGGGAGAGAACATCCTGGACTTGGGACGACATTATAGCAGGAGAGAAGAGCCTGCCGTGGAAGCAGGCGGAAGCAGCGAAGGAGGGACAGCGACGAAGTCAGGGAGGTAGGCCACAGAAACCCCAAGAATCTTTTTTGGGGGGGGCACATGGAGCAGTCGGCGGAACCGAGGAGTGAACCAGAGCCAGTCTGGTAGAAGAAGGAGAATTCGGAGGAGAGAGAAATGGGGGAGTTGTTGAGTTGGTGGAGGACGCACGGATTTGGAATAAGGGAACGTGTTGTCAGTTTGGTGCCACCTGAGTCAGCTCCCCGTACTCGTCCTGAAATGTGTGTTAAAGTTCCGGAACAATTGATGCCGGCTATACACACCAGGTCTCCTGTGTACCTTCACAACCCAGTGCGTCCTGTGCCAACTCCTCGCACTCTCCCTCAAGATCGCTTTCCCAGGCAGGTGTGTCCTGTTCCTGCTCCTCGCACTCTCCCTCAAGTGCGTGTCCCCAGTCAGGTCCGTCCTGTTCCTCTTCCCCGCACTCGCCCAGAGGTGCGTGTCATCAGCCCAGTGCCACCTGTATTGGTCCCACGCATCAGGTCTCCAGTGCGCCTCCACAGTCCAATACGTCCCGTGCCGCCTCCCCACACTCGCCCTGAGGTGCGTGTTACCAGCACGGTACCACCAGTGCCAGCACCACACATCAGGTATCCAGTGCGCCTCCACAGTCCAGAGCTTCCGGCGACAGTTCCCAGTCCAGAGCTTTCGGCGACGGTTCCCAGTCCGGAACCTCCAACGACGGTCCACGGTCCGGAACCTCCTGAGACGGTCCACGGTCCGGAACCTCCTGAGACGGTCCACGGTCCGGAACCTCCTGAGACGGTCTACGGTCCGGAACCTCCTGCCTGGAACCTCCAGCGAGGGTCTGCGGTCCGGAGCCTCCAGCGACGGTCTGCAGTTCAGAGCCTTCAGCAGGGGTTCTCAGTCCAGAGCCTCCTGCGACGATCTACGGTCCGGTTCCTCCGGTGACGATCCATGGTCCGGAGCCTCCAGCGAACATCCACGGTCCGGTACCTCCAGCGACGACCCATGGTCCGGAGCTTCCGGAGATGCGCTCCGCACTGGAACTGCCCCCGATGCCCTGTGTCATCCATCATAGATGCCCACCCGGACCCTCCCCTATTGAGTCAGGTTTTGCAGTCGGAGTCCGCACCTTTGGGGGGGGGGGGGGGGGGGGGGGGTACTGTCACGCCCTGACCATAGTAAGCTGTTTATTCTCTGTGTTGGTTGGGGCGTGATAGTGACTTGGTTGGGTCATCTAGGTGAAATATATTTCTATGGTGGCCTGATATGGTTCCCAATCAGAGGCAGCTGTTTATCGTTGTCTCTGATTGAGGATCATATTTAGGTAGCCATATCCCCATTGTTATTCGTGGGATCTTGTCTACGGATAGTTGCCTGTGTGCACCAGTAGCTTCTCGTTTCGTTTGTTTGTTTTGTTTTGCTGAGTTTCAGTTCATATTAAATATGTGGAACTCTATGCACGCTGCGCCTTGGTCTAATCATTACGACAATCGTGACACAGTGCCTTGATCCTCGCAGGGGGAGGGTGCCCGAGTATTTAAAATAGGGGTGCCAATAATTGTGACCCATTTCTTTTTGAGAAAAAAAGTATAATTTAAATCAAATCTAAAGTATTTCTTAGAGCAATTGTGTTAGTATAATATAATTTCCCCTTTGTTTGCATACAATGTATTTTGCATTTTTTATTTTATGCAGTCTTTTTTGCTCTTATTAATCAAGGGGGCAAATAATTTGTATTCATCAAATATCCTCTTAAGACCCACATTGCAAAGACAAGTAGGATTAGTAGCCACACAAGTAGGCTACTCATCCATGGACAATGTATATCTCATTACTGGTCTCCATATTCATTTATACAGCAGGATGCTTACTGAGGAAATTCAGACTAAGTACCTTAGATCAAGGATACCATCTGGGACTGGAACCACTATCCTTTCCAACATGCCCATGAACTGCTGACTAAGGGGAAAATGTTTTGGAAACTAACACTTTTCAGGGATCAGAGAATGTATCCGATTATGTCTCCTAGCTATTATGGAACATCAAGCATCAAGAAAGAGCCTGAATGTTGGCAAGCATGAGTTCAGGGATGCCATTTAGGTCAGTGACAGATGGGAAAAGAGCTACATTATACACTTATACAATAGGGTACTGGACTCAGACAGCTACCTTACTCAGCAACATTATTTTGGGCATTGGTTGGGATGACCTGCATATTGTAGGGGTAGATTCTCTGACTCAGAGATTTCCAACCTAGGGGGCGGGATCTTCATTGATTGGAAGGATTCAATTAAAGATGTACAGTGCCTTGCGAAAGTATTCGGCCCCCTTGAACTTTGCAACCTTTTGCCACATTTCAGGCTTCAAACATAAAGATATAAAACTGTATTTTTTTGTGAAGAATCAACAACAAGTGGGACACAATCATGAAGTGGAACGACATTTATTGGATATTTCAAACATATTTCAAACTTCAAATCAAAAACTGAAAAATTGGGCGTGCAAAATTATTCAGCCCCCTTAAGTTAATACTTTGTAGCGCCACCTTTTGCTGCGATTACAGCTGTAAGTCGCTTGGGGTATGTCTCTATCAGTTTTGCACATCAAGAGACTGAATTTTTTTTCCATTCCTCCTTGCAAAACAGCTCAAGCTCAGTGAGGTTGGATGGAGAGCATTTGTGAACAGCAGTTTTCAGTTCTTTCCACAGATTCTCGATTGGATTCAGGTCTGGACTTTGACTTGGCCATTCTAACACCTGAATATGTTTATTTTTGAACCATTCCATTGTAGATTTTGCTTTATGTTTTGGATCATTGTCTTGTTGGAAGACAAATCTCCGCCCCAGTCTCAGGTCTTTTGCAGACTCCATCAGGTTTTCTTCCAGAATGGTCCTGTATTTGGCTCCATCCATCTTCCCATCAATTTTAACCATCTTCCCTGTCCCTGCTGAAGAAAAGCAGGCCCAAACCATGATGCTGCCACAACCATGTTTGACAGTGGGGATGGTGTGTTCAGGCTGATGAGCTGTGTTGCTTTTACGCCAAACATGTGGCAAACTTTAAATGACACTTTTTATGGATATCTTTAAGAAATGGCTTTCTTCTTGCCACTCTTCCATAAAGGCCAGATTTGTGCAATATACGACTGATTGTTGTCCTATGGACAGAGTCTCCCACCTCAGCTGTAGATCTCTGCAGTTCATCCAGAGTGATCATGGGCCTCTTGGCTGAATCTCTGATCAGTCTTCTCCTTGTATGAGCTGAAAGTTTAGAGGGACGGCCAGGTCTTGGTAGATTTGCAGTGGTCTGATACTCCTTCCATTTCAATATTATCGCTTGCACAGTGCTCCTTGGGATGTTTAAAGCTTGGGAAATCTTTTTGTATCCAAATCCGGCTTTAAACTTCTTCACAGCAGTATCTCGGACCTGCCTGGTGTGTTCCTTGTTCTTCATGATGCTCTCTGCGCTTTTAACGGACCTCTGAGACTATCACAGTGCAGGTGCATTTATACGCAGACTTGATTACACACAGGTGGATTGTATTTATCATCATTAGTCATTTAGGTCAACATTGGATCATTCAGAGATCCTCACTGAACTTCTGGAGAGAGTTTGCTGCACTGAAAGTAAAGGGGCTGAATAATTTTGCACGCCCAATTTTTCAGTTTTTGATTTGTTAAAAAAGTTTGAAATATCCAATAAATGTCGTTCCACTTCATGATTGTGTCCCACTTGTTGTTGATTCTTCACAAAAAAATACAGTTTTATATCTTTATGTTTGAAGCCTGAAATGTGGCAAAAGGTCGCAAAGTTCAAGGGGGCCGAATACTTTCGCAAGGCACTGTATATTTTAATATAGAGATTTTGTAGAGATTGTTTGAGATTGTTTATACCGATCTTAAACGATGCATACATCTGAGATGCTTTAGGCTAAACACGCTGTAAAATGCCAGAGGAAGACATGACTCTTATGCACAGGGGAACATCTTGATTTCCATGACATTCAGAAGCTGAGTTAAGACCTTCTCAAGTCAAGGAGTCAAAGAAATTGGACTTGGGTAATCTTCATTTTTTTGTACTTTTACCCCCTTTACTCCCCAATTGGTTCTTTTGTGAATGTGAATTTCTCAAATGTAAAAAAAAAAAAAAAAAGGGGCCCTGGGGGGAAAGGTTTGGGAACCCCTGTTTTGACTATAACACTGACAATAGCCGATATCCAATGGGTGATCATTGATGCTCATCTGCATGAAGTCGATGTTCATTAGTAGTAATGTCATGCATATGCATGTGTTGCGCAAATGAACACAAATGCTACTACTGTATTATGCACATACTTTTATGGCATGGCGGGAAAGTTCCATCCATCGCCAACGCACAAACGTGGCTATGTTGCTAGCATCTCACGCTATGGAGTAGCCTAATGTCACATTTTGTACTCCAGGAGACAGAGAGCCCTACCCTTACTCCGTTCGGGAAAAAATGCTCCCTCATTGGCGCGCGCGCGGCAGTTGGACAGTGTCAAACTCCTGCACTTGCGATTTCGTGCATTCCTTTGAAGTGCTGGATGTCCGTCTGACCTGTCCTTACTCCTGAGATGAGGAATATCTCGGGGTGCGGACGCACTAGCGACTAATACTGCAGACTTCAGACATATTTGAGAGTCCCATCACCAACACACAACATTTGTTGAAATGGATACACGAAGATTGAACAATTCAGAAGGTAGGCTATGTGCCCACATTGGTAGCCTGACTTATATTGCCTAATTTGGTAGCATACCATATCAGATAACGATCCCCCCCCCCCCCCCCCCCCCCCCCTTATAGTTTCATTTGATCATAATGAGGCTATATGTCACTATCATATTATAAAATAGAATATTTATATGTAGCCTATTTTTGTAATGTTATTACGGTATGTTGGTTTGGGATCAGCTCCCGTTTTTGTGCTTTTATTTTGCTCCTTCATCTTCTTCATTTAATCTTTGAATGCATTATGCCATTGCCAGAAGCAAAAATGGCAAGTAATAACCTCTACAATATAGGTTCTTGAGTTTAATGAGAAATATCAGGACCAACTCAAGCAAGACGATCCCAAGCTTTCACCATGGCACAGGTGGTGCAGGTGCTGCGATGTCTAGAATAGAAGGCATGCATGCCACAAATGTGAACTTTAAGTTAAAGTCCTAACAACTGTATGTCCAATGTGTGCAAATGAAAAATAATTTAGGAAATGTCAAGTAACACCCAGCACAAATATTTAATATATATCAACGGGAGTGACTGAGTGAACTGCATGTGTATGAGCAGTAGACAAAGTGATGAAGGGTGATGACCTTGTATGACCAAACTTTTTAGCATGAGTCATGTCTGTCACTTGTGGACACAATGTTTACAGAGTATGGGGCACAGTATGACCATTGATGTTATGCCACAGAGCGGCTTGGATAGACTTCCAAAATGAAAATCGAACTCAGCTCAGCTGCTGCCTTGACCAAGTAGTTGAAAGCAATAGTGTAAGCCACACTATGTAATGGCAGGTATTTCTACTCAACAAAGTGGTTATACTTGAAGAGCTACTAGCTGAAATTACATAGTTATGACACCATTCAACTATTTGAAGAACACTGATTGCACAGGGCAGATATAAATTCTTTATTTGAAAGGGAAAGTGGCATATGCACAAGAAACATGTCACGACTTCCGCCGAAGTTGGTCCCTCTCCTTGTTCGGACGGCGTTCGGCGGTCGAAGTCACCGAACTTCTAGCCATCACCGATCCACATCACACCTGGTTCACACCTGGTTCAAATTCCATCAATTACACGTTGTGTATTTAACCCTCTGTCCCCCCCCCCCCCCCCCCCCTCCCCATGTCCTTGTCAGTAATTGTTTGTTGTAGTGCTTGTGCATGGTATGCTGGTATTTACCGGGTTTTGTTTGACCCATTTATTATTATTATTCTGTTGACGGTGGTTTATGGTTATTAAACTCAACCGTTGTAAATCCGTTTCCGCTCTCCTGCGCCTGACTTCTCTGCCGCCAGTAGCATCGCATTACAAAACCATTTGAATATTGTTCATATTAGGCTTCCCTTGCTCAATGGATACACACATCAGGCTAGACGTGTTTGTCAATTGTCTTTTCATAATTGTTGTTTTTGTATCAACAGTTGAAACCTTTGGAAGTGTCACTCTGACTGAAATGTGTTATTTTTAACATGGTTTTTAAAGCCCTGTATGCAAAACAGCCATCTACTCCTGCTCCTTAGTACGTAATAATACAATTGTGTATGCTCCCCATACTCCTAAATTGAGTTTAGGGCAAACTTGTTACATTTAGGGCTTTATGCTGAGTATTGACATTGATGTCATGGGTCTGCAACGAGTTAGGATGCTGAGCATAACTGCCTCCAATATGACTGAATATTTGTCTCACTGATTTACTTGGCTCAAAGATTCCCTGATCAGTTCTGCCACCGTGTGGAAAAAGGTCTGAGTGATCTACTCATCGAGAAGAAGTGACATTTTGAGTACAAATAACTTCAACATGTATCTTATTCAATTTACTGTGTTATACATAACTTACTCAAATCAATGTTTTTTTCACACAAAAAAAATAAGAAATAATAAACCCCAAATATATATTTTTTTCCCCTTCACAGTTGGCTCCAAATAAGGGAAAGCATGAAAGTAAGAGAGAGAAAAGGATCTGCATTGGACTAGGGACACAGCCAAATGTATCCTAATTAGAGAAAGAGGAATATATGATGGATAGTTTTAGAGCCTAAAAGTTTAAACAAACTGTATGTCAGAAACTGCAGGCTGCTTTTAAATGAAACCAGAGAATGATATGGTGCTGGTTGTGACCCTCCTCAGCATTGTGACCCTGATCACTGCCTTGCTGAACATTTCAGTCATACTTGCGATCATGAACACCAAAAAACTCCACATGCCCGCCAACTACCTGATCTGTTCTTTGGCTGTCACTGACTTCCTGGTGGCCATCTTGGTGATGCCCCTAAGCGTCCTCTACATCGCCACAAAGAGGTGGATGTTGGGATGTGTAGTCTGTGAGGCGTGGCTGAGCGTGGACATGATCTGCTGCACCTGCTCCATCCTGCATCTATGTGCCATCGCCCTGGACCGCCACTGGGCCATCACCAACGCCCTGGAGTACGCCTGCAAGAGATCCCCGCGCCACGCTGCCATCATGGTCAACATCGTGTGGACCATCTCCATCCTCATCTCAGTGCCGCCTCTGTTCTGCAGGCACAGCGGGGATGACAACTTCGGTAACTACACCAAGTGTATCATCGAGCATGACCACATTGGCTACACCATCGACTCCACCTTCGGGGCCTTCTACATCCCCATGGCCCTCATTCTCATCCTCTACCACAGGATCTTCATTGCTGCCCAGACCTTGTACCACAAACGGAGCTCCTCTGGGAGTCTGTGTAAGAGGAGAGCTAGCAGCCACAAATGCCTCAGTAGCTGCCGCATCGCACCAACGTCTCTCTGTGCGTCTGAGCTGTCTACCTCGGATCCCGTGCTAAACACAGAGCTGAATAGAGTCAACGATCCCACCGGCCCAAGCCAGGTAGCGGGGAACTGGGGGACTTGTGATGAGAGGACCCAGATCTGTGCCTCCAGAGAGAGGAAGGCTGCCCGCACACTGGGCCTCATCCTGGGGGCTTTTATCCTATGCTGGCTGCCTTTCTTTGTTAAAGAGTTGCTGGTCGGCATCCAGGCGTTTCATGCCTCACGTGGCTGGGATATGTTAACTCACTCATCAACCCCCTGCTCTACACCAGCTTCAATGAGGACTTCAAAAAGGCTTTTAAGAAACTGCTCCGATGTAACAAGCGCAAATAGGACTGCTTTCTTGGCTGTGTCTGGGCTGATTGTTGATTGGCTGTAGAAAATGTATTAAAGAAGCCAATTAACATTCTGAATCCTAGAATACAATTACTGTAAGAGTGGAGTAAAGAATATTTATGAGTCATGACATGATTGCGCCATAAACTAAAAAGAGCCTTTAAATGTCAGACATTTCATGTGCTATCCTCAATGCTTATTGAGTTACATCTGCCAGGTCTAGTCTCCAACGCAACCAAGGCCGGGAGATTTAAAAACACACCGGTAAACAGAAAGATGAAGAGATAGTACTGCATCTTAAAGGGGCAAACAGCAGTTTAAACAATAACAAAGCGGACACCCCACCACTTTTTTGGGTAAACAGCTGAAGGATGGGGCTGGAGAGGTGTAAACACTCAAATTCATAGACAGAGAAATGGATGCAAGGACTGACCATCCATGATATCAATATTATAGTTATATCTATGTTTTGAGACTATAAAGGGTTTGTTTACAATTACTTTGTTCGCAAACAAGGGAGTAAAACAAGCTTATATGTTGGGTTCTGATGGGGTACAACAGTTTAATTATTACATTTAGATGTTATTTGATACTAGGAATATTGTCATGTGAGATGATCAAGCTTTATGTAGCTGAAGATATCAATCCCAACTCCTATACCGAAATAGCTAATCATTCTTACCCTTTTCCCTTCTTTTGCAACGCAGCATGTGGCTTCAGAGGCGATGGGGGGGGGTCAATATTAGGAAGGTGTTCTTAATGTTTTGTACACTCAGTGTTTATCACAAATATAAAAGTTTAAAAATGTATGTCGCAATCACAGATTGCCCCTTTAATATTCAACGTTCATTATTTCACATACAGTATTCATTGCTTGCATTCATGTTAGCTCTGTCCCAGAGGATTACAAAGCTCGGCCAGGGACTAGTCCTCATGGTTTATATAAGAAACCCCATTTATTTCACGACAAATCTTTCACTTTTGTGTGTATATATTTACATATTTTTTGGGGGGTTACAATCCTGCATGGAAAGAGGAATCAGATATTTAAAGTATTCAAAATTACTTTAGATTTAATGATTTACAAAGCAAAAGACCATGAACATAAGTTAAACTAATGAACCAATGACCCTGCCTCGCCCTCTGAGACATAACAGCAGTTATCTAGTAACAGCATCCCATCTGTTTAAGGGATTAAAAGCTCCCATCCAGAGTCAGGATGGAAGGATGGAAGTGTGTTTTGACTTGTGACCGCGTGTGCTGTACCTTTTTTCATTTCAAGGATTATGAGGCAGGTAGCTAAGTGGTCAATGCCTCGCAGAGATCACTGATAAGGTTGGAGGGGTTCACTTAATCCCCGTTGAGCACATGGGCAGAGGGACAGCAGTATAAAAGTTAATGGTGGGAGCAGTAGGCTCTTCACTGAACGCTGAACAGGCTTCCACCAAGAGACAATTACAACAGGTAATGCTTTTTACACTCAATATATTGGGTTTCCATTGTATTGTTTCACTGCTGTTTTTGTGTTTATGAGTTTTCAACTATGGTTTTCTTCATTTTTCTTGTCAGGTTATTGCCACCCGCCACTATGATGTGCTTGTTTAAATTAACTGGAGTGTCCCTCATCCTGTCCATACTTCTGAATATCGCAGACTCTTATCCAAACAGCGACATGACAAACAGTACGTTTTACGTGACATTACTTTGAAAGTACTGTTTTTATTAATGGTCTACATGTTCTGGAAACAAAATGACCGGTGAGTTGTTCTTGGAGTAGGTTGTCATTAGAGAGAATATAAATTGGTACATGACCTCCTTACTCCCAAAAAGTGTGTGCTTACAAGGAAGAGAGACAACACATTGGTGTTGCATGGTGCATCAAGTTTACAGATCAGACTGTTCAATAGATTTTCTATTAATTTATGTCTTTATTATCTTTACAGTGGGCTGTGAGGAATGCAAACTGAGGGAGAACAAAGTCTTCTCAAACCCGGGTGCCCCTGTCTATCAGTGTACAGGCTGTTGCTTCTCCAGAGCTTATCCAACCCCACTACGGTCCAAGAAAACCATGTTGGTCCCAAAGAACATCACCTCTGAAGCCACATGCTGCGTTGCAAAAGAAGGGAAAAGGGTAAGAATGATTAGCTATTTCGGTATAGGAGTTGGGATTGATATCTTCAGCTACATAAAGTTTGACCATCTGACATGACGACATTCCTAGTATCACATAACATCTAAACGTAATATTTAAGAACAACTCAAATTTACCAAATGTGTTTTTTTTAAACCATCTCTCTGTCTCTCGATTCTCTCTCTCTTCTCAGGTGGTGGTCGACAACATCAAGCTGACGAATCATACAGAGTGTCACTGCAGCACTTGTTATCACCATAAGTCATAAACTCTCTGTGAGGGCTGGAAATCTCCTTGTTTGCAGAAGTAAAAGCTTGGCACCAGATACTATATATTTTACACAACTCATTCCTGAAGTTCCTTGTGTTTTAAAAGCCCAGTGCAGTCAAAAATGTGATTTTCCTGTGTTTTATATATGTTTTCACACTACGAGGTTGGAATAATACTGTGAAACTGAAAATGATGATAATACTCTTTTATTGTAAGGTGTTTGAAAAGACCACCTGAAATGTCAGCCTGTTTTGGTGGGATGGATTTGGGCCTGCCTGGTAATGTCACCAGACGGTAAATTAGTTAATAGACAAATAAGAGAGTTCCAAACTTCTCTGCCAATAACAGCTAGTTTAAAATGTTCCCCTTCCACTCAGACCCCTCCCAGGCAGTCCTAGCAAATTCTTGCTTGAGAAATTGCTCTTTGCTAAGAAGCTATTTTTGTTTATTTTTGACCATTTTAATTGAAAACAATCACATTAAGATAGTCTGCTGAGAATATTTATAGTGCTCTAATGGTCACAATTATATAAAGTTGTATTCCTGTACTGTGTTGATCAACAAAATACTTTACTGTATGAATTGAATAACTATTCAAATGTCCTTAACATGCATATTATTTTGACACATGATCTCTCCTCTGCTTCTTTATTGAGAAACTAATGCCTTGAGTAAAACCAATGGTTTATGGTTTTACGAGAAATACAAATATTGTTCCTCTCCCAAACTACACCACACTCAATAGCATATGGATCAACATAAAATGTGCATAATGACACAGCCTCAGGTAAGCCTAGTGGCCATACTATGAGTTTATATGTCCTCAAGTAGCCTAACAAGCTGTAGGTTAAGCATGATATTTACTAAAATACTTCAGAACTTTGTAGTATTAGATTGCATGTGGGGAACATTATTCGATTACCACCACAGGTCTTGGCTGATGGGCAATCCGCAATTTGTAGTCTAGGTTATATCTAGTAGGCATATTAACATAATTGTCAACATCTTATTTGAATCTTTCAATTAATAAGTAATGTATTATGTATTTTTGCTTTATCTTATTTTTATTAAAGGTCATGCACGCTTATGCCGGTGACACCGATGTAGCGCTTTTATCGTCGTCTCTCCCCTCCCCCTGTCCGTGCGTGTGCAAGCCTGGCAGCGTAACATCTGTGCGTACGCGGTCGTGATTGTTGTGAAGATGGCGGGGGGAGAGACAGAGAAGGAATATGACACAAGGAAAGCTATCGAAGGGCTCCGAGAACGGTTCCAGGAATTGACCACAACGCTAAAAGAAAGCTCGGAATCACTGTCTGAGGCCTCTTTGCGTTTCTGCCAGGAATTCTGCCAGGTCAGCATTTTTTCCCTTCCGACTACCCATCCTAGTGGTTTGCAGTCTTCCATCCAGCTTCCAGCCTGATGATGCGCGTGTACGTTAGGTACAACAATGTAGCTAGCTCGCGCTAGCCACATCAGAACATAAAAAAACACAATTACTCCCCGTTTTAACTTCCAACGATAGTAGTTAGTGAACTATATACATCATACGTGTTTTCCGATATTTAGTTCATTCCCTTACTTTCGAATTATACTCGAGCATCACTAATTTTCCCAAGCTAGTTAGCGAGTTGCTAGTTGAATGCTGGCTGGCTAGCTAGCTAGTTAAGGCTCCTTAATGCTGGGAAGAGCTAGTTAGCGTTTTGTGCAGACTTGCTCTAGCTGTTAGTGTTTTAGGTTTTGCACGAGACGAAACATAATTCATCCATGTAAACGTGCATATTTTACCTTAAATTATGGCAACAGAACGTTTTCCCTTTCGTCCATTGTGTTAGTGGATCAATATTGAGTGTGCCTGCAAAAGTATTGTATAGGGCCTGGTCAACCTAATGGTATTGATTTTCATGCACAGCATAGGTTAACTACGTATGCATAGTTTTAATTGTTAGAAAAACAATATTAACTCATCAGCCTGTTTGGGTAGGTTTATTCGGTTTTGTGCTTGATATATAGTCTGTTTTTTTTGTGTAATGTGGCAAACCTGGTGGGCCTTGTTTGAAGCCCCATCTGTGCGAAGTGATTAATTCATTGGTCATATTAGGGATTATGAATGAACTTCAGGCTCCATTTGGATATAAAACGACTAGTGTTTTATCTGACACTGACTGTAATAAGAATACACACAAGATTGGCTAGATGGTTACAAGGCTAACTTACTAAAATACAGGGTTTTCTCTGCAACCTCTAAATACCTGGTCACCTCAAGATTTGTGTGTGTTTATTATAATGTGCTGAGAATTACATTTTTATTTATTTTCATATGTTGGAAATGCAATGAAATATCATGGTATGTTAGGCTACGTTTAGCAATAGCCTGAGTTGTAGTCTATTTAGGACTGTCCTTCTTAGAAGACCCTTACTCATTGAGCAGAGATTAGGCTTCGACTGGGGGAAGGGATGACAGGCAGGGAGAAGAATGTCAGTGCTTGTAGCATTCAAGTTAGTCTCACTCTCAACTTTGAATGTTGTCCTGCATGGGTAGCCTATGAACTACTCCGTGTGGTTTAGCCTATTGTAGGCTACTGCATGAATTCCATTTGGCCCACACTATAGGCTCCAATCAGGAGCCGGGCTTATAGAAGTCCAAGCAGCCTCCTGTATAATGCTTGTGTAGCTATAGTGTCTTCAGAAAGTATTCAAACCCCTTGACGTTGCACATTTTATTATGTTACAGCCTGATTTTAAAATGGATTAGATGTTTTAGTCACTGGACCACAATACCCGACAATGTTTAAGTGGAATTATGTTTTTATATATATATATTTTTACAAATGAATGAAAAGCTTAAATGTCTTGTCAATAAGTATTCAACCCCCTTTTTGTTATGACAAGCTTAAGTTCAGGAGTAAGAATATGATTAACAAGTCACATAAGTTGCATGGACTCACTCTGCATTAATAGTATTTAACATGATTTTTGAATGACTACCTCATCTCTGTACCCCACACATACAATTATCTGTAAGGTCCCTCGGTCGAGCAGATTCAACCACAAATACCATGGAGGTTTTCCAATGCCTCGTAAAGAAGGGCATCTATTGGTAGATGGGTTAAAAAAACAAGAGACATTGAATATCCCTTTGAGCATGTTATTCATTACACTTTGGATGGTTTATCAATACCAGTGGTGGAAAAAATACTCAATTGTCATACTTGAGTAAGAGTAAAGATACCTTAATAGACATTGACTCTAAAATACACTTAAATTATTTTTGACTTTTGATACTTAAAAGCAAACCAGACGGTACCGTTTTCTTGTTTTGTTTAATTTACGCATAACCAGGGGCACGCTCCAACACTCAGACATAATTTACAAACTAAGCATGTGTTTAGTGAGCCCACCAGATCAGAGACAGTAGAGATGACTGGGATGTTCTCTTGATAAGTGTGTGAATGAGAAATTTTTTCTGTCGTGCTAAGTACACAAAATGTAATGAGTCCTTTTGGGTGGTGGAGTGAAAAGTACATTCTTTTTTTAGGAATGTAGTTAAGTAAAAGTTGTCAAATACCCTAAAAACTACATCAGTAAAAATACTTTAAAGTACTACTTAAGTACTTTACACCACTGATCAATACACCCAGTCACTACAAAGATACAGGCGTCCTTCGTAACTCTGTTGCTGAAGAGGAAGGAAACCATTCAAGTAATACTGCAAAAAAACATCCAATAGAACACATTACTGAGTACCACTCTCCATATTTTCAAGCCGAGAGGTAGCTGCATAATGTTATGAGTATGTTTGTAATTGGTAGACTGGTGAGTTTTTCAGGATAAAAAAGAAACGTGATGGAGCTAAGCACAGGCAAAATCCTAGACGAAAACCTTTTTCAGTCTGCTTTCCACTCTACACTGGGAGATGAATTCACCTTTCAGCAGGACAATAGTTTAAAACACAAGGCCAAATCTACATGAGTTCTTCCCAAGAATACAGTGAATGTTCCTGAGTGGCCAAGTTAGTTTCGACTTCAATCTATGGTAAGACCTGGTTGCCTAGGAATGATCAACAACAAATTTGACAGAGCTTGCAGAATTTTGAAAAGAATAATGGGCAAATGTTGCACAATCAAGGTGTGGAAACTCTTAGACTTACCCAGAAAGACTCTCAGCTGCAATCGATGCCTAAAGAGCTTCTACAAAGTATTGACTCAGAGGTAGGGCTGGGTGATATGGGCAAAATATCAAATCATGTTATTTTATGTTTTTGAATAATAAAAGTTATACATTTGCTTCATGGGTAGTGGGTGGCAACATCCATTGAAATCCTTTAGAATGTGTCTTTCTCAACTCTGATTTGTTTTATACAGTTCAATTCAACTTCAACCAAATACATTTCTGCATTTCCTGCACTAATTTGAGATCATTTTAACACTGCCATGTAGGGTTGCACGATATGGGCCAACAACCTAGGCCTTATTTTTAACCAAATGTTGCAATTGTGATTTGACTTGTGAATTAGAGAAACACTTGGGTGAGCTGTTGGAATGATGGAAATATAATGATTGTTCTCCTTTTATAGCTGGAATATAATTGTGGGCACTTTGAATAGTGTTTGACATGACGATGCCAGAGAGGAGTTATTGTGAAAGGGTAGGAACCAAAGTGTTGACAAGTGTTTCCAAGGGGACCCTATAATCTTTGGCTACATTGATTTTTTTCAATTAGCTACTTCATGTAGCTTACTTATTCATGCTTCACGTATTCCTCTTTGATTTAAAAGATACTGTTGCACACATGCAGATTTAGGTCTATATCATCACTGGTATAATCAGGCTGTATAGCTAATTAGGTTCTCTTACTCAGTACATTTATTAGCTAGCTAGCCAGCTAACTTAGCATTAGCAGCAAAGAAGATTTAGGCCTAACTTGCTAATAAAAGACAAACTAGCTGTTTGCAGATGTAAGAAACACAAATTAAGTGTAATTGTAGAACGCTAGTGGATTTATATTAAGAAGCAAAGTGAAAACGGCTTCATTGTCGTCAACATTGTTGCATGTGCTGCGTTGACCATGCAGACTGAACGCAAGTTTTCGAGGAACAACAAATGCGCTCCTTGAGTGACAGGCGGCGGGCGGGGTTAGATCTGTGTGGAAACCAGCATGGAGAGCAAGAGCGGAGAGAGATGACTCAAGTAGCGAAGTAAACTATAAAAATGGACACACGGCATATCCCATTTAACAAACCAAACATTCAAATACTGTTGTAGAAGGTAAAGTAAAAACTCAAACCGGTCTGTGCATCAATACCGGTATATTGTAAAAAACAGTTTACCGCCCAGCCCTACTCATGGGGTGAATACTTATGTAAATAAGCTATTGCTGTATTTCATTGTCAATAAATTTGCAAACATTTCGAAAAACATGTTTTCACTTTGTCATTATGGGGTATATTGTGTGTAGATGGGTGAGATAAATATATTTAATACATTTTGCATTCAGGCTGTAAAACAAAATGTGGAATAAGTACAAATAACTTTCTGAAGGCACTGGTTCATCTTTCATTTTTTTTATTAGACCACATATATGAGGAGGTGAATGTTCGCAGTCCAACAAAGTGTTCTTTACTAGTGATGCACCGATATGACATTTTTGGCCGATAACGATATCCAATATTTTCCTAGCCAAAAAACGATCCAGATAACTGATATGTAACATTTTAGCGGCCTTTTAAGCATTCTAGTACAGTTAAATAGTTAACACACATATGGACGCAGCGGTCTAAGGCACTGTATCTCCGTGCAAGAGGTGTCACTACAGTCCCTGGTTCGAATCCAGGCTGTGTCACATCCGGCCGTGATTGGGAGTCCCATAGTGCGGCGCACAATTGGCCCAGCGTTGTCCGAATTTGGCCGGGGTAGGCCGTCATTGTAAATAAGAATTTGTTCTTAACTGACTTGCCAAGTTAAAGGTTTCACACACCACACTGACCAAAATGTTATTTTGTCATTTAACGATGTCCCCATTACCAATAAAACACAATCAAAACCTATTTCTTTCACTTTCTTGCTGTGCTTTTTCGTTGTTCAGTCGTTTCATTCTCACCCAGGATTTCTCATACTATGGAATGCTGTTTGCGTCATTATTTGATGTGTAAAATAACACTATTTGACCATTCAGGACATGAATATGACTGCATGTCACATAATTTTACGTTCATAATTTTCTGTAGTTATTACACATTGATTACACTATCACTCGTATTTCATATGTCACAACGATTCATCGATACGTATGCTATGATGCTAAAGTTGGTAAAGTTATCTTGCGCACCTACAGTGCTGGTCATAATTTTTAAAAAAAAAGCTAGCTAGCTTGTGGATGCAAACAATGTTCTTCCCCAGAAACATAGCAAAAACGACAATCTGTTTCAGTAGCTACAGTTAGCTAACTATATAGCTAGGTGTCATCAAAAATAACCCTAATTTATAAGACGGTTCTTATTTGATTAATGGTGGTCGGACCCATCTATGTGAAGCTAGCCACAATAAGGATTAGCCACAATAGTGGATTTTGCAGGTAGCCTTCAAAATAAAAGTATGTAATTGACAGTGATGCAAATTAATACAAATAGTAGATTTATGCCATACTTGAATAGATGATGCTGAACGAGGTTGGAATGTTATGTCAAATTATCTTTTGTTGATTTTATATCTGAAATCACACTGGATGTATTATACTTTAGAATTGCATTGGGGGCTTACTTATTTCACTGTACAGCCTTACCTATGGATTGTGGATCAATGACGGGGTATCAGTCTACTCCGTGACACCCAGAGAACATTAGCGTCGTAGCTCTTAATGAATTTAGCCACATTTATTGTCAACCTATGTGTATTGAACACTATTCCCCAGGAAAAACAATACTGCGTGGATGTTTTGGAGTCTGATAACTCTGAGGAGGATGTTGGGGAAAAAATATATTGGGTATTGAGTAGACTGATACCCCATTTCATTGATCCCCAATCCTTAGGTAAAGCTGTACAGTGCAATATGAATGTCAATACACACAATAGGCTGACTGGGGAGGTGATTTCACACTGTCACAGTCCTGCAATAAGAGCTACAACGCTAATATTTGCGTAAACTCTTAACAGTTGTGTTCTGTGAGTGTCACCGAGTAGACTGATAATTAGATTGCTTCACATGCCAACCTTGTTTAACATTATCTAGTCTAAATATGGCATGATTCCACCAATTGTAACCTTCTGCATCACTTTCAAAGAGTTACTTTTATTTTGAAGCCAACCCTTAAATTCCACTTTTGTGCCTAATCGTTATTGTGGCTAGCTTCACAACACATAATCCAGACCGGCCTCGACTCACTAGCCAGATGAAGCTAGCTGGCTGTTTCTAACGTTAGTTTAGAGCAATAGGCTTAAGTAACTGACTAGCTGTTCATTTTCAAGAACTGAAGTTCAATTTCAATAGGCGAACAAGTGGCTACCTAGCTAAAACTTACTCAAAATAATTCCTAAATCATTGCTAAGAATAATGAAAATGACTGCAGTTTCTACTGGTCATTGTTTTCAGGTTGGTGGTATTGGTGCTAGCTAGGTACCAAGCTAAAGCTAGCTACCCCAGAAGTTGCGGTCAAACAAATAATGCTTCATTACCAACGCAGTATTTTAAAGACATCGTTCGTTGCCGGTGTTTGCTCGTTTGCAGACTTTTTTGTTGTTGTACAGCTTTGACAGTGCTACTGATAGTAGTAGTGGCGCTTGGCTTGCACGTGCAAATTCCTAACACACAACATTCTATAATAGAACTGTTATTTGACTTGATAAATAGTGTTATTTGACATATCTTTTGACACGCGAAGACCCAAATGGCATTCCATGGTATGTCGTGAAGCTTATAGCAGTGCTATTACTGTGTAACTCCGGTAGGGCAACATGTGAAAAATAGCGCACTTGGTAGTGTATACCGGTGCTCAATCAGAAAGCCAACATCACCCACGACAGAACAGTTGATTGTCAAGTGCAACGAATTACGCTGTCTTGCCGTTAATGAATTTCACCTTTGCTGTCTCTCTGAAATTTTCTTACTCTTTCAATTGCCAGCCGACTTGTTACCTGCTCGATTCACACAGCAGACATTGTGGGCTAGGTTAGGAATGCTGTTTTGCACATGTAGCGCAGAATTTTACATGCCATCGTTGCGTCATGTACGTTATTTAGGTACGCACGTCAGCTTTGACATCGGTTTTGCACATCGCCGTTAAACTAGACATCGGGCCGATACAGATGTTGGCTTTTTTGGCTAATATCGGACGATTTTCCTATATTTTCACCGATATATTGTGCATCCCTATTCTTTACATTAGTGAATGACAAATATGCCTACAGGAGACTGCACTAGGATTTATACGGTGCATTCGGAAAGTATTCAGACCTCTTTTTCCACGTTTTGTTACGTTACAGCCTTTATCGAAAATTGATTAAATAATTTTCCTAATCAATCTACACACAATACCCCATAATGACAAAACACAGGTTTTTATGAATCTTTGCAAATTTTATATATCCCCCCCCCCCCTGAAATATCACATTTACATAAGAATTCAGTCCCTTTACTCAGTACTTTGTTGAAGCACCTTTGGCAGCAATTACAGCCTCAAGTCTTCTTGGGTATGATGCTACAAGCTTGGCACACCAGTATTTGGGGAGTTTCTCCTCCATTCTTCTCTGCAGATCCTCTCAAGCTCTGTCAGGTTGGATGGGGAGCGTCGCTGCACAGCTATCTTCAGGTCTCTCCAGAGATGTTTGATCGAGTGGCCCAGCCAGAACCCGGACATGAACCCAAGGACATTCAGAGGCTTGTCCCGAAGCAACGCCTGTGTTGTCCTGGCTGTGTGCTTTTGGTCATTGTCCTGTTGGAAGGTGAACCTTTGCCCCAGTCTGGGTACCTGCTCCAGAGCACTCAGGACTTCATCAAGGATCTCACTGTATTTTCCTCTTCATCTTTCCCTCGAGCCTGAGTAAGTAGTCTCCCAGTCCCTGCCGCTGAAAACCATGCTTCACCATAGGGATGGTGCCAGATTTCCTCCAGATGTGATGCTTGGCATTCAGGCCAAAGGTTTCATCAGACCAGAGAATCTTGTTTCTCATGGTCTGACAGTCCTTTAGGTGCCCTTTGGCAAACTGTCGTGCATTTTTCTGAGTGCCTTCTGTCTTGGCACTCTACCATAAATACCTGATTGGTGCTGGTTGCCCTTTTGGATGGTTCTCCCATCTCAACAGAGGAACTCTGGAGAGCTGTCGGTGACAATCCTGTCTCGGATTCCACGTACAATTTCTTCGGCTTCATGGCTTGGTTTTTGCTCTAACCATGCACTGTCAACTGTGGGACCTTCTTTTTTTTTTATATAGTCGGGTGTACCTTTCCAAATCATGTCCAATCAATTGAATAATCAAGTTCAAGTCCAATCAAGTTGTTTAAACATCTCAAATATGAATAATGGAAACAAGATTCACCTGAGTATCAATATTGAGTCTCATAGCAAATTGTCTGAATTCTTACAGTACCAGTCAAAAGTTTGGACACCTATTCATTCCAGGGTTTTTCTTTATTTGTACTATTTCTACATTCTATAATAATAGTGAATACATAAAAATTATGAAACAACACATGGAATCATGTAGAAACCAAAAAGTGTTAAACAAAGGTTCTTCAAAGAAGCCACCCTTTGCCTTGATGACAGCTTTGCACACTCTTGGCATTCTCTCAACCAGCTTCATGGGGTAGTCCCCTGGAATGCATTTAAATTAACAGGTGTTCCTTGAAGGTTAATTTGTGGAATTTCTTTCCTTGTTAATCCGTTTGAACCAATCAGTTGTTGTGACAAGGTAGGGGTGGTACAGTGGGGCAAAAAAGTATTTAGTCAGCCATCAATTGTGCAAGTTCTCCCACTTAAGATGAGAGGCCTGTAATTTTCATCATAGGTACACTTCAACTATGACAGACAAAATGAGAAACAAAAATGCAGAAAATCACATTGTAGGATTTGTAATGAATTTATTTGCAAATTATGGTGGCAAATAAGTATTTGGTCAATAACAAAAGTTTATCTCAATACTTTGTTATATACCCTTTGTTGGCAATGACAGAGGTCAAACATTTTCCGCAAGTCTTCACAAGGTTTTCACACACTGTTGCTGGTATTTTGGCCCATTCCTCCATGCAGATCTCCTCTAGAGCAGTGATGTTTTGGGTGCTGTTGCTGGGCAACACGGACTTTCAACTCCCTCCAAAGATTTTCTATGGGGTTGAGATCTGGAGACTGGCTAGGCCACTCCAGGACCTTGAAATGCTTCTTACGAAGCCACTCATTCGTTGCCCGGGCGGTGTGTTTGGGATCATTGTCATGCTGAAAGACCCAGCCACGTTTCATCTTCAATGCCCTTGCTGATGGAAGGAGGTTTTCACTCAATCTCACGATACATGGCCCCATTCATTCTTTCCTTTACACGGATCAGTCGTCCTGGTCTCTTTGCAGAAAAACAGCCCCAAAGCATGATGTTTCCATCCCCATGCTTCACAGTAGGTATGGTGTTCTTTGGATGCAACTCAGCATTCTTTGTCCTCCTTCAATTTTGGTTTCATCTGAACATATGACATTCTCCCAATCTTCTTCTGGATCATCCAAATGCTCTCTAGCAAACTTCAGACGGGCCTGGACATGTACTGGCTTAGGCAGGGGGACATGTCTGGAACTGCAGGATTTGAGTCCCTGGCAGCGTAGTGGGTCACTGATGGTAGGCTTTGTTACTTTGGTCCCAGCTCTCTGCAGGTCATTCACTAGGTGTGGTTCTGGGATTTTTGCTCACCGTTCTTGTGATCATTTTGACCCCACGGGGTGAGATCTTGCGTGGAGCCCCAGATCGAGGGAGATTATCAGTGGTCTTGTATGTCTTCCATTTCCTAATAATTGCTCCCACAGTTGATTTCTTCAAACCAAGCTGCTTACCTATTGCAGATTCAGTCTTCCCAGCCTGGTGCAGGTCTACAATTTTGTTTCTGGTGTCCTTTGACAGCTCTTTGGTCTTGGCATAGTGGAGTTTAGAGTGTGATTGAATGAGGTTGTGGACAGGTGTCTTTTATACTGATAACAAGTTCAAACAGGTGCCATTAATACAGGTAACAAGTGGAGGACAGAGGAGCCTCTTAAAGAAGAAGTTACAGGTCTGTGAGAGCCAGAAATCTTGTTTGTTTGTAGGTGACCAAATACTTATTTTCCACCATAATTTGCAAATAAATTAATAAAAAATCCTACAATGTGATTTTCTGGATTTTTTATTCTCATTTTGTCTTTCATAGTTGAAGTGTACCTATGATAAATTACAGGCCTCGTCTTTTTAAGTTGGAGAACTTGCACAATTGGTGGCTGATTGAATTACTTTTTTGCCCTACTGTATATAGAAGATGGCCCTATTTGGTAAAAGATCAAGTCCATATTATGGCAATAAAATCGCTCAAATAAGCAAAGAGAAATGACAGTTCATCATTACTTTAAGACATGATGGTCAGTCACTCCCAAAAATGTCAACAACTTTTAAGGTTTCTTCAAGTTCAGTCACAAAATCATCAAGCGCTAGAATGTGGCTCTCATGAGGACCACCACAGGAAAGGAAGACCCAGAGTTACAGTGCCTTGCGAAAGTATTCGGCCCCCTTGAACTTTGCGACCTTTTGCCACATTTCAGGCTTCAAACATAAAGATATAAAACTGTATTTTTTTGTGAAGAATCAACAACAAGTGGGACACAATCATGAAGTGGAACGACATTTAGTGGATATTTCAAACTTTTTTAACAAATCAAAAACTGAAAAATTGGGCGTGCAAAATTATTCAGCCCCTTTACTTTCAGTGCAGCAAACTCTCTCCAGAAGTTCAGTGAGGATCTCTGAATGATCCAATGTTGACCTAAATGACTAATGATGATAAATACAATCCACCTGTGTGTAATCAAGTCTCCGTATAAATGCACCTGCACTGTGATAGTCTCAGAGGTCCGTTAAAAGCGCAGAGAGCATCATGAAGAACAAGGAACACACCAGGCAGGTCCGAGATACTGTTGTGAAGAAGTTTAAAGCCGGATTTGGATACAAAAAGATTTCCCAAGCTTTAAACATCCCAAGGAGCACTGTGCAAGCGATAATATTGAAATGGAAGGAGTATTAGACCACTGCAAATCTACCAAGACCTGGCCGTCCCTCTAAACTTTCAGCTCATACGAGGAGAAGACTGATCAGAGATGCAGCCAAGAGGCCCATGATCACTCTGGATGAACTGCAGAGATCTACAGCTGAGGTGGGAGACTCTGTCCATAGGACAACAATCAGTCGTATATTGCACAAATGAAGATTCGAAAATATATTTTGATTTGTTTACTTTTTTTTGTTTACTACATGATTCTATTAGTTATTTCATCGTTTTGATGTCTTCACTATTATTCTACAATGTAGACAATAATACAAATAAAGAATCCCTTGAATGAGTAGGTATGTCCAAACATTTGACTGGTACTGTATGCAAACAAGTTTTTTCTGACTTATTTTTTTCAAAATTGTCAAACCTGTTTTTGCCTTTTCATTTTGGGGTATTGTGTGTAGTTTGAGGATTTACCTTTTTTTAAAAAAATGTTTTATACATGTATCCAGTTTAGAAGAGAACTGTAATGTAACAAAATGTGGAAAAAGTCGAGGTATGCATACTTTCCCAATTGCGGTTGAATGGAGCATCCCAGGACTGAGTCTCAATGGACTTCTGTATCAGGGTTTGGGCTTGACACATTTCAAGACCTAAAGGAAAATGAACTAGCCAACAATTTCCAAGGGGTGCTGCTTGACAGGACTTTGCCTAATATATCTGGCTGTGATACCTTTTTGGTTGGTTTTTAGTCTGAAACGATGCACTGCAAAACATATATTTTTTAAAAGTTTCTTCTGAACCACTACAAGCCAGAATGTTGAATAAAATGTATTTACTCTACCAGTTGTCGGTTCAGTTGGTCCTTTTGTTAATATACATTTTAGAAAAAATAACCACAAGTGTTAATAAAGCTGCAATATATAACTTTTTGGGCGCACTGACCAAATTCATATAGAAATGTATTTTCTATGTCTGTCATTTGCATTGTAAGCAAGTCTAAGAAGCAGTAGGTATTTTCTATGGCGCTATTTCTATGATTCCTGTTCTGAAGTGTTTCATTTTTGAGTCTTCAAACAGCTGAAAATACAATATTTTTGGTTATATAAAATATATTTCAGTGGTATAAATGGTAGAATGATTTTCTATGCTGTACTTGCTTGTTTTTGTCACACAAACAGAAATTAGTCAAACTTACAATTTTAGCAACCAGAAAATGACAGAGATTTCTTTATAGGGCAGCTTTAAACCAACTTCAAAACAAGGGTCTCTGTGGCTCTCATGGTTTGTTTGTTCATTGCCAGAGGCAAGCGCACAAGATGTAAGTACATGTACGCGATGCACGCATGCTAACCGAAGTCTTGCAGGTCTTTACATGGGTTTGAGCATGTGCCAAATAATAGAAATCTCAACGCCGGTAACAGAGTTTGAAAAGGCGGTTTAGTACTTTACTGTGGATATTTAGGAAGGTTACTCTGTTACCTGTGCGGATTCAATTCAAATGTAATTTTATTACAACATCTACAAGCAAGAATGTTTTAGGTAACGTTCCAATTTTGTGCAGTGCATTGTTTGACTGTATTAACATGGTTTGTGATACCTTTGGTAACCTTTGTTTTTATTTGAGTAAAAGTCATACCGCATAAAAAATAACATCGCAACAGCTGTTATTGAAATTGTTTCGATGCAATTGTATAAATGCCAACAATTTGTACGTTGTGAGATTCTTTTTGTCATTTCAATTATGAGAAATAGCGGTGGAAAAGTATTAACTCTAATATTGAAATAATACCCATCATATAAAAGTTAACTTGGCGTCACGCAATATTGTGTGTGTGTGTGGTCCTCCCACTACGACTCGTGAAACCATGCACTTTATTAGGCTACAGATAAAATAAGTTATGAACTTCACAGGATGGTGTAAGTGCACTGATGAACTTGATGCTCCTTTCCAATACATATTGAGGTGACATGATGATTGGCTCTGTTTGACAAATAAAAATATTCTTGCTTCTTATCCATAATCTCATGTAGACTAGCCTACCCGCTGTATCTGTGAGCTGTTGGCTAGAGCGTATGTGCCAAGACTAGAGTGGGCACATTTGCACTAGGTCATCATGCGTGGATGTTTATCTATTTCAGTTTAGAATGTAATTTGTTTAATCAGGTGTGTTAGCTGTGGGGCTGGGGGGGAAGTGTGATACCAATCAGGGACCTGAGGGCAGGAGTTTCCCATCCCTGGGCTAGAGTATAGACTATTATTTCTAGGGCTGGGATGATGCCAGTATCACAGTATGTTTTCCATGGCAAAAATGTAAACACCAAGCAGGCCAAACTCTTTGGTCTTTTAAAAACCTGCTATACGTAAAATATTGTGAGCTATAGCTTGGAAAATAAATTAAATGTGACCCTGGATGAGGGCTGCGTTCATAAATTGTATTGTGGCTTACGAAACAACTTAACGAGTATGGTGATACTGGTGTCATTCCGGCCCTGATTATTTCCCAATTGTTTTGGTAGTTGTGGTTTTCTCAATTTGCTATTTTAATGGAGTGTAGCCTAATTTACTTGGAAGGACTAATACTTAATGAAATTAGTCCATTAGTCATTTTCTATGAAAATTGTCAAGTAGTTGGAAAGTTGAAAAAATACAAATACATTTAATAGCGAGCACTAATCAGCTTGCCACATTTTATGCCTGACTGAGAGCATGCCATGATGTTGTCATTTGTTTACAGATCCTTGTGGAACATGCAGGCCGATGGAAGACTGAGGAGGAGCCACTGCCTTTACTGGAGGCATACACAGTGGCCATACTCAGTTATGCGAAGGCCACGTCCTGTCTCTCCTCCGAATGTGAAAATGTGCCACTCGTTCTTGAAAACCTAGCAATGTGAGTACTCGAGATGGTCTGATTCATATGCATAGATGCTTCATGGAACCAGCTATGCATTATTTCAGATGGTGCTAGGCCTATGTTGTTGAATGACTGTTTGCATTCCACTTCTGCTAGTGCTACTGACCAATACAACTGTATCCTGCCTAGGGTTGTTATGGTGACCGTATTACCGCCACACCGGCGGTCATAAGTCATGATGCAGTCAAATTCCTGGTGACCGTTTAGTCACGGTAGTTAGGCTTTTCCAAACTGATGCTGCTGATGGTCGTTAGTAGCGTACCAAACTTGCTAACTGCCTGGTACTCCGCACTCTTGTCCCTCTAACTCTGACATCAATGCAAATGTAATCTAAAATCTAATCAAACACTTGAGCTCATGTTGTGCAACATTTCTATAGGCTACACAATTGCGTGAGAAGTTGATGGCCTCTATTAAAAAGAGGATCCCATTACCTTTCTATAGGCTAGGCCTGCTATATTTATTTCTCAACTTTCCTAATATTAAGCACATTCCTTCTCTTTAAAACAGGAGTATAGCCTACCTCGCTGGTATGAAAATGAACCACGGGAAAAGCGCCCTCCATTCGCTATTTAATTTCATAAATGTCATGTATTTTTTTACGCTGCCCCTGTTTCGAGACGGGTGCATGATAATGGTCCATTCTAAATCCAAACAAATTTCACCCATATATTATTTTGTATATGTAAAGACAAGATTGAATCAATAATAGTGTGGTGGGTGACAATATTAGCCTACCACTTCTGAATTATGTATTACCACTTGTGAATGATGCCCAGCTCAAGGCAAGAAACAGCGCATGCTTTTAAAACTTTTGTAGCCTAGCCCATAGGCCTATATGTTTTGATAAGGTTTGTATCACAACTAAAGTGGCCAAATAACTTAAATTGAAGCACATTTATCTGCTTTACAATGGATGTAGGAGCCTAATTGGCATACAATTAAGTTTGAGTCAAGTTTGGGGAAGATATTTTTATGGTGAAAATTGCACCTTTATGGGCCTCCCGAGTGGCGCAGTGGTTTAAGGCACTGCAGTGCTGTAGGTGTCACTCCAGACCCGGGTTCGATCCCAGCAGTGTTGCAGCCAAATGTCTGTCTTTACTTGTAGCCTGTGAGAAGACCCATTTACGTGACGGAGAGCGAGAGGTGCCGAGTGCTTCGGGCATGCAGCCGGGAGAAGGGAATTTTAATTATTATGTTCATCCCAAGGGCACAACGGCCACTGGCCACAAGGCACAGATTTTTTTTTAAAGGGACATTACGGCCACACAAAGGGGGTGCAGCCGGAAAATTCAAGTGCTTGTCAAATTGTGAATGAGAGACTGATGACGTGTGTACAGCTTGCGCAAAAAAACAAAGCTGAGCTCATGCCTTTCATGCAACTTTTTTCAAATCATCTATAGCCCAACATTTGTATCATAACTAAATTAAGCAAACCGGAGTTCCTGTTTCTTTATTAACCGCTCAACACAGAATAGTCTTGTGCGTACTCCCTCAAATCAGTTGGAGAAAATATCCTTTCTATTTTATTCAGCTATGTTCAATTGTATGCTTCATACTATAAAATAATGCCATGGAATTCTAAGCAAATCTTGTCTGCTAAATGAACTAGTGTAGCCCACAGCCATATGGCATAACCATATCAGGGCCTAACATACAGACAACTCAGAGTATGCTATTCTGTTCTAATGAAATAGAATACATTTTCTTCAGACCTGTCTAAATAAATGGATTTATTGTGATGGTGTAGGCTATATTACATGGAATTACTAGACTTTAAAAAAATTGTACATGTTCCAAAGGTCCGCATCAATGGCTTGTAGGCTATGCGTGGAAGCCAGGAGATGCAAAATGTGTTTGTTAATTAACGGTCAATTACCGTGAGACCAACCGTTATTTGCTTGACAATCACCGGCTGACAAAATGTCATGACTGCCACAGCCCTAATACTCTGAAGCGATGCGAACGTCGCAAAATTCATTTAGAAATCTATATTATTCAATTATTGCACCCACACAAGTCAACGAGCGTCTGCGTTACCAAGGGCTAAAATAGAAGTCACTATTTGTGACGCAGATTGCGCTGCAAGTCCTGCCTCTCCCATCTCCTCATTGGTTTATAGAAGCAGGTACCCACGTGCCATCTCCTCATTGGTTATACCCACATGGGTGACTGAAAGACAAATGAGGTTGGTGGCGGTAATTCCCCGAATTTATGAAAGGTGCCAATCGCAATATAAAGTCCAGAGAAGGAGGAGAGATGACTAGAAACGATTTGGTTGACCATTTTATGTGTGGATTAATTGTCGGAGTAGAGGACCATGTGCATTTCAGGTAAAATAACAACTCAATGTATATATCCCAGGACAAATAAGCTAGCTAAATAGGACAAATTAGCTAGCAAGTGCAAGCTAGCTAGCTAAATTGCCATACATGTTTAAAGCTTTTCGATCTGTCCCCAAATTAATGTCTTTGGTTCAGAGTTTTTGATATTTTAACCTGTGTGTCATGATCGTGTTTGGTGTGGGGGGGACAAAATAAATGTATGCACGATTGCGCACGCGCGCAGCCGGTTTGGGTTCCGTGTAATCCTGCCTCACTCATTTCACAAGCTAAATAAATGAGGCTTTCCTTATAATAAGAGCTGCGGCAGAAGTGTGTAGTGCTTCTTTCATTTTAGTCATCTGCACACAACTTTAGCAGCATTTGCATGAACCTAAACAAACTTATTGAATGACCCTGTTTTACTTGCAGGAGCTGTCTGGAGCTCCTTCTCAGATTGCCTGAGCATGTCCCTGGTGCCTTATGGGGGGAGTTTCAGTCCTCTATCAAGGTTAGTCTCAACGCTGCTCTTTTTTTTTTATCAACTTTGCATAAAACAGAAATGTATGGAGTGAGTATTTATTTATTTGTACTGACAATTCTCTCTAGAAAAAGTGACATGGTGTCGCTTTGAAACTGAATTGGAATATGCATGCACATATCACAAACCCTATTTGACATAATTAGAGAATCTTGTGTTTAGAAAGTTGTTTGGTCGGTATATCTGAAAAGTTTTATGAAGTTATTTTATGAAGTTATTTCCTTTCATTTATAGTTGGCGCACGGCCTTTTGCAAGAAAATGGGAACACACAGCTTCACATGCTATCAGCTATGGCACAGGCGCCTGGTGTGTGGAACAACACCACTCTGTGCAGCATTCTGTCTAATGAGATACCTGAAATTGACAGAGGTTAGTTTTAGCCTACCTGTTTTTTTTCCTAATAGCAACTTTCTACATGTGAGTTGACTGATTAAATGTTGTGGTGACGGCTCAGAAGTGCTATCTGTAATAGTGTTCTCTTTCTCTACTCCACAGTTAATGAGTTCCTGCAGATGGAAGGTCCTACACTCCTTAATATGCGAATAAAGCACCTTATCAAACAGAATCGAGCAGAGAAAGCAGCTGTCTTAGCGAAGGTGTGCTCGGAGTATCCAGAGTACGAAGGAAAAGGGAACTTCAAGCAGACATACTTTGTTTGCCTGTGTGTAACAAAAACACAAGAACAACTCATGCAAGAGGTGAGTGAATAGCATTTACATTAAGTCGTTTACCAGGCAAGTGCATTCAAATAAGGGTGCTGACCCAAATGCTTGTCTTTTAATTACGGATGGAGATTTGCTGAAGAAATTAAACAACTCCTGTTTGATAATGATAAATTAAGATGACCCTAATGTAAAATGATCAACTGTGGATGGCAATGAATTACCATCATTATATGTTTTCTCTGTGCCAGATCACCCAGGTAGACTGTAAGGATGCATTGGAGATGATTTGTAACCTGGAATCGGATGGGGATGAAAAAGGAGCCCTTTGTTTGTGCTCTGCTTTCCTCAAGCGGCAGCTTCTCCAGGGAGATGTGTATTGTGCCTGGTGAGTATTTCCCTCTTTTCATTTTCCACTCGCTCTCACAGTTTAGAGCGGATGTTGTGTTGACGACAAACTACCTCTTGTAAAGCCCTTCATGTGTAGCAGACCAATAATGATATACTTTTCTTCTTCCAGGGAGCTCACACTCTTCTGGAGTAAGCTTTTAATACGGTCAGAGTCTTCAGGAGATTCATTTCTTGATCAATGCAGAAAGTTGGTCCTGCTATCAAGGAACGTCTGTCATATCCTCTTCCTCATCAAGGTTATCCAGTCCGAGGTGAAATTCTTTGTAAAATTGTATACGTTACTGCCTGGATATAGCCTGTAGCGATTTATATTCTCATGACTGACTTGGGCTTTATTCTTTTCTCAGGTTGGAGGAGTGGGACTGCCTGTGTGCATTGAAATGTGCATTCGAGCTCTACAAATGGCATCCAGTGACAACACAGACAGCAGGACCACCATCTGCAAAACTATTTCCTGCCTTTTGCCCACTGATTTCGAGGTGAAACAGGCATGCCAACTAACAGAGTTCCTCAATCAGCCTACTGTGAACTCATATTATGCTGTTGAATCACTCTATAATGAATCTGATGAAAAGCGTGAGGATGAGAATCTTCCAGTACCCAACTCACTACGCTGTGAGTTACTGTTGGCCTTGAAGACACAGTGGCCTTTTGATCCAGAATTTTGGGACTGGAGAACCTTGAAGCGCAATTGTTTGGCATTGATGGGTGAGGAGGCATCCATTGTGTCATCTATCGACACTCTCAATGACACTGATGAGGGACTTGAGGATGATGCCGCAGAAAAAGGTTCAGAGTTCAAAGACCTTGAGGATTTTATTTTGAACACAACAAATGAATTGAATGAAATTGCAGATGAAAAAGAGAAAAATAGGGAAGCTAAGAAATTAAGGGAGAAAGGGTTTGTTTCGGCAAGATTTAGGAATTGGCGAGCCTATATGCAGTATTGTGTTCTATGTGATAAAGAGTTCCTTGGCCACAGGATAGTCCGTCATGCACAGAAGCATTTTAAAGATGGGGTCTACACCTGTCCAATTTGTGCTGACAGCTTTAACACTAAGGAGATCCTTGAGCCACATGTAGCATCACATGTAAAGCAATCTTGCAAAGAGCGACTTGCTGCAATGAAAGCAACTAGGAAATTGCCCAAGCCAATGCAATCCACCAGCAGTCATTGGAATCATTTGAAAGATAGAGCTGTCGTTAATCTTGAGGCAGAGACCAATGTCAGTCCAAATGATGCTAATTTTCTGGATGGAAATCACAACAGTGCTGAAACTGTCAAAGTCAATACTCAAAATCCTGTACAAACTAAGGTCAGTCCTCCAAAGCCTGTACAAACTAGATATGAAGCTGAATTTACAGAGGATTGTGTCTGCCCTGTTACATACTGTCAGAAGGTATTCAAGTTTTTTCGGAGTCTTGTAACTCATGTAAAAGCCCACAAAAATGACGAGGAAGCAACACGTTTTTTGGAGATACAACGACAGAAGGTTGTGTGTCAGTATTGTCGTCGGCAGTTTGTTAATGCCAGACATCTCAATGATCATTTGCAAATGCACTGTGGTGCTAAGCCATATTATTGCATACAGCTGAATTGCACAGCCAGCTTTCACTGCAATTCGGAACTTCTCATGCATAAAAGACAACACACTGACTTTAAGGCAGGTTGTATGTTCCCTAATTGTGGAAGGATTTTCAATGAGGCCTACCTGTTGTATGATCATGAGGCACAACATTACCTTACATTCACTTGCAAAATAGCTAATTGTGGGAAGATTTTCTATTCACAGTCCCAGCTAAATTTGCATCAGCAGAACCATGATACAAATGAAGTGCCCATCACAAGTGAGAACCATCCTGTACCTAAAATGGAACCTTCCACCCAGTGCTCCGCTAGGCAAGAGGAAACCTGCTCTGCCTCTGTCATTCTAGATCAGAAGACTGCACATGATTACGTGAAGGAAGGAGTAGTTAAATCAGGTTCGTCAACATCAACAGTTCCTGAGAACCCAAACGGCACAGTGAAAATAAAACATTCAGTCGAGAGCATGTTGAATTCTGTTACCAATCCTAGAAAGGAGTTACAGAAGTGTTATGTTCCACTCATCAAAACTAAGCTCGGATTGGAGAATGCAAAACTATCTCCTGATGTCCCACTCCAAGATATGATTGCCAATTGTGAGGATAAAAATCACTGTGGAACCAATCCCTTGAAAGGGTATCCAAAAGAGGACCTGGATAACCAACCAACTCAAGCTGTTCAGAAAGTGTTACCACAGGCCTTTCCTCTACCAGAAATTAAGAGTGAACCCCCGTTTTTGCTACATCCATATGAAAGCACTCCTGCAATAACTGGTAGAGATGAAGACGCACATAGTTGTCCACTTGAAGCATGTGACCGCAAATACAGTACCCCTAAAAGTCTCTCCCGACATGTAAAGAAAAACCATCCAGACATTTTTGAAGACTGGAAACTGGCTAAGAAGTACAAGAAAGTTGCCAAAATAACTTCGAGAAAGGTTCCTTCCGTGAACAGGACTTCAAAGGACCAAACACCACTTCATCAAGTATCACAATGCAGAAATACTGGACTACAACAGTTTGAATATCCGATGGCATGTTCAAGTTTACCTGCTGTTTGCCCCCCTTGGGAAGCCCCACCAAATCAGACTGGGCTAATGCAGTCAGAGATGGGTGAAGTGTGGACATCTACATTGAACAATTGCTATGCAGATGTCTTCCATCTGAATGAATACCCCAATAAGAGTGTAACTCCTTGGCAATCAGAATCTTATCCAACTGGCTATCCATTAGAAAGAGGCAGAGAACAGACACCAGCAAATATGCATGGCAGTGCCATCCATCCCATTAAATCAGAATCAAGTTTGATGAATCAGATGTCAGATTATGTGTCAAGCTCGCTTATGCTGGATAATGGAGGACACATGCACAGTGGAGGACAACACTATGGGATAATTAACTCGGGGGTTAATGCAGATAGTCTTGATGTTTCCCTAATGAGAAAAAACAATTCCAGTATGTTTTCCCAAGAAAGTAATGGTAGCAATTTGTCAGCTGGCGGTTTCTTTGCTTCATATGTCCCAGATGAATCTTCCAATCTTAATTCAAGATCAAGGCCATCAACAGACATTCCAAGCAATGTATTGAGTCATGATGGCCAAGTAGCACCAAGAAACACAGTGGAGATGAACAACATTGAGAACATAACCCATTTTACATCACCCAATTATGAGAATCAGATGAACAGCTCTGTAGATGACATGCTTCTTAGTCCACATGCTTCTATCCAAACTGATGTATCATATGATGACACATGTCATGCAGAATCTGAAGCTATCCCTGCAGATGACAAGAATGCTGTTCATGAGACACAGACAGTAAAACGCTGCAGACTCAGCAAGAGAACGAAATGGCCTGCTATTATAAAGGATGGTAAAGTTATCTGCCGGAGATGCTTTAGAGAATTCTCAAGCACGAAATCTCTCGGAGGTCATCTTTCAAAACGCTCCCAGTGCAAACCATTAGATGAAATGGATTTAACGGACGATTTGCCTACATCATTTCTCGACTTTCTCAATGACCCAAATGTTCCTGAAACCAATGATTCATCAAACAACTTGGTAAATGTTGAATTCCCACAGGAAGTTGTTGGTAATCTCTCCACACCAAATACCTCTGATTTAGCACAAAAGGAAACCTCAAAACCACTGGATTCTCATTCATTAAACACCTTTCCTTCAGTTTTGACAGGTGGACAATCCAAACCCTGCCCAAATAAAACAGAAGTTTGGATAGAATTGATACAGTCAAAAAATAATGTTGGTAGTCCGCAGAAGGATCGAAAGTCGAATGATAGTCTTGCTGAAAAAAGGTCAAATACAACTTCCATTGCAGCATGTCAAGATGACAAGGTTATAGAAATTCAAAATGCCTTACAAATGTTGGATTTAGTTGAAGCTGCACATGAGAAAAGTTTGCAGGAAAATTGTTCCTCAAAGTACAATGACCGCCAAAGCAATGCAATCTCAAGCAATAATGTCATGCAAAAAGATAGTGATCAAAGCATGACAACAAAAATGATTATGAAGGAGGACCAGAATCGTGACAATGGCCCCAAGCCGTTCAAGTGTGAAATGGATAATTGTGAATATGGGTTCATGACCAAAGAGGCGTTGTTCAGACACCTTGCTCGAGTTCATGATTACACAATTGAGATGATTGAGGACCTCAAGAAAACCCCAGTCAAATTCTCTCCATATCCTTGTCACATTTGCCCTAAAACATTTACCAGAACCACAGGCCTAAGAATTCACTATGAAAAGGTTCACCACCTGACGCAGGCAGAGATGAACAAGTTAAAGGTTGGAAGTCGCAAAAAAAAGTCAAGCAACTCTTCTATCAAAACAGAGGTAGAGAGTAGTAATGGAACTGGATCTTCAGTTGTGTCGACTTTAATCAAACAAGAGCCACTTGATATTGACATTGGCTGTCCAATGCAAAGCACAAATCAAGAGGGACATGCACAGTCCTCTGAGATCATTACAGCAGGAGATGTAGTACTAGAGGATTCCTTCCATCAGTTAACAGTTGAGAGGTTGCAATCACCACAAGATACTCTGGAGGACCTTGACAAGTCATTTTACCAGTTAGAATCACCATCAAAGACAGGATACACCAAGAATGAGCCATCGATGACAGCCATGCAAATGAACCACACCCCAGTGTTGAAGCAGAAATTAGGTCAAGGTGACACTCTAAAAGAGCCAGAAGCAAGTTCAAACACTAAATCTTTTAGCCATGCAACAGAAGCAATATCCAGCCAGACTGTGAAACCCTTACCTGAAAAAGCAGGTTGTTCAAAAAACACAATATCTAAAGATGAGGTTCATGTCCAAAAGAAAGAAAAGGTTCAGAAAAGGTTGGGGCTTCAACTGTGTGACGCTGACAATTCTTTCAGTCCATATAGGCCGTACCGTTGTGTTCATGAAGGATGCGCTGCAGCTTTTACGATCCAGCAAAATTTGATACTTCACTGTAGGGCTATGCATCAGTCATCCCTCCCCCTGCCTTCAGGAGACCTTGATACTGACATCCCTGGTCAACAAGCTGCTGAAGTCCAGAATAATGAAATCAGATGTCAAGTGAAAGACTGTTCAAGAATATTCCCGGGGATCACCACCTTAGTGCAGCATTACCTCTTGCTTCATAAATTCACTCGAGATAAAGCCACTGTTATGATGTCAAGCATCAAGGTAGGGACATTCCAGTGTGACCGGTCAGAATGTACACTCTCCTTCACCTCTGTGGAGAAATACATTGACCACATAAAAAACTTTCACAAGGAAATAAACATCTCTGAGAGAGGCAGTGTGGATCAGACTTTCAAGTGCGAGTATGATGGCTGTGACCGGGTCTACACTACAAAGTCAAACCTCCTTCGTCATGAGATGAAAAAGCATAATTTAATTTATATTCCCAGAACACAGCAACAGAGAACAGGCGTCATTCCCAACAATGGTAAAGAGAACATTGAAAACAAATTCAAAGTGAAGAAAAAAAACACTAAAAAGAAAGATGACAAATCACCTGACCACTGGACTAGCTTTGGAAAACCCTCTCTGAAATCTATGGATGAAGCATCTGCCATGTGCACAAAAAACTTCTCTTTGCAATACCCATGCATGATAAAAGGCTGTGATGCTGTTGAGAGGGCTGAACGGAACATATTCAGACATTACACCACACATGGACTCACTGAGAGATATATAGAGGATCAGAGAAGCCAGTTCATTTTCTGCAAAAAGTACCCACGCTCAAGATTCAAAGATGCAAACAAATCCGAGGGTATGTCAACAGACGCCTCCGCTGAGGAGACGGACCCTAATGAGAGTGAACCTGAGATTTCAAAGACCACCTGTCAGAGGCAAGAAGCGTTGGATGGGATCATTCAAGCAGAGGCTAAACTGTCAACTGATGCTAGTTCTGAATCCCAGTCTTCTACTTCGGAGGTCAAAAAAAGGGGGCGTCCCCTCAAATCGTCGCGGCGAGCATTAGCTTGTCCGGACAGAAGATTGACTCTGAGAAATCGTCCAGCAGATAAAGTTTACCGGTTGACAGACACTTTAGACCAGGGCTTCACTGCTTCTCAAGAGGAAGAAACAGAGGATGGTGTTGCACTGGACACTTTGTTAAAGTTCCTGGAAACTTCACCATCGACCCACACTCCCAAAAGAAAAATGAGTGGAGGTTCAAGAACAGAGTTGCCATTAAAACAGCAGCGTACCTTTCAGCAGAAGACGGCCAACATTATATGCGAAACACCTGATATATTTATTGAAGCCTGTCAAAACCTTGTAGACTTCAGAAATCCTCTCAGTCTTCAATCGGTGAACAATGTGAAGATAGTAATGGACAAAACCTTTTCCAATGGTGCTGAGCTTTTGCTAAAGCAACTTCAAGATATGCGACCCATGGTTTTAATAAAAAAAGTGGCTTCATAGTTGATGGATAGCTCACAGCCTGACGTTTTTATTTTTTACTCTTTTAACTCAGGATTAGAAAAGTAACATGCTGCAAACATATATGTTAATATTGTTCAGATATCAAATGGTAAACTGTTTTCACCATTAAACAATTGAAGGAGTATTTTCTACTTATTATGATTGATTTTAAGTTTGGGTAATGTATGTTAGTCATATAAGAACCAGGTAATCTATAGGGAACATAGACTTTAGAACATGTTTGTATTTATGAGGCTTCTAGTACTAATTGTTTTTGCTAAATGAAGAATTTTAAGGAAAAACTGTTTTTATATATCCCTATGGGATTATATTTTTTGTTTATTTAAATGTTTCAACACTAGTATCTGTAATATTTACATGTCTTCCACAAAGTGTTAAATAAAATAACTGTTTGCCTTTGTAAAACTTGTTTGCATGATGTTATTTACATTCAGTATTATGAAGCAACTATGTGAAGAGCCCATTTGATGTCATTACATTTGACTGGTGGTTTTGACACACACACACATTGAGTTAAACCGCCATAACCCGGACCCTTATTGAAGGCATAAGAACTGACTAATAATTTGTAATTTATGTATTTATTCAGCTAGACCGTTTGAGCCCTGATTCCCTGATACCCTTCACATGGCATCTACTACTACGTCCATAATGATGATCAGACAGTGCCTCAGGTAAGTAATGAAAGAAAATGGTTTCAGAGCAGTGGGTTTATGACAAAATGACTCAAGACAGTGCATCATTTTTGTTGGTTGGTTTTACTGATGTCCAGTCACATTATATTGTTGGGTGAGTGTTTTAAAGAATGATCAAAGATTGTTGGAACTGCTATAATGAACCACAGAGTCGTCATACGGAAATGGTTCCAATCGTTTTTTCCACCATTTATTTTTCCCATAGGGGATTTTAGAAACACTTCAGATGGGGTAGTGTTTTGTGTAGGCTTACCCAGGTGTAATGTCCCCCCAAATGAAATGCTAATGTGGCTATCATACAGAACTACAAATACCTGTCTCAAGCTTCACATCACTCACCAGGGCCATTATCTGGATGATACTGCCAAATTGAGGCAAAGGTAAGAATCTCTGGATCTGTTAACTATCTGTTAGCAACATTTTCTATTTGACAATTCTGTGAACTGTCTTGAGCAAGTTTTACATTTACACTAGCTGTTATCTAGCTAGCAACTAGCTCATGGTTAGCTAGTCAGGAGCCCCAGGTTACAAAAAAGGGAAGCCTGGGAAAGTCCATCGCACAAAATCAGTTATAAAAGGGGCGGGAACCCGGTGTAAATCATTGATGCCTTGTTTGGGCGAGATTAGTGTCAGGTGCAACAGTGTGTGAGGATGGCGGTGAAATCGGCGGTTTAAAACCCCATCAAAATATGTTCATGTATGCCGTGTTTGTGGTGAACAGAACAATTGTAACAGGAAGAAACAACCTTTTGGAAGGTAAATCGTCTTCATTGCGATCGGACTACACACTGGCTTTAGAAAAGAAAGCAGGACCTGTCACGCTGAGTGATGGGTTTTCAAAAGCAGTATGTGGCTCCTGTATTCTCAAATATAAAAGTGCCAATGACGTGGAAAGAATCAGCTGTTTTGTGAGGGAAAGAGTAAAGAACGAAAAGGTGTGGTGCGGCTGTTTCGACCAGAAGTCCCAAAAGAGCGTCTGTTCAGCAAAGCACAGAGAGTCCGGCAAGACCAGGCCTATTCAGGGACCCAGTGACAGATCTGCTACACGCACCGGTTTTTGGTGCATCATCGGCTGTAGGTGACTTCAACTAAAGTGATCACCGCATAGTTAAGGTGCTCTACCTTCGAACAACAAAGCTATCTACAGTGAACTGTTGTCAATGCTATAGGCCATGCAGCTACAGGTTAACTTTTTGGAGATTGATTATTATCCTTGTATTAATCATTGCACTCTTCATAGACTTAACATATAAAACAGTGTTGCACAAGTCCTACAGGCTCACGTGTAGGCTACATTTAATAATATCTTCAGTTGATCATAGTGACAGTTGCAGCCAAGATCATTTATACAGATTCTTTGACAATTCACTTTTTTTTTTTTTTTTTTAAATGTTACCTTTATTTAACTAGGCAAGTCAGTTAAGAACACATTCTTATTGTCAATGATGGCCTAGGAACAGTGGGTTAACTGCCTTGTTCAGGGGCAGTTTTTTTTTTACCTTGTCAGCTCGGTCTAACGCTCTAACCACTAGGCTACCTGCCGCCCCTGATGAAGTAACTGACAAAGCTCATTTTATGTGGCACAAACTTTGTATCATTGCAAATGTGTGGCATAATGCATGACGACAGTCTCAGATATTAAAACCTTCTTTTCCTTTTAAGGTCACCGTTGCAACTACTTCTGGTACCAAATCATGAATAATTAGAGGTCCTTTGGAAAAAACTGGTATACGTCAATTTAATCGGCCCAGAGTAATGACAAAGTATTTGATGCAAGTTCCAGGTTTGTCACAAGTTATCAAGCAACCATTAAATATGGTGACTGCGGAGTGTAGACGATTTACCAGCGTTTATTTCTTTCATCACATTTCCAGTGGGTCAGACGTTTACATGCAGTCAATTAGTATTTGGTAGCATTACCTTTAAATTGTTTAACTTGGGTCAAACGTTTTGTGTAGCCTTCCACAAGCTTCCCACAATAAATTGGGTGAATTTTGGCCCATTCCTCCCGACAGAGCTGGTGTAACTGAGTCAGGTTTGTAGGCCTCCTAACTCGCACACGCTTTTTCAGTTCTGCCCACAATTTTTCTATAGGATTGAGGTCAGGGCTTTGTGATGGCCACTTGAATACCTTGACTTTGTTGTCCTTAAACTATTTTGCCACAACTTTGGAAGTATGCTTGGGGTCGTTGTCCATTTGGGAGACCCATTTGCGACCAAGCTTTAACTTCCTGACTGATGTATTGAGATGTTGCTTCAATATATCCACAGAATTTTCCTTTCCTCATGATGCCATCTATTTTGTGAAATGCGCTAATCCCTTCTGCAGCAAAGCACCCCCACAACATGATGCTACCCCCCCCCCCCCCCCCCCCCCCGTGCTTCACGGTTGGGATGGTGTTCTTCGGCTTGCAAGCATCCCCCTTTTTCCTCCAAACATAACGATGGTCATTATGGCCAAACAGTTTTATTTTTGTTTCATCAGACCAGAGGACATTTCTTTACAAAGTACGATCTTTGTCCCCATGTGCAGTTGCAAACCGTAGTCTGGCTTTTTTATGACGGTTTTGGAGCAGTGGCTTCTTTCTTGCTGAACGGCCTTTCAGGTTATGTCGACATAGGACTCGTTTTACTGTGGATATAGATACTTTTGTACCTGTTTCCTCCAGCATCTTCACAAGGTCCTTTGCTGCTGTTCTGTGATTGATTTGCACTTTTCGCACCTGAGTACGTTCATCTCTAGGAGACAGAACGCGTCTCCTTCCTGAACGGTATGACGGCTGCGTGGTCCCATGGTGTTTATACTTGCGTACTATTGTGTGTACCTTCAGGCATTTGGAAATTGCTCCCAAGAATGAACCAGACTTGTGGAGGTCTACAATTGTTTATCTGAGGTCTTGGCTGATTTCTTTTGATTTTCCCATGATGTCAAGCAAAGAGGCATTGTTTGAAGGTAGGCCTTGAAATACAACCACAGGTACACCTCCAATTGACTCAAATGAGGTCTCATTTTCTGTAATTTTCCAAGCTGTTTAAAGGCACAGTCAACTCAGTGTTTGTAAACTTCTGACCCACTGGAATTGTTATACAATGAATTATAAGTGAAATAATCTGTCTGTAAACAATTGTTGGAAAATTACTTGTCATGCACAAAGTAGATGTCCTAACCGACTTGCCAAAACTATAGTTTGATAACAAGAAATTTGTGGAGTGTTTGAAAAATGAATTTTAATGACTCCAACTTAATTAAGTGTATATAACTATATATGAGAGAGAAGCTCAGCAAAAAATAAAATGTCCCTTTTTCAGGACTCTGTCTTTCAAATATAACTTGTAAAAATCTAAATAACTTCCATAAACAATTAATGAACATGCACCTGTGGAATTGTCGATAAGACATTAACAGCTTGCAGACGGTAGGCAATTAAGATCAAAGTTATGAAAACTTAGGACACTAAAGAGGCCTTTCTACTGACTCTGAAAAACACCAAAAGAAAGATGCCAGGGGTCTCTGCTCATCTGCGTGAACGTGCCTCAGGCATGCTGCAAGGCATGAAGACTGCAGATGTGGCCAGGGCAATAAATTGATGTCCGTACTGTGAGACGCCTAAGACAGGGAGACAGGACGGACAGCTGATCGTCCTTGCAGTGGCAGACTATGTGTAACAACACCAGCACAGGATCGGTACATCCGAACATCACACCTGTGGGACAGGTACAGGATGACAACAACAACTGCCCGAGTTACACCAAGAACGCACAATCACTCCGTCAGTGGTCACTGTCCACAATAGGCTGAGAGAGGCTGGACTGAGGGCTTGTAGGCCTGTTGTAAAGGCAGGTCCTCACCAGACATCATCGGCAACAGTGTCGCCTACGGGCACAAACCCACCGTCGCTGCACCAGACAGGACGGGCAAAAAGTGCTCTTCACTGACTAATCGCAGTTTTGTCTCACCGGGGGTGATGGTCGTATTCGCGTTTATCGTCGAAGGAATGAGCGTTACATCGAGGCCTGTACTCTGGAGCGGGATCGATTTGGAGGTGGGTACGTCATGGTCTGGGACGGTGTGTCACAGCATCATCGGAATGAGCTTGTTGTCATTGCAGGCAATCAACGCTGTGCGTTACAGGGAAGACCTCGCTCGTGGTACCCTTCCTGCAGGTGGCTCATCCTGACATGACCCTCCAGCATGACAATGCCACCAGCCATACTGCTCGTTCTGTGCTTGATTTCCTGCAAGACAGGAATGTCAGTGTTCTGCCATGGCATCGATGAACCCGGATCTCAATCCCATTGAGCACATCTGGGACCTGTTGGATCGGAGGGTGAGGGCTAGGGCCATTCCCCTCCCCAGAAATTGCAGGTGCCTTGGCGGAAGAGTGGGGTAACATCTCTCACAGCAAGAACTGGCAAATCTGGTGCAGTCCATGAGGAGATTCACTGCAGTACTTTATGCAGCTGGTGGCCACACCAGATAATGACTGTTACTTTTGATTTTAACCCCCCCCCCCCCCTGCTTTGTTCAGGGACACATTATTCCATTTCTGTTAGTCAAATGTCTGTGGAACTTATTCAGTTGGTCTGTTGAATCTTATGTACATACAAATATTGACACGTTAAGTTTCTTGAAAATAAACGCAGTTGACTGTGAGCAGATGTTTCTTTTTTTGGTGAGTTTGAGACCTACAGTACATATTGTACACATACATTTTTCTAGCCAATAGGCTATGTAACTCCAAACACATTTTCGCTAAAAGCAGCTGTTTAGCTCAGGGGCCTTTTTCTTGCCATGGAACCCTGCCGAGACAGACCTAGGGACCCCAATCATGTAAACCCCCCCCCAAAAAAAAATATTAATTTGTCTTATCAGATGAATGATAATGGCAAGTAAGGAACATTTTCAAATGAATGGACTTGGTACATAGTTGGAAGAGGAAGTAATAACTCTAGCATACCTTTTTCTAGCTAATAGACTAACTCCCAATCTGGTTTAGCTGGTTGAACAAAGGTGAGCCATGTGTTGGCAAAATATATGTCCAGGGCCCTGTTTCCCGATAGCGATGGAACTTAGGCTGACAAGTGTTTAAACATGCATCTTTCCAACAATGGCCAAAGATGCATTTCCCAAAACACCACGAAGAGAGAACGCTCGTTTAGTGAGATGTTGGGGCATGTGTCGATACTAATAGGATCGAAAGAAAGTGAGCACTGCTCTCAGATCAGCTTTCTCCATTCAAATCTTACCTTAACTTTTATAATTATTTCACAATACTGATGACGGATCAGCTCCAAGAGCGATATTAACACCTACGGCTGCAAATATTGAGGTGGCTTATTACTATGCCTACACAATAAAAATGGACTAAATCACTGATTTGGCACAACATTGCGCATGTTAGGTTACATACACATCATGAAATATATTGAGAGAAATTATTAGACAGTAGCCTACAAGTAGCAGAATAGAACTCCATTGATTGAACCACTGTCAAACCAAATACAATGTTATTTGTCAAATGGGTCTTAAGAGGTGTAGACTATGCTTACATACTTACTGGCCCTTACCACTATTGCAGAGAGAAACATTTTAGAAATAGAAAAATAATACAACAAATAAATACACAATAAGTAACTAACTTTAGCTACAGTGCCTTCGGAAAGTATTCAGACCCCTTGTCTTTTCCCATATTTTGTTACATTACAGCCTTAATCTAAAATTGATTAAAAAAGTATTCATCAATCTATACACATTACACTATGACAAAGCAGGAATTAGGTTTTTAGAAATGTTTTAATAAAAAATATATAAATATCACATTTACATAAGTATTCAGACCCTTTACTCAGTACTTTGTTGAAGCACCTTTTGGCAGCGATTACAGCATTGAGTCTTCCATGGTATGACGTTACAATCTTGGAACGCCTGTATTTGGGGAGTTTCTCCCATTCTTCTCTGGAGATCCTCTCAAGCTCTGTCATGTTGGATGGGGTGTGCTGCTGCACAGCTATTTTCATGTCTCTCCAGAGATGTTAGATCGGGTTTGAGTCCAGGCTCTGGCAGGACATTGAGACTCGTCCCGAAGCCACTCCTGCGTTGTCTTGGCTGTGTGCTTAGGGTCGTTGTCCTGTTGGAAGGTGAACCTTCGCCCCAAGTCTGAGTTCCTGAGTGCTCTGGAGCAGGTTTACATCAAGAATCTCCAAGTACTTTGCTCCGTTCATCTTTGCTTCGATCTTGACTGCTGAAAAACATCCCCACAGCAAAATGCTGCCACCACCATGCCTCACCCTAGGGATGGTGCCAGGTTTTCTCTAGATGTGACGCTTGGTATTCAGGCCAAAGAGTTCAATCTTGGTTTCATCAGACCAGAGAATCTTGTTTTTCATGGTCAGAGCCCTTTAGGTGCCTTTTGGCAAACTCCAAGCGGGCTGTTGTGCCTTTTTACTGAGGAGTGGTTCCATCTGGCCACTCTACCATAAAGACCTGATTGGTGGAGTGCTGCATAGATGATTATCCTTCTGGAAGGTTTCATCTCCACAGAGGAGCTCTGTCAGTGACCATCGAGTTCTTGGTTACCTCCCTGACCTTGATTGCTCAGTTTGGCCGGGAGGCCAGCTCTAGGAAGATTATTGGTGGTTCAAAACGTCTTCCATTTAAGAATGATGGAGGCCACCGTTCTTGTCGACCTTCGATGCTGCAGAAATATTTTGGTACACTTCCCCAGATCTGTACCTAGACACGATCCTGTGTCGGAGCTCTACGGACAATTCCTTCAACCTCATGGCTTGGTTTTTTTCAACTGTGGGACCTTTTTATATAGACAGGTGTGTGCCTTTCCAAATCATGTCCAGTCAATTGAATTTACCACAGGTGGACTCCAATCAACTTGTAGAAACATGATCAATGGAAACAGGTTGCATCTCAGCTCAATTCTGTGTCTCATAGCAAAGGATCTGAGTACTTACGTAAATAAGGTATTTCAGTGTTTTTTTAATACATTTTTTGCATTATCCGGTTTGCTTAATATTAGGAATTTGACATGATTTATACCTTTACATTTAATACATAAGTATATTTTAGCAATTGCATTTAATTTTGATACTTAAGTATATTTAAAACCAAATACTTTTTGACTTTCTTACTCAAGTAGTATTTTACTGGGTCACTCACTTTTGTCATTTTCTATGAAGTTATCTTTTTACTTTTACTCAAGTACGACAATTAGTTACTTTTTCCACCACTGGTGACTTCCTAAAACGAAATGTGACAAAATACTAGAATGTTGTTTTGATTGTTTTTGGTCATTTGAAAGTTATTTCCCCTCTATGGGGCACCATTTTCAGCCATTTACTCTTAACTGCATGAATTGAACGTTGTCTGAAGACCTGTGGGGAGCCTACATGTTTTAATGCTCTAGGCCGGGGATTCCCAAACTCGGTCTTGCAATGACACTTATTTTTCTTGTGGTGCTTGACATGGAGGGACTTTAGGGAATGGGAGGGCCTGTGGAGAGTGTTTGAGGCTTTGCGAGGGGTGGTCAATGAACTAACCATCTACTTCAACTACAGCCATTTCTGCACTTAAAAAAAATATATATATATTTTATTAAACATTTGCTTAAGTTTGTTACATTTGGTTTTTGGATCTGAGATTACACTGCAAGTAAAACTTTAAATACATACTTCTATTATATGAAATATATGGCTGCGTAATCACTTAGAACTGTTTTGCCACTGTTTGCAATCATCAGGGCCAGCTTGATAGTGGCCAGGTCCTAATGTCGAAGCGACACTGACAACGCCGACACTGTGTACAGCATGTGTGTGTTCTTCAGCAGTCTTGGGGGCTTCTTCCAAAGTCACTCTTGGTCTCAAAACAAGGACATCTGCACCTGTTTTAAGAACGTGTAAAACATAATATTGTGAATGTAGTTGTTGAACATATCGTTTGGTGGGGGGTTGGGTGAGGTAGCCTGGTGGAACAAGACCGACACATGTATACCGCTCCCCAATAACCTAACTACCATCCTCCTTGGTAACTTTTGACAATTCGACCCCTAGTTCTACATGATTGATTTGAGCAAGTTAATTTGTGTGTGTGAGAGAAAATGTCTGACATGAAAATGATGTCCATCACCCACACTTTGGAAATGTGTCCGTACCCCCCCCCCCCCCCCCCCCCCATGCATTTTGACTCTGTCAGGGGTGGGGAGTAATGGGTTACATGTAAGGGATTACAAAAAAACGGTAACTGTAATCTGTTACATTACCAGCATTTAATATTGTAATCAGTTTACAGATACTTTTGAAAAACTAGATTACTTCGAGGATTATTTTTAAATTTATTAAGGATGTTAGCGGAAAAAAATCTTTGACAATTCTCTGCTTTCTCAATGACATGCAAATGAGCATTGAAAAAAAGGCTCAAGTTGAAGTTTGTTCCACCTGAACGAGTCTGACCACAAGTCAGAGACCACTAATGATGATACCAAATGTGCTTAATGGATCGTGGGTAAAGAGCAGGAATATACATTTTTTGTAGGCTACAGTCCAAGCTGTCTTCCCATGGTGCAGCATCCAAAGATTATTCACCTTGAATAAATGCTTGGAGGTAAGGATGGCAGCAGTGGCGTAGTCTACTGTGATACGGATATCACTTATTATTTATATCTACATAGCGCATTGATGTGAAGTGAATCACACTGCTGCTCTCTCATTTAGCTATTTGCGCCTTATGGATTGTGGTTGCTGTGGATAGCTGTTCACAAATCTAAATGGTTGAATTCAAGAAGTTTAAGCTGCCTATCAATCATTGTTTTTGAAACCAGTGGACAGCCAGTGAAAAATGTGCTCTTGCAACAGCTGCATAGCGCGGATCCAAGCCTATGGAGTAAGTGGGGCTTTTATTGATCAATCTAATTCATGCTGATAAAAAAATCCATAGGACTTGGAATTACTGGAATTTTGATAGACTTTGGTTTTTAATGTAAAAATAATTTAATCGTATTATTATATGTACTAGAAAGCTATGGGTTAGAAGAAGCCTAAATAACCACCCCATAAAATGTAACATCCATTTATGGCCACTGTAAACTTTAACAGATTTATCCTGCAATAGATGTCGTTCAATTGTTAACATACATTTTTGTTTTCTTCTAATGCCTCTTAAGGGGAAAGTAATCTAAAAGTAACGGAATGGAATCAGATTACATTACTGAGTTTGGGTAATCAAAAGGTTACGTTACTGATAAACATTTGATTCTGCTGTACTTGGTTCTGTTATTCTTCTCTTTGGAGATGGAGGCAGCTGCCAAGTTTCATCTGCTGGAAAGATATAGACTTAAAATGTTTTCTTTTCTGAGTTCGTATTGTTCAACCAATGAAGTAGATGGGTCTAGCGCTCCCTTAGTAAAGTCTTGCATGTTAAATTCCAAATCATTGAGTTTTCTTTTTCCATTTGGAAATAAGTGCCTTAGTGACCATCTTTGGTGCCTTTAATTGTCTTGTCCCACCACCTTTTTCTTCTCTCTAACTTGGCAGAATGAGTCGACTCCAACTTGTTCCAGCCATCCAATTTTGAAAGTACGTTCTGTTGTCTTAGCGTTGGAGTTTCCACAAAGTTTTGCAGGCTACTTATGACTTTTCTTTAGGCTTATGGAACAATTAAAAAACGGATCTGCAGTTTTGAACACACTGGATCCCTGGAGAGCGGCCACTTCTCTTTTGCAGTACTGCCTTATGGCAATACGATCACCAAATCTGGGCACGTATTTTGCGAGTTCGGCATCCATCATGACCTTGACGGCACTGCAGTAAATCTGAAAACAAAAGAAAGTAGTTACAACTTAGTGTAATTAACTTGATTTGATGGATGGTTATAGTGGATGGATGAATACATAGCTCAATTAAAGCAAGAATCCTTAATTGAAATGATAAGAAAGCAGCCAACCCTGCCTCTTTTGGTAAAAAGCTGAGGAATGGGCCTGGTGTAATGTAACAACTCTCAAATTCATACACAGAGCTATGGATGCAAGGACTGACCATCCAAAATAAAAACAAAATCAAATTTGGGTTCTGATGGGGGGATGACTGTTGAACTAAGCTCATGAGGCATTGTTTTTATTTATTTATTTATATATAAGTCCCAAAATGTTGTGACAAACTGTGCCCCAACTATCCACTGCCCAAAAGCGGGTTGAATTATACAGGGCATTTGGAAAGAATTCGAACCCCTTGACTTTTTCCACTTTTTGTTACGTTACAGCCTTATTCTAAAATGTATTAAATACATTTTGTTCCTCAATCTACACACAATACCCCATAATGACAATGCGAAAACAGTTTTTTTTTTAATGTTGTGAGACTCGAAATTGAGCTCAGGTGCATCCTGTTTCCATTGGTCATCTTTGAGAAGTTTCTACAACGTGATTGGAGTCCACCTGTAGTAAATTTAATTGATTGGACATGATTTGGAAAAGCACACACCTGTGTATATAAGGTCCCACAGGAGGTGACCAAGAACCTGATGGTCAATCTGACAGAGCTCCTCTGTGGAGAAGGGAGTAACCTCCAGAAGGACAACCATCTCTGCAGCACTCCACCAAATCAGGCCTTTGTGATAGTGGCCAGATGGAAGCCACTCCTCAGTAAAAGGCACCTAAAGGACTCTGACCATGATAAACAAGATTTCTCTGGTCTGATGAAACCAAGATTGAACTGTTTGGCCTGAATGCCAAGCATCACATCTGGAGGAAATCTGGCACCATCCCTACGGTGAAGCATGGTGTTTGCAGCATCATGCTGTGGGGATGTTTTTCAGTGGCAGGGACTGGGAGACTCGAGGGAAAGATGAACGGAGCAAAGTACAGAGATCCTTGATGAAAACCTGCTCCAGAGCGCTCAGGACCTCAGACTTGGGGCGAAGGTTCACCTTCCAACAGGACAACGACCCTAAGCACACAGCCAAGACAACGCAGGAGTGGCTTCGGGACAAGTCTCTGAATTTCATTGAGTGACCCAGCCAGAGCCTTGACTTGAACCCGATTGAACATCTCTGGAGAGACCTGAAAATAGCTGTGCAGCGACGCTCCCCATCCAATGTGACAGAGCTTGAGAGGATCTGCAAAGAAGAATGGGAGAAACTCCCCAAATACAGGCGTGCCAAGCTTGTAGTGTCATACCCAAGAAGACTTGAGGCTGTAATCGCAGCCAAAGATGCTTCAACAAAGTACTGAGAGAAGAGTCTGAATACTTACGGAAATGTTTATTCAATTTTTTTGGTGGGGGGGGGGGGACTTTATGGGGTATTGTGTGTAGATTGAGGGGGGGGGACTATTTAGAATAAGGCAATAACGTAACAATGTGGGAAAAGCGAAGGAGTCTGAATACTTTGCGAATGCACTGTATATCTGGCAAGGCAGCGGCGCTGTCCTTCCAGCACCAAAGAGTTGACCATGGTTCCCCAAATGTCATTTCCACATTATTTGGTTGAGTTTGATTTGTTTGTCATGCATGCGTCTTTAACTTCCTTTAATAAGTAGGCATTCTATATTTTATTTAAATTCATCATAAACCAAGATTTATTTGTTGATTTATCTGTCATTGATTGTATTTCCGGGAAGCTGTTATGTGCACCGATAGTAGCCTTGCAGTAACATGACAGCCTTCAGTGGCTTGAATATCAATTTTCTTTTGTGAAGCTCATTAGTTATTTATGGATTTTTATATATATATATATATATATATATATACATACATACATGACAACATTCCTCTGATGCAGTTTATTGATCTGAATAGAATGTTGTTTTGACGAGACACTTTTCTTTGACACTTTGAACTGCATTTATTAGTCATTTTGTTTGTTGATAGGCTATCATTTCATTACTACTTTTGGTTATAATAGCCTATGAATTCATTGTTTGTATAGTATTGTAATATATTGAGACAAACTCTTTACTGCCTGTTTTACTCCCTTTTCAGAACTATGGCTGACTTTATAGTTTGCATGAGTCTACTCCAGACTGGATCTGTGTAGCTCTATGAACGGTGACCTTAAGTACACTTTTAAGTTTAGCAATTTCAATAACCTGAAAAGTCAGGACCCTCGCTAGCTGTCATAACTGAATTATGCATGTTTACGACGCAAACTAGACACAATGCGCAAACTCGGATTCATGATATATGTACAACATGAACAGCGCCATCTGCTGGATAATTGAGATTACACCATGAAATAACACTGACATGACAATGGTTCAGGTCACTGGAAAGTTTATTTTGCCTGCTCCTTACCGTACTGTCAACTACATTATTATATTGCTGAATTGTAAATACAGAGCTCAACCATGCACAGAACGCAACTTTTTCCTCCCGGAACTACGCTAAATGTGCTTGCTTAGTGACATAATTTAATCTTCCAGTAAAACATGGCATCAGGCAAACGGTTTGATGAGTTTGATTGTTTAATTGTCAGAGGCAGAAAGGAATCATTTCTAGGACTGGAGGCTTCGGTGTTAACAGGTGCAAATGTCAATGATGGTGCGCTCTCATCCCTGCGCTATAACTATTTTGTTATGAAACCCCTAAAAGTTAGCTATCACGTAGGCCACCTTTTCATTGATGAAGGTCTGTAACAGATCCTCATCAAACCCTCGATCTCTCAAAAAGCGCAGCAATTCCTGGTTCTGCTCCATCTCTTGCTAGCCTATACTCCGGAGGATGGAGGGGGCAGACTGGTTGGATATCTATCAAAAGCTAGCTAGCTACGTATCCTAGCCTGGCTATCAGCTAGTATAGCGTTACAGGTGAACGTATTGTCATAGCAACAAAGCAAATAGCTATCAATTGCTTAAATTCCTACACCGCGAAAGAGCAAGACAGCTAGCTACATAAGACATTAGAAATCATTTGCCTGTTTTAATCGATTCCAGACCATGGTTCCATCAGCAGCATGTTTCTGGTTTAGGGTTGCATACACAATGAATGGAAAAACATGCAGATTATTAAAATTGAGGGAATAAAAAAAAATGTAATGAGGGAACGAATACAAAATCGGAGAGAACTGTTAAAAACAAAAACACGAATTAATTTGAAAAAAAATCAGTGAAATGATTTTTTTTTAAACGGGAGAATTGATATTAGATTAGTCTGGCCGTTTGTCGTTCCCCACCACCATGACTACTGAAGTGCGCCGTACAATCTGTCAAATAATAAAACATTTTACTGATCATAGTCTGTCTGGGACAGTCACATTTTGACAACTTCTTCGGTTTCAAAGGTAGGCTAATGAGTCCATTGGTTTTATTGAGGTTTCCTGTTGGGAGTGGTGAATTAGTACATCATCGTGGCAAATAACGTTACATCTTTCCCACGTATGTCAGCTGGTTTACTAACTTTAGCTCGGCAAAACGACCATAACAAAATTCTAGGTATCTAGCCACAAAACTTGTTTAAATTATTGCTTGTTGTCAGCCCACTGACGTAACAATGATCATGTCATCATGTGTATATCCCCCGCATGGATAGGGTTGCTTTGTGTTCAAGCCCAGTGCCAAAAAGAGAAAGAAGAGGCCAACTGTGGGTGAGTGATTTTATAGATTATAAACACAGTAATTGAATAATACGTGTACTTTGTTTTGTGAAACCGGAATATTCTGCCAGTGCCATTTTGTATTGATCGCGCGCGCATGTTTTCTCCAGAGGATTATTTCGCTCATGGCAATGAGGACACGGAGAATAGCAGACATTATTGGGGAAAATGAAGGCAGACACCCAGGTGAGAACCTACAATGAAGGCAGACACCGAGGTGAGAGCCTATACATGTCATGCAGAATAGGGAATTGTGTCGGCTCTATTTATTACATTTCTATCTGTAACGTTGTGAACGTTTCACCTCACAGAAAAGTTCCGTTATCAGGCATGGAAATGTACATTGTTTCGTCTTTACAGGTTCTGCAGGATGAGCTGAACAGGATCATCTTAGACAGCCTATTGGAGTTTATCAGAAAGAGTGACTCCACTTTCCAGCGGGGCACGGATGACTGGGCAAGAGGTATGAGAGCCAATGAGATTCCTACAGCTGCCCTAGTGCGTGGCATGTTAGAGAGAGGGTGCACACGCAAAAGTCTTTGGCATGACCAGGGCTCATGCCATATGCCTAAATTTGTGTATTTTGATATGTTGTCCATGGGATAGAGATTAACCAAGTAACTGTATGTCTCTTCTCTTCTTACTGTGTAAGAGTGAATGTGCCAAATCATGAAATTACCTTCCAGAGCTCCTCTAACCAGCTGCAGCAGTCGGTGACTCCTTTTTGTTGTCTCCATACAAGCCAAAGAGTGTGCAGGTCAGTCCCATGTATGTGGTACTTGAGAAACAACTCTTATTTCTATTATTAGTCAACAAGGGAATTTGTACAACTGCTATTTGAGGTTGGTAATTGGGTAGATTTAATTTATTTATACTTTCATGTAAATAAGTATCTGCATGCCATTTTTTTTATTATGACACGTGGATACTACCTCACTCAAATCTTCAAGCACCTGATGCATAGGGTTCTAGTGAGACTGAGTGCTTGTGTGTCAGTGGATGTTGAAGAGAAGGAAGAGCCTAAGCAACACAGTACATATGTTAACCAGAAGAGGGTGCACTGCTCCCTTGGCACCCTCTGGCACCCTCTGTGACTGGTACATTACTTTTTCCCCCACCTTTATTTAACCAGGTAGGCCAGTTGAGAACAAGTTCTCATTTACAACTGCGACCTGGCCAAGATAAAGCAAAGCAGGGCGACACAAACAACAACACAGAGTTACACATGGAATAAACAAACGTGCAGTCAATAACACAATAAAAAAGTCTATATACAGTGTGTGCAAGTGCGGTAAGATTAGGGAGGTAAAGGCAATAAATAGGCCGTAGTGGTGAAGTAATTACAATTTAGCAATTAAACACTGGAGTGATAGATGTGCAGAAGATGAATGTGCAAGTAGAGATACAGGGGTGCAAAGTAGCAAAAATAAATAACAGTATGGGGATGAGGTAGTTGGATGGGCTATGTACAGATGCAATGATCTGTAATCTCCTCTGATAGCTGATGCTTAAAGTTAGTGAGGGAGATTTGAGTCTCCAGCTTCAGTGATTGTTTTTCAGTTTGTTCCAGTCATTGGCAGCAGAGAACTGGAAGGGAAGGCGGGCAATGGAGGAATTGGCTTTTGGGGGTGACCAGTGAAATATATCTTCTGGAGCACACTATGGGTGGGTGCTGCTATGGTGACCAGTGAGCTGAGATAAGGCGGTGCTTTACCTAGCAAAAATGTATAAATGACCTGGAGCCAGTGGGTTTGGCAATGAATATGAAGCGAGGGCCAGCCAACGAGAGCATACAGGTTGCAGTGGTGGGTAGTATATGGGGCTTTGGTGACAAAATGGATGGCCCTGTAATAGATTACATCCAGTCTGCTGAGTAGAGTGTTGGAGGCTATTTTGTAAATGACATCGCCGAAGTCAAGGATCAGTAGGATAGTCAGTTTTATGAGGGTATGTTTGGCAGCATGAGTGAAGGATGCTTTGTTGCGAAATAGGAAGCTGATTCTAGATTTAATTTAGGATTGGAGATGCTTAATGTGAGTCTGGAAGGAGAGTTTACAGTCTAACCAGACACCTAGGTATTTGTAGTTGTCCACATATTCTAAGTCAGACCCATCCAAAGTAGTGATGCTAGACGGGCGGGCAGGTGCAGGCAGCAATTGGTTGAAGAGCATGCATTTAGTTTTACTTGCATTTAAGAGCAGTTGGAGGCCACGGAAGGAGAGTTGTATGGCATTGAAGCTCGTCTGGAGGTTAGTTAACACAGTGTCCAAAGAAGGCCAGATGTATACAGAATGGTGTCGTCTGCGTAGAGGTGGACCAGAGAATCACCAGCAGCAAGAGCGACATCATTGATGTATACAGAGAAAAGAGTCGGCCCGAGAATTGAACCCTGTGGCACCACCATAGAGACTTCCTGAGGTCCCGACAACTGGCCCTCCGATTTGACACACTGAACTCTATCTGAGAAGTAGTTGGTGAACCAGGCGAGGCAGTCATTTGAGAAACCAAGGCTGTTGTGTCTGCCGATAAGAATGTGGTGATTGACAGAGTCAAAAGCATTGGCCAAGTCGATGAATACGGCTGCACAGTATTGTCTTTTATCGATGGCGGTTATGATATTATTTAGGACCTTGAGCGTGGCTGAGGTGCACCCATGACCAGCTCAGAAAACAGATTGCGTAGCGGAGAAGGTATGGTGGGATTCGAAATGGTCGGTGATCTGTTTTGTTAACTTGGCTTTCGAAGACCTTAGAAAGGCAGGGTAGGATAGATAGACTGTGACAAAGGTACGAAGCTACTGCACACAATCAAGGACTAATGTAAGGCTTTTATGTAAAACAGTCACATCTTATAGATTTTGACCTTACTATCTCTACATTGTGTAAATGCTCATTACAGATCATGAGTCTTATGTGCACAAATCATTTGTTTGGTCCTAATAATTTGTCTGGCACCCCAGGCAAAAAGTGTACTTCTTTTGGCAAAGACATGCAACAGAATCCTCCCATTTTAGTGATCTTCATAGACCTAGAGGCTTTCAACCCTAGAGTGCTGCAAGACCTCACCACCTGCAGGGGGGAGAAAAGCATGATCCCTGACCTCTGTCTCTGTTAGATTGATTAAATGGCGAAAATGCACTTGTACTTGTGTGAGGGTACCTCTAGCTATATGTTAAAAATGCCCATGCGTGACGTGCTATATAATCTCCCCGTTCTCTGCGACAAGTCGGTACGTGGAGCAGTTTCCTCTGATGTTCGTCTTTGGCATCACCACGTCTCGCAGCACCAATCAGCACATGCTACCCCAGTCCATATCCTTTCTGCTGTGCATTGAGCTCTTCCAGTCCCTGTCCTGCACCCTGCACCTGACCACTGTCATAGACAAACCAATCAACCTGCACATGTACTCTACTGTATGCTTATTGTTATTGTTGAATGTATGGTTATTTTGACACTTGGTTATTGTTGTCCCTTTGACAATTTTGATTCTTATTTTTATTTTATATTGTAAATATCCAAAATAATCTTTGGCAATATGTACATTGTTACATCATGCCAATAAAGCAAATTGAATTGAATTGAATTGAATTGACAAGGTAGTCTGTAGCTACCACGGACCCATCCATTCACTTTGATGTAGTTGTATTGGACACAGTGATCATGCTCCTCTGTGCCCTATTCCTAAACCCAATAGGGTTCTAAAGGTGAAGTTGAATACCAACTAGAGATCAACGCACATTTTCACTCTTGATCCCCATTGATGACATAATTTTTTTATTTTTGTTTTGTTACACGTCTTTCCCAAGTTAGAATTTAGACTTTAGTGTGTGTATTGCTTTCCCGTCTGTGTCTCAAGGTGATCCTAACCCCACTGGATGTATTATTTTGGATTATTCCTGTGAATTTATCTTTTGCATTGCTTGATCTCAGGTTTGTGTGTTGAACATGGGGCCCCCTTACCAGTTGGCTCTGCTGGAGCACTTCCACAGCCAGCCTCTGAGCGTGCTGTGCTGTAAGGAGGCGGCGGCCCTGGGCCACGCCACTGAGCTCAGCCACAGGGATGTAGAGAGGATCCAACAGCTGCCATCCTTCATGAGGTGACTGTCTCACACACATACGCACACGCAGGCCCACAAGTCTCCAACACACACACACTTCTACCCATATGATGGTTGAGTAACATTATTTAAATGTTGTGTGTTTTGTCTGTTTAAAACTTGTTGTGATGCTTGTTTACCTCGCACCCTTTCCCCCAGGTACATAGCAGGCTCCCCAGGAGCAAATGGAGCTGTTGACCAGTGATGACCATGTGAAGGTAAATATTGAGTGCTTTGTCTCAATGCCTCTCCACGTTCTAACGTCTTCTCTACCTAAATACCCTCTGGGGAAACAGGTTTGAACATTTTGTTTATCAAGGTTGCCATTGAAATAATACCTCATGTTAGGAATGTAATTGTAGAGCATGGCACCAACTGTCTCGCATGTTCCACATATGCCTCGATTTTCAGATAAGGGAACTGCACATTCTCCTGTCTGGAGAAGAATGTGTGGGAGAATGAAGAGCATGTGTCTGCCATGCAGCTGAGGTAATGATTGATTCCAAAATCGTTGTTTAACGTCGATATAAAGCACAAACATTGCCTTACGAAACTTATTTCAAAGTTCTATACAAGTTGCCATGTACTCGGTTACCTGCTAAGATAAGAAAGTTCAGTTTGTTTGCTCTCCTTTCTTTTGACAACACTCTACGTTTCACCCCAGGATGATGGCCAAAGATGAACTTGTAGCAGCACTGCAAAAGTGCACTGAGATCCTAAAACCTGGCAAGAGCAAGAAAATGAGCGCTGCACTGCTCCAACTGGAGGATTTACTTGCCAAAGTTGACCAGTCGGACAGAAAGTAGCGATGAGGGTTTTGCTTTACCATTTTTATTTGGATCTCTGACGCATTAAAATAGCAGACTTTTTAATTATATTTCTATGGTGGTGAAATGTACTTTTTGATTGCTTCGACCCTATCAGATGTTGCTACTGCAGCGGGTGCAGCTGGGGAGATAATCTCTTCTCCAAGGAAAGGCCTCCAGAAGAAAACAGACCTGTTCCAACTGCAAAAGGTAACATTTTTGTAATGGAAAAGAAAGACCGATTTGAATACACTTCTAATATGTACAGTAATGCCCCTACCCGAATCCCAGTATGTGTGCTACTAAAGCTCCTCTGCTGTCCTGAGACCCCACCTCAACGCCACGCCATCCAGACTGCCCTCAGCAACCCCTACCTTTACCTGAAGGTAAACAACTTACCACTGAGAGGCTTTGTCTCAATAGTGTCTAGTAAACTCCTTTCCTCATATCCTCTCCCTGGTGGACTACTATCAGTGGGCTTACGGTCACCTATTCACAATTATTTCAGTGCAGATGAAGGAAAAGGAAAGGAGGTAAGACAGTCTCTTTAGACAACTGAGTATCAGCCCAAACTTTAAGTGTTAAAGCTACAACAGCAGCTGATGCTAATGTTGTGTGGTTCAGAATGAAAACCTGCGGACCGAGGACGGGACAATTTCAAATGCTGCTCCTGACATCTGCATTGTGTACAAACTCCATATGGAGTGTGGGAGGCTCATCAACCTGTATCACTGGCAGGAGGTAGGTTTTTATAAAGAATCAAATGAAACACTATTGTTGGTATTCTTTACTGAACAAGAGCACTTTACATATTGCATTGAGTGAATTTGTATGTATTTTGCAGGCTTATGCTACAGTGGTCTCGGCTGCAGAGGGCAATGATGCTGACTGTGGACTATGGCAAAGTGGATGAACTCAAACGGTATCCTTTAACTGTTGGAAGTTTTAAAATGCTTGCTCGTGATGTATTTTGAATATTGCTTTTCATACCACATGTCCTACTGCAGTCGCTTTCCTTTCCCATAGCCTAGATATACAGTCAGGTCAAATTATTGGCACCCTTGATAAAGTTGAGCAACAAGACTGTAGAAAATGAATTAGCACAAATACTGAGTGAGCTATGTTGAATGCAATTTTGAAAATATTATTATACTAATACAATTGCTCAGAAAAGACAACCCTCTTGAATTCAAACCACAGGTTGTCAATGGGGTTCAAGTGTGGCGAATCAGATGGCCATAGCAAAACGTTGACTTCGATGTGTGCTTAGGGTTATTGTCTTGCTGGAAGATTCACTTGCGTCCAAGTTTCAGCCTCCTGCCAAAGGCAACCAGGTTTTTTAAATTTTTTATCCAGGCTGTTTCTGAGCTAGAGTTCCGGGGATTCGTAAAATCCACCAAGCAGAAGTCTGACCTGCGGAGGCTGCTGTTTCACAGTCTCTGAGCTTGTGTTGTATAGTATGCATGTGTCAATTGTTTTATCATGATTTGCTCCAGTGTATTCTTAAGATGTGTGGAAAATGCACACATGTTTACAGTTTACTCCATTAACAAACACACTCAAAGAGAAGTGTGTATATGCAATATAAAATATTTTGTCATCAAGTAGCAGTATCACAAAAATTATAAAAGCAGCCATGTTAACAAGTTTAAGGGGTGCATTCATATGTAATGAACAGATGGGTCTTCATGTAGTGGTTGTAAACAGGTGACAAAACAAGATCATTCTACCACTTGAGGGCTAGATGAAGTGCAACTGGGATGAACATTCAATCAATACTTACACGGAGGGCCGAGTGTGTGGGGTTTTGGTTTTTCCAATTAAGACCTAGACAACCAGGTGAGGGGAATTCCTACTAATTAGTGACCTTAATTCACCGATCAAGTACAAGGGTGGTACAGAATCCTGTAGACACTCGGCCCTCCGTGGAATGAGATTGAAAGTGCCTTTGACTTGGTCACTCCATAGTGGAGGCAGGAAGCTGTGGTGGAACACAAGCGACTGTGTTGACAGAACCTGATATCGGTATATCTACTTGATTACATTATTAGCTATTAACAATTGAAATATTAGTACTTCAGTTAATTAAAGCATTATCCTGTTGTGACGACATGAAACTTAACATTTTATTGTTTGGTTTTTCTACTAAGTACATAGGTTTGAAAGCAAAACAGTCAATGAAATAAATAACATTTTGAAAGCAGAAGACATCTAATGAATTGAAGTTAGTCTTTGTAAAGTCCATTAAAAAAGGCTCTGGGGCATTGCAAATTATCTTCTCCAAACCGTACCTTCCACTTGCTAATAGATTGACCAGCAAACCTTTGTCTACATTCCTTTATCATATATACATGTGTAACAAAGAAATAAAACAGTGAATAAAGTCTGGAATGCCAGATGTCTTTATAAAAGTAAGAGAGTGACAACTTATCGATACAGGTACAGCAGGAGAAATGTAGGCCACTGGTAGAGGGGGTCCATATAATTACATTAGGAAGCACCTAGTTGCTTACGTGAGAGAGATTACCACTGACAACGGCTTAGATAAACCTTTGCCCAAAGGAGAAATATGGCACAGTAAGACGTTTCATTAAACCAATCACTTGCAGGGATTTCCAAAGATTTAAACTCTAACTTCCAGCAAGAGAAGGTCGCCTGGCAAAGTCGGTCTCTCAGGAAACATCTGGAAATGAATAGATAAAAGCAGAAAACCAGCCATATTAGCATAACCTTTTAGAGTTTTCCATTCAGGAGTCACAGTTGCCTTCTCACATTCAGCAATGGAATGGTACATGCACTGATAATTAAATATCACAATACTCACAGCTTGCAGGTTGCTCTCCAAATCTTCGCATCAACTGGTCATGTGTAAACTTCACAAAAGTGTCATATTGTTCTGTAATAGAAATGTGGGAGAAAAGGGAGGGGTTTAATTTGACTGTAACTAAAAATCACATGGTGCACTTTCTGAATTGTGTTTGACTGTCCACACCTGCCAACTTGGAAGTCATGGTCTCCTCATATTCCTCCCGCACTTTGTCTTCACGCTCCTTCAGTAGACGTTCACAAATCATTCCAACTTGTCTAAGAGTAAATAAGGGCTGTTCTTTCTTTGATGGAGAAGAACCTCCAGCAGATGTGCCTGCAGAGGACACAAGTAAAGCAATTAGGTCATTTGCATGTTGGGGGTCTAGTTCCTTTAGTATTGTGGATCTCCTCCACTCACCAGGGTTTAGGCTAATAGTACACTATAAGCTCATAACAAACCTGGCATACTGGATCCACTAAGATGGGGTGGAGACTCTGGCGAGTAGCAACCCTCTGTCTGTTGGTAAACTCCATCTATGTGCTTTCTCTTCTGAATGCGTTTGTACTCCTGCTTGATGTTGTTCAGAATTTGCTCTAGAATAAGATAGAACGTTGGTCAAACAACTTGTCAAATCTAATGGAGGCCTTGCACTGCAGTGCAATCCTTATGGCCGACAACATGTTAACAAAGACAGTACAGTATGAAGATATGCAGAAACTGCTTCTCCAATAGAAATCCCTGATCACACTTGTCAGCGATGTCAAGATGATGTTCGCTAGCAAAGCTCATGCGCAGAAATACGTCATCACGTCACCTTGTTTTAGATCTGCATTCAATAACGACTTTATACCAGTAGATGGTGTAGTATTGGCTTGGGCCTTTGACTTGTGTGAGAATGATAAAGACAGAAGTAAATATGATTTAGGCTAGGTCTATTCCGCTATCTAAATATGCCATGCTGTTGTGTTATTTAATCGCCATATAAGTGCATCATTTATTTTTATAGCCGCGTGGGGCTACTGTGGTGATCATGTAACCTAATGAATCACACCTTTTCCAGTATTTTGGAGTACGGACTGTAGGCCTTTTATTAGGCATTTTGACTATTGTTTTAAAGAATTCCACTCTGTATGTAGGCTTGTTTTAGACATTTACGTTGCACAACCCCATCATGCAGAGGCTATATCCATGTCAATAAATGAGATGAAACAAAATATTGCTCAAGTCTTGGCTATAACCTGTCCTCAGCGAAATAGCCAAGGGGTCCCAAAGACTATCTGTAGCCTATTCTTATTGCCAGATCTGTTTAAGCTATCAGCAACTATTTTGTTTAAAAATGATTTAGATGCTATATTTAGAGGCCTGGGAGCTAGGGTCTCTTTTAAAGGGGAGCCCTATAATAAAAACAGGTATTAAACACAGTTCTCAAATTATTCCGCAAGACACCCGTACCCAAAATGATAGGCCTTCAACTTTTAGGCATTGTAATTTAGGCTTTTTTATTTTATTTGGATAGGACTAAATTAAACATTTAATTATTAAAATGATAATACAGATTTCAATAAATACATGGATAAGAATGCTCTATTCTTTGATTTAGTTCCTATTGCAACAAATTACTGAATGGAAGGCATACTGACTGAACTGAATGAAGGATGAATTCAATGTTCAAATGACGAGTTGCACGCATCATGCATGCTCATCACTTTATTTGGCTAGTAGGCAAATAGGCCTACATTAGGGTGTAACAACTATAGCTGCATGCCTCCAGAAGGGCATCTTCTGAGGCTGAGGGGTGCTTTTCCAAAGTCGCATGGTGCTGCACAAGCTCTTCAACTGGCCAGCAGTGTCACGATGGAGGGAATAGCCTATATGGAGACTACTTAAGACCATTGCAACAGAGTTACTGTAAAGTGTGGGAATAAGCTTATGCCAGACTTAGCCTACGTTTAACCTCTCCATTATTCATTTCACAGTCCATATGTTCATGACCCGGTTCATATAAATTATGTCAAATTATTTTACATTCATATTAACCCATCGTACAGAGTATGCTTTGGCAAGATTGAGTGATCTATTATTGTTCTGTGTTTCATTATTCCTGGTAGAGACTACTGGTTATGATTGCAGACAGAGCCCAGAGAATGGAATGGTGCAATATTGAATTAGTCTTATTTGATAAGGTGCATGGATGAGGATGTCCACGTCACTTCACCCAGAGATATGCCCATGCTTTAGAGATACAACAGTGAAGTTTCAGTACGCTAGGTGTAGGCATAACAGAGCTAGTGCTATCTACACTTGCGCTGGCAAACAAATCCATTACATTAAGTACCTAATGTGAAGTAAACTTAACTAAAGAGTAATAGAGAATGGAGACTTAAACATGCTGGATACCTCTTTCCGGTTTCCTTGACTTAAAAAAATAAATAAAAATTATGCTGTGTTATGCTTGTTCACGTAGCACTCCTCACAGGCCATTTGGTGTGCGTTTCTTTGTGTTGGTGATATGAAACTGACAAAACTCAAAAGGTATTATTGTTCGTAAGGATTGCAACAAGATTGGTTCAAGCCTAAAATGTTAGTCCGTAATCATAACATGGTGTTTGTATGTTCACAGATGAAATTTTACGTTTCATGTTTCACGCATGGCTTTTCTTACGATCCTAACAATTTACATATACATTTTCTTGTGATCTAACAATACCTACGTTCAACCTTTTGGCAGGTCTCTCACTCCATAATAGTTTGCTTCGCAATGCGTTCCCGTAAGTATCACGATGTTGCGCCTCTGGGTTTGAAAACACTGATCTTTTTTCAAGATACAGTGCATTCGGAAAGTATTCAGACCCCTTGACTTTGCCCATATTTTGTTTGTTACAGCCTCATTCTAAGATGGATTAAATTGTTTCCCCCCTCCTCAACCTACACTCTTTCACATTTACATAAGTATTCAGACCCTTTACTCAGTACTTTGTTGAAGCACCTTTGGCAGAGATTACAGCCTTGAGTCTTCTTGGGTATGATGCTACAAGCTTGGCACAACTGTATTTAGGGAGTTTCTCCCATTCTCCCATTCTCAAGCTCAGTCAGGTTGGATGTGGAGCATTGCTGCACAGCTATTTTCAGGTCTCTCCAGATATGTTCGATGGGGTCAAGTCCGGGCTCTGGCTGGGCCACTCAAGGGCATTCAGAGACTTGTCCCGAAGCCACTCCTATGTTGTCTTGGCTGTGTGCTTAGGATCGTTGTCCTGTTGGAAGGTGAACCTTCTCTCTAGCCTAAGGTCCTGAGCGCTCTGGAGCAGGTTTTCATTAAGGATCTCTCTGTCCTTTGCTGTGCTAATCTTTGCCTCGATCCTGAATAGTCTTCCTGTCCCTGCCGCTAAAAAATATCCCCACAGCATAATGCTGCCACCACCATGCTTCACCGTAGGGATGTTGCCAGGTTTCCTCCAGATGTGACGCTTGGCATTTAGGCCAAAGAGTTCAATCTTGGTTTCATCAGACCAGAGAATCTTTTTTCAAGGTCAGAGTCCTTTAGCCTTTTGGTAAACTCCAAGCGGGCTGTCATGTGCCTTTTTATTGAGGAGAAGCTTCCACCTAGTTACTCTACCATAAACGCCTGATTGGAGAAGTGCTGCAAAGATGGTTGTTCTTCTGGAAGGTTCTCCCATCTCCACAGAGGAACTCTGGAGCTCTGTCAGAGTGACCATTGGGTTCTTGGTCACCTCCCTGACCAAGGTCCTTCTCCCGCGATTGCTCAGTTTGGCTGGGCGGTCAGCTCTAGGAAGAGTCTTGGTGGTTCCAAAATTCTTCCATTTAAGAATGGAGGCCGCTGTGTTCTTGGGGACCTTCAATGCTGCAGACATTTTTTGGTACCCTTCCCCAGATCTGTGCCTGACACAATCCTGCCTCTGAGATCTACAGACAATTCCTTCGACTTCATGGCTTGGTTTTTGCTCTGACATGCACTGTCATCTGTTGGACCTTATATAGACGGGTGTGTGCCTTTCCAAATCATGTCCAATCAATTGAATTTACCAATCAATTGGTAAATTGATTGTCATTATGGGGTACTTTGTAGATTGGTGAGAGAAAAAATATTTAATTAATTTTAGAGTAAGGCTGTAATGTAACAAAATGTGGAAAAAGTCAAGGTGTCTGAATACTTTCTGAATGCACTGTAGCTGCTGCAATAACACAAGTAGCTATTGGCTAACACCTAGAATGATCTTGGGAAAAGAACATGCTACCTTAAAAGGCCCCGTGCCATTAACGTGATTTTCCTGTGTTTTATATTTCCACACTGAGGTTGAAATAATATTGTGAAAAATGCCCTTCTAGCGTAAGAGCTGTTTTAAAAGACCACCTGAAATTTCAGCCTGTTTTGGTGGAATTGAGTTTTGGCCTACCAGCAATTTCTTTTTGACCATTGTTTTAAATAAAAATCACAGTAAGGTACTTAATTACCCATAAATTATTTTATATTTTGATTAAAAACTACTGCTGCATTGGACCTTTAACGTGCAGCAAGATTTCCCACTGCCCATCTTGCTATAGATGTCTGATATGAGTTTGGGTTTATCCGGTATAGTACTTACCAGCTGATAGTCTGGATGACACTTCTCCAAATGGTGACGGCTCCATGCGAAGGTATTTCCGTGGTGATGATGATGGGGACACCGGAATACATCTTCTTCTTTTAGGGGACGTCGGACTCATCAATGGATCAAAATCCATGGTCCTTTTCAGGGTCGCTCCACACGCCATGATTTGAACCTAGGAGGGTCTACAAAGACCGAACGAGGAACGGTGTGGCTAATGCGAAACACAAAAGAAAATGGCTTTCTAACGTTCGTTAGCTAGCTAAGAAAGAGCTTATCCTGATGGCTTTTCAGCTAGCTTTGCAACTTCGACAAGTCCAGGAAGGAGTATTGCTACTGTTAGCTAACTTATCACGCTAGCTAGCTAGCGTTAACCAACCAAATTAAAACAAATTCCCTTCACCTTTCCGGGAAAAGTTACCCTCCTCTTATCACTCCGACGCCCGTGTAACGTTGACTTTTGTTTTCACTATCTTATAACGTTATCTGTTTGGATGTCCTTAGCTAGCTAAGTTATACATTCAGACGAAGATATAACTTGCTGCCTAACGTTACCATCTTGAAAGGCAGCGAACGTCAGCTTTTTCTTGTTTTTGACCACCAGAGCCGTCTGTTTCTCGTATTGATGACGTCAAATATTCAATTATGCGCTCATGCCGGTTCGGTTGGGCATGCGCAGATGAGACTGATGATGGCGGTGATTTGGACTGCGGTCCCTGCAATCTGGAATCCATAGGAGGTCCCAGCTCTGACATTAGCCGATTAATTATGACATTTAAAATGGTCAAATAGTGAGATAAGGGTAGGCACATCTCAAGGATTCCGGATAGCACTAACCTTTTGTAGTGCAGACAAAAGTTGGTCGTTTGTGTGGTTATGGAATTACATAATAAATTACATCATTTTGCGCTGCTATCCATATACATTAGTTAGTTAGTAGCCATATTCATACACATTCTTGTTACTTTAATCTTGAAGATTGGTGTATTTCCATTAGTCTTTGCCTGTCTCTTTTGCTCTGCAAATGCATGGGCCCTAATGTGAAATTGCTTGTTTCACTTATAGGTTTTGTGCCTTTTCTGTTAGTTTTTCACTTTATATTTATTTTTTATCTTGGGTTTAACTTACTTTTTGAGGCAGTACAGTACCTCACAAAACATGGCACGTTATCTCATGTGCCACTACCTACACCTCTTTCTCCTCCAGACTGACAAAAACATATACAACCAAAACCCGATAAGACTGCCTTTATGAGTACTGTGCACACTTGACTTTATTCAGAGGCTTGGAAACTAAACCACATAAAGGTGTTTAATAATTTTGAAAATAAATGATTATGATTGTAAATGAAGTATGTGCACATTTTATCCTAGTAGGGACCTCTTAAAAATTCACATTCCTTTAGTTCTTCACTGACTTAGAAGGGCCTCTGCAGATTTTCTTTCATTTGTCATTGTTTTGTCTGTTTTTGGTTGATGATGGAAGCTTTTGATGTAGGTACAGCTGCAATAAAACACACTGGCTATTGTGTTTCAATTGCTGTGATCAGATGAAAACATTCATATACATTGCTTATTACTAAATTAGCTGGTTTGGAATAAGTAACTGCACATAAATACTTTATATTTTTTCTGTCTCTGTAGTTTCATGAGATAAGGTATTTTCTTCACAGTAGCATTGCAGTGCCATCCTCAATCTCATGAGATGCACAAAAAAATACATGTGTATTATACTGTATGTGGTTCACAAGCTGCTTTCCTGAATGTTTTTATTTAAAAAATTTATTATAATGTGTATTCATAGAAAAACACAATGCATATGGAGAGGGGGAAAACATATTTAATACTGCACAACATGACATGTCTTTGTGGTTCTTCTTTGGCAGAAATCTGTCTCCGCATAAAATTAAATAATGTGAATCATTGAAAAGATGTACATGGTCTACTCTTGTATTTCATAACATGGTCCTCAATTATGCATCACTCAAAAAATAAGGAAATCAAAACAGTTTCATACAACATGCTTTATGACAAGAACTACAAACCATCACAATGTACTAATTTACAATATAAAGAGCAGCCAATTTCACCTACAAGCACTTTATAGAGACAAACCATACAGTCAAAGCATGCCACTAAATACACAACTGTACAGTTTAACAATGATTATCGCCATTATTTCCCAATGAAAATGAATTTCTTCTGAAAGATTGAAATAAAAAGCCACATTCTCTTATCCTATAGCTACATATACTTCAAAGAACTGAATTAGAAGTTGATGTTTAGCAAACTTTCAGTGCAGTGCAAGTTGGGGTAGTGACTACTCTGCATAATTCCTTCAGAGTCGATTCCTTCACAGTCACATGATGGTAGATGCAGTTGTCTCGGGGGAGACCAAAAGGGTAACTTTGGCCAATTTCACAGTGGTGTTTGCACAGCTAGCCGTGGATTTGTAGGCCGTGGCTGTGCCTTTTACGCTCCTGCTGTGGCAATCGGACTCAGCACTGTTGTCCAGTAGTTGAGAAGTTCCCCTGCATGTCTGACAGATGTTAAGAAAGGCCAGGCGCAGGTCCTTACTCCTCAGGGCGTAGATGATGGGGTTGATGGTGGAGTTGAGCAGGCAGAGCATGCTGCAGAAGGCAAAAACCGTCTTGATAAAGTTGTTCATCTTCCAGAACAGGTCGTAGACCATGATGGCCAGCACAGGGCCCCAGCAGATGACGAGGACCACCAGAATCAGCACTAAGGTCTTGGCCAGGCGGATGTCCATGCGGGCCTGCTCGGGTCGCATTGTCTGTACCTTGGTGCCATGCGCTGTGTAGACGATGATGCTCTTCTGGGAGTGGTGGCTCATCATGCGCACGGCGTGGTGGTGGGCCTTCCACAGGATGAACATGTAGGCATAGATGATAAACAGCAGCAGCACACTGGTCATCCCTATCCAGAACATCAGGTACTTCACGTCGATGAGTGGGAAAATGTCAGAGCACACTGAGTTCAGTTGCTTACAGTTCCAGCCCAGTAGGGGGAGCACCGCGATGACAATTGAGATAGTCCACATCATGCAGAAGGCGATGACAGCCTTTGTCTTGGTGACGATCCGCTTGTAAGCCATGGGCCTGTGGATGGAGATGTAGCGGTCTATGGCTGTGAGAAAGAGACTGCCCACAGAGGCACTGAAAGAGGCGATGACCCCACCAAGCTTAAAGAGAAACACATTGGGGCTGTCCTTCCGGTGTAGCACATGGAAGTCCAAGAAACTGTACACAAATATGACACTGCCCAGAAGGTCGGCCACAGCCAGGCTTCCTATGAAGTGGTAGGAGGGCCGACAGCGCAGGGTGCTGGAGTAGAGGATCACACACAGTACGATAAGGTTCTCCAGCACTGTGAAGGTTCCCAGGGTGAGTGCCATGATCGCTACTACCAACTGCTGGCTGGGGGTCAGAATCATGAAGCACTCCATGTCCACAGAGTTCTCCCCGCATTGGATAGAATCCCCGCTGTCCACAAAGGTCCCATTGCCAACCAGATCAGAGAAGTTGGTCTGGTAAATGGAGTTAAAGATAAGCTCCTCGTCTCTAGCTACTCGAGGGAAGTAGTTTCTAAGTGGGGCAGAGTGAGCCTTCTCTAAATGGAATCCAGTCTTGGCAAAGCCAGACTCTATGGATGGGTCACTGTAGCTTACATCGTTGGAGCCAAGATATTGCAAACCATTAGTTATTGTTCGGAAAGTGGTGTCAGCTATTCCATCCAGAGCAGACTTCATGGCTGTCCAGTTGGAAGGTAAATTATGTAACATAAGATGAGTATCTAGAGAAAAAAGTTCCAGACAATTTAGAAATGATCAATACTTTTTATTATTTAGTTTAATTGTGACGTGGGGGATGGCAAACGTGTATGTATTTAACTGTGGGTGATGTGGGTAGGTTGCTGAGTGACATTATTGACATCCCTGCTGTATCAGCCAGCTGACTCTCCAGCAGATGCGTCTCAGACAATAATGAGAGAATTAACAGTCGATGACAAATTAATGAGACCCATATCTAACCTTCTGTGCTGCCCCCAGGATAAAAACATTGCATTAAGTAGCCTATGTAGGTCAATCTTTCCTTTCAATTAAGGGGTAATTACGTTTCAAAATTATGATTCAATTAATTATGCATCAAGGTAGTTATATTCTCTCAAGACAAGATTGATTTGTTGAATCAATCTGTAGAACTGTAAATGACTATGTTTTGCTCTCATAGATAAACAGTACATAACCCTTCCATTTGATAATTAATACATCTGTACATTTGGCTAAAAAAATTACAATAACCTACATAGGCCTATTCGACATGTTTGTTTTTCATTAATAAAAAAGTACAGGCTATTGAGAATAATTGTGATAACATTTTCATGCAGATGTTTATAGATAAGCAAACCATTTACTGGTTGTGATATAGAATATACAACAATGTGACGATGCCCCTTGTCCTACTCATGAACGAATAAGAAAGACCAACAATAAGTAGGGTTGTAGAGAGGCTGCAGGCAAGTAATTAGACTCGCATTAGAATAAACACTGTCATAAGGTTATAGCGAAATCAATGAAGTAACACATTTTTGACTATGCATTAATGCAACATTTGATTTTATTAAAACAAAATGTGTTTTTACCTTCACATTCTTTGCACAAATAACTTGCGTCGATCCATATGCCAGATTTAATTTATTACATGAAGACAAGAGAAAGTGTATCCACACATCCACTCTCAGGAATCGTAGCCTATTGATGTCAACAGTTGCTTTTTCAAAGTGCATCAAAAGTAGTTTTTATTTCGAATTTTCGTCATGATGAGCCTCGCATCATTGTTTAGTAAAGCCAAGAGACAGCGATGTGTCTGTCTGAGGTATGGGATTATTATTTATAAGGAAGGGGTCGCTTTGTGCGCTTCTGTGTCACGTGCTCCGAGGTGCCACAACGCCTTGGACCAGTATAGTGCGCTCGCATCGCATCCCAACATCCACGCTCGCTCAATAATGAGACACTCCATCATTTTGATCACCCACCCAACCATTATCGATGTGTTGAGGAAAACGAAAGCATGAGTACCATTGTTGTAATTAATGTTAAAACACTAACATTTACTTGGCAAACCACTTTTTTATTACTATTGTGTTTAGATTCTCACTTCAACCTATAAGAAATGATGACATCCTCCTTTCTTGGGTAATATGTCTGTATGATGTGTTCTTGTATGTATGCAACCATCACTAATGGTAGAGTGTGCCATTTATTTTGACTGGAAAAAAGGCATGATGTGTTCTATAGCCTGGAAGGAAGAGTGGGTAAATAAAAAATATCCAGCCAAGTGTGATATATTTAACCACATGTAGCATTGTGTTGAAAAATATATAATATCAGGAGCTGCAGAGGTGTTAAAATGAGGTTGTGGGTGTGTAGTGGGACAACTGCAGAGAATAGGCTATATGTCTCTGGTAAGTGGGCTATTAGAGTCAGCTGCCCATCATGTGAATTCAGTCTGAGGATTACTTCCCATTGAGGAAGTTAATTATTTATTCTTTATTTATTCAGGGAAAAACCAATTGAGACCAGGGTCTCATTCACAAGGGTGCCCTGATCCCAGTAACATAACAATCAAATACAATATGGAAAAAAAACTGTGATCAATACAATGTAAAATAAAAATACAGCACAACACAACATAAAAAAAAAATGGTTACATGTCCTCAATCAAAGTCTCGAAAATCGAACCATAGGCAACAATGACTAGGGTCTGGTTTCAATAGAAAGCAATAGTAGGCTAAAGGCATCTTTTTGTAGGCACAAACTCTGCCACGGCTGGTTGGGCAAAGCCTAAGGGGAAATTCACGTTTTTTTTGTTGTTGTATTTTTGGATAAACGCCCAAAATAAGGTATGTGGTAAACACAGGCTTTATACCTTTTCTTTATACAGTGCCTTACAAAAGTATTCGGCCCCCTTGAACTTTGCGACCTTTAGCCACATTTCAGGCTTCAAACATAAAGATATAAAACTGTATTTTTTTGTGAAGAATCAACAACAAGTGGGACACAATCATGAAGTGGAACGCCATTTATTGGATATTTCAAACTTTTTTAACAAATCAAAAACTGAAAAATTGGGCGTGCAAAATTATTCAGCCCCCTTAAGTTAATACTTTGTAGCGCCACCTTTAGCTGTGATTACAGCTGTAAGTCGCTTGGGGTATGTCTCTATCAGTTTTGCACATCGAGAGACTGACATTTTTTCTCATTCCTCCTTGCAAAACAGCTCGAGCTCAGTGAGGTTGGATGGAGAGCATTTGTGAACAGCAGTTTTCAGTTCTTTCCACAGATTCTCGATTGGATTCAGGTCTGGACTTTGACTTGGCCATTCTAACACCTGGATATGTTTATTTTTGAACCATTCCATTGTAGATTTTGCTTTATGTTTTGGATCATTGTCTTGTTGGAAGACAAATCTCCATCCCAGTCTCAGGTCTTTTGCAGACTCCATCAGGTTTTCTTCCAGAATGGTCCTGTATTTGGCTCCATCCATCTTCCCATCAATTTTAACCATCTTCCCTGTCCCTGCTGAAGAAAAGCAGGCCCAAACCATAATGCTGCCACCACCATGTTTGACAGTGGGGATGGTGTGAGCTGTGTTGCTTTTACGCCAAACATAACTTTTTGCATTGTTGCCAAAAAGTTCAATTTTGGTTTCATCTGACCAGAGCACCTTCTTCCACATGTTTGGTGTGTCTCCCAGGTGGCTTGTGGCAAACTTTAAACAACATTTTTCATGGATATCTTTAAGAAATGGCTTTATTCTTGCCACTCTTCCATAAAGGCCAGATTTGTGCAATATACAATTGATGATTGTTGTCCTATGGACAGAGTCTCCCACCTCAGCTGTAGATCTCTGCAGTTCATCCAGAGTGATCATGGGCCTCTTGGCTGCATCTCTGATCAGTCTTCTCCTTGTATGAGCTGAAAGTTTAGAGGGACGGCCAGGTCTTGGTAGATTTGCAGTGGTCTGATACTCCTTCCATTTCAATATTATCGCTTGCACAGTGCTCCTTGGGATGTTTAAAGCTTGGGAAATCTTTTTGTATCCAAATCCGGCTTTAAACTGCTTCACAACAGTATCTCGGACCTGCCTAGTGTGTTCCTTGTTCTTCATGATGCTCTCTGCGCTTTTAACGGACCTCTGAGACTATCACAGTGCAGGTGCATTTATACGGAGACTTGATTACACACAGGTGGATTGTATTTATCATCATTAGTCATTTAGGTCAACATTGGATCATTCAGAGATCCTCACTGAACTTCTGGAGAGAGTTTGCTGCACTGAAAGTAAAGGGGCTGAATAATTTTGCACGCCCAATTTTTCAGTTTTTGATTTGTTAAAAAAGTTTGAAATATCCAATAAATGTCGTTCCACTTCATGATTGTGTCCCACTTGTTGTTGATTCTTCACAAAAAAATACCGTTTTATATCTTTATGTTTGAAGCCTGAAATGTGGCAAAAGGTCACAAAGTTCAAGGGGGTCGAATACTTTCGCAAGGCACTGTGCGTTTTGTTTCCCTAACCCCAACGAAAATTATCCCTGTAATTCTCCTTTGTTGTTATGACGTAGCAAGCAACCTGGTCTCAATATAAGACGTATAATTCTATACCCCCTCGGAAGGCATATGATAAATTACATCATCCAATTCGTATGTTATTGTACGACCGGGTAAGATGTATGATACTATACGTCCTACAATTTCTATGATATTGTACTATTCCTTTCATAATGTAACCTAACATTACATCATGGTGCCAGAGAAAATGGCTGGTAACCAAATATGTTTTTTGTTAGTTTTTTTGCGTTGTTTAACTTATTTTTGAACTTATTCTGTACATAATGTTGCTGCTACCATCTCTTATGACTGAAAATAACTTCTGGACATCAGAACAGCGATTACTCACCACGAACTGGCAGAAGCTTTTTTTTTCTTTAACGAGTCCGACGAGCCCTACGTGAAAGACATACTGCCCGATCCCTGTCATTTGCGTGACGAGAAGACGGAGAAAAAGAGGACAGAGGTCAGGCTGCCTTCTGAGAATTTCATAGGCGATAAATTTCGTAGGCGAATAAACCCCCACTGCCTTCCGTTCTACTAGCTAACATGCAATCATTGGAAAATAAAAACAAAGACCTACGAGGAAGATGAAACTACCACCAGGACTTTAAAAACTGCAATATCTTGTGCTTCACGGAGTAGTGGCTGAACGACGACATTATCAGCATACAGCTGGCTGGTTATACGCTGTATCGGCAGGATAGAACAGCGGAGTCTGGTAAGACAATGGTGGGCGGACTATGTATATTTGTGAACAACAGCTGGTGTACGATATCTAAGGAAGTCTCAAGGTTTTGCTCGCCTGAGATGGAGAATCTCATGATAAGCTAACTACCAACAGAGTTTTCATCTGTATTTTTCGTAGTTGTCTACATACCACCACAGACCGATGCTGGCACTAAGACAACACTCAAAGAGCTGTATTCCGCAATAAGCAAATAGAATAACGCTCATCCAGAGGCGGCGCTTCGAGTGGCCGGGGACTTTAATGCAGGGAAACTTAAATCCTTTTTTACCAAATTTCTATCAGCATGTTAAATGTGCAACCAGAGGGAAAAAAACTCTAGACCACCTTTACTCCACACACAGAGACGCCCTCCATTTGGCAAATCTGACCATAATTCTATCCTCCGGATTCCTGCTTACAAGCAAAAATCTAAGCAGGAAGCACCAGTGACCCGGTCAATAAAAAAGTGGTCAGATGAAGCAGATGCTAAGGTACAGGACTGTTTTGCTAGCACAGACTGGAATATGTTCCGGGATTCTTCCGAGGGCATTGAGGAGTACACCACATCAGTCACTGGCTTCATCAATAAGTGCATCGATGACGTCGTCCTCACAGTGACCGTCCGTACATACCCCAACCAGAAGCCATGGATTACAGGCAGCACCCACACTGAGCTAAAGGCTAGAGCTGCCGCTTTCAAGGAGTGGGACTCTAACCCGGAAGCCTATAAGAAATCCTGCTATGCCCTCCGACGAACCATCAAACAGGAAAAGGGTCAATACAGGACTAAGCTCGAATCGTACTACCATGACTCAGATGCTTGTCAGATGTGGCAGGGCTTGTGAAATATTACAGACTACAAAGGGAAGCACAGCCGAGAGCTGGCCAGTGACACGAGCCTACCAGATGAGCTAAACTACTTCCATGCTCGCTTCGAGGCAAATAACACTGAAACATGCATGAGACCAGCTATTCCGGACGACTGTGTGATCATGCTCTCCGCAGCTGATGTAAGACTTTTAAACAGGTCAACATTCACAAGGCCAGACTGATTTTTGTTTTGTTTTGAATTTTACCCCAGGAGTCGCTGGTGCGCGACGAGACAAGGAGATCCTTACCGACCAATCCCTCCCTAACGACGCTAGGCCAATTGTGCGTCACCCCACGGACCTCCCGGTCGCGGCCGGTTACGACAGAGCCTGGGCGTGAACCCAGGGACTCTAATGGCACAGCTGGCGCTGCAGTACAGCGCCCTTAACCACTGCGCCACCCGGGAGGCCCCAGGGCCAGACTGATTACCAGGACGTGTAATGCGAGCATGCGCTGATCAACTGGCAAGTGTCTTCACTGACATTTTCAACCACTCCCTGTCCGAGTCCGTAATACCAACATGTTTCAAGCAGACCACCATAGTCCCTGTTCCCAAGAACACTAAGGTAATCTGCCTAAATGACTACCGACCCGTAGCACTCACGTCTGTAGCCATGAAGTGATTTGAAAGGCTGGTCATGGCTCACATCAACAACCCAGAAACCCTAGACCCTAGACTTATCCCAGAAACCCTAGACCCACTCCAATTTGCATATCACCCTAACAGATCCACAGGTGATGCAATCTCTATTGCACTCCACACGGCCCTTTCCCACCTGGACAAAAGGAACACCTATCTGAAGAATGCTATTCATTGTCTACCACTCAGTGTTCAACACCATAGTACCTTCAAAGCTCAACAATAAACAACAAGGATTCTGGGACTGAACACCTCCCTCTGCAACTGGATCCTGATCTTCCTGATGGGCCGCCCCCAGGTGGTAGGGGTAGGTAACAACACATCCGCCACCAACAGAATAATATAAATTGCCCTGAGACCACATTGCTTTTGCCTAGGGTTGGGTTTTGAGACTGACTTTGAACAGACAAGTCTATGGGGGTTTATGAGGGTGACAGGGTTTGTGAGGCTGGCTATTTTTGCTAGCATTATTTGTGTGGTGTGAGTGTGCCTTTTACCACTTTTTTTGCCCATAAATATTATGAAATAATATGTAAAGATTGAAGTAGTTCCTCTCTGTGTTGCACAGCTGCAAAATTACTTCCACCATGAACTCTGACACCAAACACCCCCACCGCCAAATGAAAAACAACTTTTCAGGATAATAACATACTATTTTTAGATGCGGCATTTTGGAAAATGTTCAGACACTTTTCATTGTGTATGTGACCTCTACAATATAGCAAAGATGGAATTCAGCACTTACTCTTGGACTGTCACAGAAACTGTGTCCAAAAGCAACACTGTGTTTAAATGCCAATGAGAATGTATTCATAACACTTTATCAGGCCCATTAAGTATAATCTGTTCCATGTCTCTGCATTTGTAAGACTGCATTAATTTGTTTCTGTGTGTCTTTTCTGCCTCACAAATGTAGCCTATGAGACATGGACAAAACAGAGTAACATAGCATTGATGAAAATGCTGTCTCTCCCGTCATATGAAACAATATGAAAGAAAACATTAGTCTTTCCATCCAGCTCTATTACGGCCATACATTTGAAGTGTCATTACCAAGGAAAAGCACCATCAATGCAAACGGACATCCAGGGAAGGACTGGGACAAAAATTTAGCCCTGGCATTTCAGCAACACCAGCCCACATCACCACGCGCCAGGGGTGAAAGTAGATTTAATTTCTTACAGGTACGGGGCACCCAAGCAGGCACACAAACTTTTTTTATGACCTAGGTTTAATCAAACAATTACATATAGAACCCAAATAAATGTAATATGATCTCTGTGGGCCTAGTAGCCTATTACCTTTTTAATGAGGCATAAACACGACCAGTCATCCTGTTTTCATCTAATTGTCAAACAATCACCTCCAAAGGCACTCCTGTAGGCTACCTGCACATGTTGGTCCACTCAAAATAATTATAGCATTCAAACAGTGCACTGTGTACCCGCAATTTGATGAATGGAAAGAGACATCTGTTAAAAAATAATTAAACGTGTATTGTAAATTAAACGTGTAATGTAATGACATTCTGCGGTTGTTGTCTGCCTGTGTCTCGGTCTCGACCACTCATCTCTGCTTGGAATAATATAAGTGTTCTCTTTGAACCACAATGCAATTTGTAGCATTTGCCATTTTTCATTTGGCTGATATGAGGTAATGTTAAATAATAAATAGCCTCAATTTTTCTTGGCATTTTGCGTTAATTATTGTGATAGGTTCACTATTTTGCCGGACCGGACCGGCTTACTTTCATCCCTGTCGTGTTCAAACAGTAATGACACACCCCTTGACTTTTTCCACATTTTGTTGTGCTACAGCCTGAATTAAAAATGGATGGAATTTGATTTTTTTTGGTCACTGGCCTACAGACAATACCCCATAAGGTCAAAGTGTAATTATGTTTTTCAACATTCTTACAAATTTAATAAAAATGCAAAACTGAAATGTCTTGGGTCAGTACGTATTCAACCTCTTTGTTACAGAGTGAAAAGAAGGAAGCTTGTACAGAATAAAAATATTCCAAAACATGCATCCTGTTTGCAAAAAGGCGCTAAAGTTTACTGCAAAGAATGTGGCAAAGCAATTCACTTTTTTGTCCTGAATACAAAGTCTCATGTTTGGGACAAATCCAATACAAAACATCACTGGTTACCACTCTCCAGATTGTCAAGCATAGTGGTGGCTGAATCATGTTATGGTTATGCTTGGCAAGGAATAGGGAGTTTTAGGATAAAAAGAAACGGAATGGAGCTAAGCACAGGCAAAATCCTAGAGGAAAACCAGACACTGGGAGATGAATGCACCTTTCAGCAGGACAGTAACCTAAAACACGAGGCCAATTCTACATTGGAGTTGTTTACCAAGAAGACAGTGAATGTTGAAAATACTTGAAAATCTATGGCAAGACCTAAAAATGGTTGTCTATCTACCAATGATCAACAACCAATTTCACAGACCTTGAATAATTTATGAATACTTGTATGAATACTTTCTGAAGGTACTGCAATTATCTTCATAGTCCTCCGAATATGAATGCGTAAGGACTTTTTAAGGCATTTTTTTTGTCCTCAAGTTTGCCTTTGACGCCCATTCTGTGTATATCATAGCTATCATATTTGTGTCTGGCTCGTATTCTTTGTACGGCAATTGGAAACAGGCAGCGCAAACAAAGATGATTGATGATTATTGTCATGAAAACGGCTGTCTTCAGCTAGTAGGCTAATGGTTCCAGTTGCAGGCTGTTTGTGGGAGGCTAGGGGACAAAAGGAAGAAATGAGGCCTATCTCTGCATATACTGTGTGTTGTGGTAATAAGGTCGCCAGGGGAGTTTGGGCTTCTATACGCAATATAAAAAGCCCACAGCAGAAAATGTATAATTCATTTTGTGGTCTCACATTACAATAAATCTCTGTGCACACCAAACCGACATGATCTCCATGGGCTAAGAGGTGATAGAGACGGGTGCAGTTAGTGAATGGTGATTCGTGGTCCTATGCAGGGTCCACATTGTGAGTTATGTTTCACCTGAGGGTTTTCATCTTCCCAGTCATTTTGGCCAAATGTAAGCAAATGGGTAAACGTCACAAGTTTTTGAAATTAAGGGGTTATACTTAAAAACATACCAACAGTGTGTCTTGAATGGCATCATTCTGCGTCATTCTGCCCTGTAAAAGGTCTTGAAAACACTTTGGTTATGTGACAATATCAAAATGAAATACATGTTTTCAAGACTTACTTTTATTTCAAGACCTACTTTCTATTTTTAAAAGACCTACTTCCAAGACATTTTCTTCTTTCCTGGAAAGTGCCCTATGCCCTGCCAAGTCATCTCTAGCGACCGCAGTCTGCATGACCAGGGATGACCCTTATACATCACTCATCAGTGGTTGACCTCACATAAGGTGAAAGGCTGTTCCATATGTATACATCCTGGGAAACAGAGGTATCAGCTCACCTTGACCACAGACTGAACTGAATGACTCTGAAGTAAAGCATGATATGCTTGGAGTCATATCACTCCTGGGATGAATCCATGCCTCCCAGAGGGAACAAACCCCCCCTGTGACATGGCACTAGATCTTTACCCTTATCCCTTTTTCCCATACCAGCAGAATAGTACTGTTGCTGTTTAAGATAAGTAGCTAAAGGATAATTGCTTTTCCTACATAGACTATTGCTCTACTCCCATAGTAATGGAAGATCCACGTGGAGACAGACTGGGATAGGGGAGTACAGTCTTACCTCAGAGAGGTAGGGATGGCATACAGGTGGCTACATACAAGCAGTGAGAAAGTGATTCCGTTGTTAGTATCTTACTGTACAGCATTACTGCTCTCTCACATGCCCCGCAGAACATCAGATATGTACGCATTCTTGTGTAAATCCCCTCGTGTTTTCATGAAGTGTCCCCAAGTCACATCATTTTGATGTCGGGTTCTTACTGTACATCTGGGTATAGTATGTGTAACAAGTATGCAACACGTGTGCAGATGTGTGGCAGAAACACAATCTTTCCATCTTCATACAAAAATAATTAAATGAATGCAACTTGACAATGTCATAATGGGTCGTTCTTGAATTGCGAGGGCATTTGCCTCCCTTGCCTTTGCAACTATCAATAACAATGACAAATTGTTACACATCATACATGTTTTTGTTTATATTGAACTGTTGATAATTGATAAAACATAATGCCAGTCCTTTAAACAGCAACACGTTATGTTTATGCATTGCTTAAAGTACTTAGGGTAAAATTGGCTTGTCCCAGTAGTGATGTGACATGCTTTGGGGATTTTGAGATATCTATTATTTTGAATGCCAGAAAGTGAACAAAAGTATTTAATGTATTTTATAAACCAATAAAAGCAAAGGCCATTTAAACAGTGACTATGGCAAGTCTACACCCCCTTGAACTTTTTTCACATTTTGTTGTGTCAGTGCCTCGGAGTTTCATACATTTAAATAATAATTTTTTCCCCCCCAAACACACCATACTCCACACTTTAAGGATGTTTTTTTTATTATTGTGAAAAAAACAATATATTCAAAGCACAAAGCTTAAATATCATACTTGTATAAGTTGCAATCACCCTGAGTAAAAACTTGGTGGAAGCACCAATGGCAGCAATTATAGCTGTGAGTCTGTTGGGATAGGTCTCTACCAACTTTGCACACCTAGATTTGACAATATTTGACCATTCTTCTTTACAAAATTGTCAAAGCTCTGTCAAATTCTTTGTGGAGCATTGATGGACAGCAATCTTCAAGTCATGCCACAAATCTTCGATTGGATTTAGGTCGGGGCTCTGACTGGGCTGACAAGGATGTTTATATTTTTATTCGTTAGCCACTCCACTGTAGCTTTGGCTGTGTGCTTCAGGTGGTAGTCATGCTGAAAGGTGAACTTCCGTCACAGTTTCAGCTTTCTTGCAGAGAGCTGCAGGTTTTCCTCAAGGACTTTTCTGTACATTGCTCCATTCATTTTGGGTGATGTGCCATGTTGAGTTTGCGCCAAACATAACGCTTTGCAATAAGGCCCCCCCAAAATATGTTTGCATCGTCAGACCACAAAAAAAATTGCCACTTGGATACAGAATCTCTTGAATATTTTTTTTTGCATACTTCAAATTGGAATCAAGGTGGGCTATCGTAAGTAATGGCTGCTTGGGGCACTGTTGTTACAAGCACGCTTTGACCAGTCTTGGAGAAAAAAAATGACTGTAACTCTTTCAAAGTTACCATTGGACTGTTGGTAGCTTCTCTGATCCGTCTCCAACATGCTCAGTCATCCAATTTGGAGGGATAGCTTGATCTAGGTACGGTCTTAGTGGTGCCATACACCTTCCACTTCTTAGTCTTGACTGTGCTCCAAGGGATATCCAAGGCCTTTGAAATCTTTTTATACTCATCCCCTGATCTGTGTCTTTCTTTTGAAAGCTCATTGGTGCTCATGGTTGACTGTTTGCTTTGCATTCCATTACCCAGCAGAGGGAACTTACAGGAACTGCTAAATTCATTCTGAAATCATCTGAATCAATACATTTTAATACAGGTGTTTAATACAGGCCAATTCACTTGGTGTGTGATTTTGAAAGTGATTGGTTACACCTGAGCTAATTTAGGATTGCTATTACAAGGGGGTGGACACTTATCCAAGGAAGCTATTTCAGTTTCGTTTACTTTTAGATTTTCAAAAAAAAGAAGGGCCTTGGTCAGGGAGCTGACTTATTTACTTAAGGTATTTCTGTTTTCGCTTTGTCATTATGGGGTATTGTGTGTAGATTGATGAGGGAAATGCTTTACCCATTTTAGAATAAGGCTGTAACATAAAATGTGGAAAAAGTCAAAGGGTCTGAATAATTTTCGAATGCACTATATGTGTATTAAAGCAGTAAAAAGTTAAGTATTTGGTCCCCGTATTTATAGCACGTAATGACAACATCAAGCTTGTGATTATTTTGTGACGAATAGAAATTAATGGTCTTTTTTATTTATTTTTTATTGTGAATATAATATGTTTATAAACACTTTTATATTAATGTGGATGCTACCATGATGTCCCAATACTTTTGGAGCTCACTGTATGACCTTCGGTGGGCCACAAATTAATGTGAGGCACCCCGCACTGCCTGTGTCAGATAGTGACAGACAGTGTGAAAGCCGGCTGTGGGGTGATATTGCTGGCCTGCTTAACGGAGCTGCATGATAACACATATATGCCAAAAATATCCAAAATCCATTTTAGCAGTGTCCATTCCTTGAATCAACCTTATTGATGTGTTTTTTTCTAAAGAGAGGTCTCCACATCGCTCTATCTGGGATATTCTCCTGTCCTACACTGTGTCGACATCAATGATTTTTCCCATGACTACTCTCGCTCAGTTCAGCTCAGCGACACACTATCTTTAAGTCCCTAAAACACTGGAAGTGTATCACAGGCTACGGGCAAACAGCAGATGACTAAGGAGATATAGGAATGTAAACAGTAGGAGATGTCTGTGTAGCTTCGAGGAGAGAGTGCTCCTCACAGGACCTGAGTTCAGAGAAGAGAGGAACACAGCTACACATTCATGGGTTTTTCTTTATTTTGACTATTTTCTACATTGTAGAATAATAGTGAAGACATCACAACTGAGCATAACAAGTGCTCAGCATATGTGGGAACTCCTTCAAGACTGTTGGAAAAGCATTCCAGGTGAAGCTTGTTGAGAGAATGCCAATGTGTTTAACACTTTTTTGATTACTACACGATTCCATATGTGTTATTTCGTAGTTTTGATAGCATGCAGTTAATTAGGCTCCAGATTAAATACGTTTTGATGAATTTCACAGGGTGGTGAAAGTGCATGATAATTGATGCTCCTTTGAATATCGAGGGTCTTATTCTGGTGACATCACGATCGATGCTTGGCTGCCTTTTGACAAAAAAACAACATCTCGCTCTTTTGTCCATAATCATCTCATCATGTTGGCAAGCCTTCCTGCACTGTCTGCCATGGCGATTTTAGCATGTAAACCTTGATGGGGCTCACTTAAAA